>NW_028186412.1:896487-936973 GCF_003343005.1 Rhea americana | reverse complement strand
ATTGGATAAAATTCACAAAGAGCTGATCAAGCAGAAAATCTAAATGTCTGACTGTGTATTTAAAAAAAAAAAAAAAAAAAAAAAAAAACATGATTTAGATCTTTCTCAGACCCGGCAAACAAGTACTGAGGAACTACAGGCTGGATCCAGAAAATAAGCCAGTGAGCAGTGAGTACTCAGCTGTGGTAAGCTCATCAAGCAGCAATAACTGGATATGCAGCAAGATACAATACCTTGAGTAAGTTTATCCGCCATAAATTCAGCCTATTTACATTCATTACATTTACAGTCATCCAGTCTATCAACTGCCCCCAGAAAATTTATGGCTAGTGCTGATCCTCTTACAGAAGAAAGATAAAACCACTTCCTACATCTGGAAATTTATGATTCAACATTTGTTAAAGTTACCCAAACATAAAAAAAATGTAAAGATTTTGGACAATATTTTCTGTGTAGCTCATAGAAATTTATTACAGGGTTTAGTAAATTCAGATCGATAAATGGTTTTCCTGACCTTTCATTGGTAGTTTGCTCTAATGCACAGGTTTTCAATAAAGCATCCTTCAAATGTATCCAATCTGCCGCATCACTTCATTTTTTTTCAAAATATTTTGGCAACTTCTTTGCTAGACATTGTGATGCAGCTTAATATCTTTTCTGACTGATTAGAGGGTTTATTTCTTGGCTGACAGTCTTGTTTCAGATAGAAAAGAAAGAAAAAACCCTCACAACCTGCATTGGAAATGATATCTTTTTGTTGCACGTATTCCCAGTCATTATCAGGAACAATACAAAACACTTTGTTGGACTTCAAAAGATGAGACAGCTACTTCAATTTCAGACCTCATGGAGGACTGGCTCATGGAACGTGTCTGGAATTCTCCATAAGTAATAGTCTGTGTAGCTCACAAACCGGTATAACCACTTCCTGGTCTGGTTCCTTTCAATAATAAATATTAGCAAGCTCACAACTTGCTAGACAAGGACAAAGACTCCAACTGGTAAAGCAAATCCTCCTCTCTTTACTTAATGCAGATGTGAGTATTCCAGGCTAAAATTTTTGCGCTTATAAAATTCAGCTCACATTTAAAACAACTAGCAGAGATGGGTCACAATTCTCCTGTTTTTGAGGACACCCAACAGAGTAAGAAAAGCTCATCAATTTTTATATGTACCAGTAAGACATTTGTTGACAGTACAGTGGCTTTTATCTATCAATATAGTCCCTGAGGCAGTATATGTCAGTGCATCCTGAGATTTTATGGATTTATCCTTGTAAGGATTTTAACATGAGTTAGAACCATTTTACCCTCAGTGTAGAGAGGGTAGAGATGAAGTATTTGTCCAGAGCCGTCAGAAGCCAAATCTAGGTTTTCTGAAACCTATTTCAAAGCCGTAAGCACAATGCACCATTATTCCAATCTTATGTCTTTAGGACATCTTCTAAAGACATTTAGAATCGATAGAGGTCATTCTGTTGATTTCACTGGAGCCTGAAGTGAGTCTTTAAAACAAGAGAGAAATAGTTTGTGCCTGATTTTTCATACTAGGCCAGGGAATCCGGGCATAAAGGGAAGTGTCCAATTTCTTCCCCTTCCACGTGTAGTGGAGGAGGAAAATATTTTCTAATGATATAGGTGCTCTGACTTCATTCTCCCTTTCAGTATTTTTTCTTTTAGATTAGAAATGAAGCTTCTCCTGGCATTCCAGGAGCATCCTAAGTAGTACCCCAATGGCCCACAGTTGCCTTCTGCTTGGCACAGCCCTGAGCACCACAACCCTGTCCTCAGGGCAGTGTGGCAGGAACATCACCCCAGAATGTGAAAGACAGGAACCTGGAGTAACCTTCCCCCTGCAAATGCGCATGTTTGAAGCAAGCACCACAAGCAGGCTAGTATGAACACATGGACATATTCCTGCTCATGCCCACTCAGTCACACTTTTCCTGTTTTTYAGAAACCACTTGAAGATCCCCATCCTAAATGAATGAAGAAAGGAGTGGTGAATGGATTAGATGGTAAAAGTGAATAAGGACTATGTTGGAAAGGGAAAAAGGAAGGCTGTATATACCTGTACCATGTTCCATGGTGAAACTAAAATGCAGGCAGTCCAAAGAAAAATAAAGAATATACAGCAGTACGGATTTTGGCATGGGTTCTCCAGCTTTTCTAGCGTTCTGGATTCTGTGTATCTGCCCGGATTCTTGAGGTCATTTCTTCCATATCTTTGCTGAGACTAAGACCCATATGAAGTAAATCTCAAGTGTTCTTATCCTACAGTGCAGACACAATTAGCTCCTCTCCACAATGGTGACACACACAAAAACACACACAAAATCTAAGAGTCAGGAGAGACTTCCCTATCCACAAGCCACCTCTGTCCTTTGGGATTAATTTAATACTTGGTTTCTACTATTTGTAGCTTCTTCAGTCCTATCAATCATAGACACAATGTATGACTTTCCAAGATGCATGTAATGCTTTGCTTCACATTCAGAACCAGGACAAGTCCTAAATCAGTGCTAGCCTTGATGTTTTTCACTAGGTTAGTCTGTAGATAGTACTACATCGCTGAAAAATATTTTTGCATTATGTAGTAATATCTAAGAATACAAGTCCTGGGGAAATGATAGGATTAAACCAGGAAAAGCTTGTATGATTTTTTTTTCTCAATATAACATCAGTGTTTCACAACCTCCAGTTCTTTAATGAGACTATTTATCACAGAATCATAGAATCAGTAAGGTTGGAAGGGACCTCTGGTGATCATCTAGTCCAACCTCCCTGCTCAGCAGGGTCACCCAGAACATGTCAGACAGGGTTGTATCCAGGCAGTCCTTGAGAAGGAGACTCCACAACCTCTCTGGGCAACCTGTTCCAGTGCTCAGCCCCTTCCATGGCTAAACCTAGATCCAAGGTTATGCTTTTTGTCAACTTGAACTTCTATATTGTATCCATTTGAACTTATTGTTACATTTTTTAAAAATAAGTATAATGAACAGCTTGGCACTGCTCTGCTATGAGAAAAAAAGCAAAGCTTTTAAATGGTAACTGTCAGAATAACACATTTTGTGGATAAATAATTTGGCTGATTGGCAAATGTTTAACAATATTCACTTGAAAAATAGCTATATATACAACTTGATTTCAAGCAGCTCTCAGTTCCAGTTCTGCAAGTAACCCCTCTCCCACCTAATAATTAAATGACAAGGGACAGCTGCGAACATTGACACCTCTCCTGTTCTGCGTTATGACTTGCAGCATGTGGATTGAGCAAAGTGACTAATGACTATCAAGTGCCTAATTTCTCTTCCCCTTCCAAGGGGATRTTATATCAGAAATGTAATGGTGTTTTGAAAGTAACCTGCACTAAGCATTAAATTAAATARTATACTTGTGTTAATTATAGGCAAYTTCATGTTAAATAAATGTGCCTTGCACTTCAGCCAGAAGTTATTATTTTTCCAATTATCATTTTTCTTTGCTCCRTTCTGAGGTCATGTTGAGACCCAGCCATAGCCCAGCTGTGGCTATGCCTTGAATATGCTCTAAACCACCAAAAACATCCAAATACCCTAACCAGAAGTACCATTCAAACCACATCAGAGTCATCCCAGAGGATGAAAAAGTATGTAAGCAGTCTATGCTGAACTTCTGTCTAGTAAATATATACTTACTAGATAATATAATAGCATATGYTATGTTGTTTCAGCAGAGCATACTATTTGAAGGAAGTAGTCAGACAGAAATGTCTGCTATACACTGTGGATAACCACCAGGAAGAACATCAGGATTACTCTAAAGAACATCTGGGGAACTCTAAAGCTGAAAGATGCTCCCACAAGTTTGTAAGTAAAATTYAGGCAAGAGATATCATCATGGATGACACAAATGAATTCCCAGTAAGCTCTGTGGATGTATTCCCTAATAAGAAACCACATCACTTAAAATTAATTATAAGCATCAAAAAATACTTTTAAATAACACATTAGAAATAAGCAAATACATTAAGTGAATAATCTTCAGTTTGAATAAATCCCCCATTCCACCTCCTCACACAGAGGTCTCTAGAGTTTCTTGTGTGGATGGCAATAATTCCCAACAGAAAACAAATGTATTCTGAACTTGTGAGGCTGGATGAAAAAAATCTCCATTTGATCTCTCTGGTATGCATCAATTAGCATTGCTGCTGACAGCTTTGTGCAGCTTTTCTTAAAATTCTCTTCTTGCAGCCTACAAAGTGACTAGAAATATAACATCTCCATAACAGTTAGAGGCCCTGTCACACTATGTACCTGGTAAATAAGATCTGGCTTTTAATGTATTCTCCCCAAACTCRGATAATTCCCCATTGGCTTGAGATAGCAAATCAAAAAATATGTTTTGGAGAAAATGGTGTAATCAAAGCAGTTACAGAGCATCACTGAATGCCAGATCACTGCTGAATCCAGCAGTCTGGCACACTAATCTAGGGGATTATTATTACTAGGGGAGCATTTTGCAGTTCTCTCTTTAGTGATACTCACAGTGTTTTTCCAAAAAAAAAAAAAATCCAACAACAACAAAAACCTTAGTTACCTCATATATGTTTCCATTAACAGATTTATATCTTGGACACTAAAAGATCTTCTGTGACAGGGTGTTACGAGTTCTAGTTAGATAAGAAGTACTGACTTCATTAACTGGTTGTTGGCATGGAGTTTAAAGGTCTAACTCTAATCTCACTTTCTATAGCAAGGTCATATAGAGAGTATAAATCATGTGTAACCTATGGAAATAGTTTATGTTACCATTAGGCAGGAGACACCAGAATCAAACTGGATGATCCAAGAGCATTTATTGTCCTCTAGATCTCAGAGCTTGTTAAAACAACTTAAAGGTGATGAGCTATATACTCAGCTAGGAGAAGGCATAATATCTCCTATAATGTCCAAGAAAATATACTGATTTTACACCACAGAACATGTGAGTTACTCCACATATTACTAATGAAAAGTGCAGAATACTTTTTCAGAAGATATCRATGTCTACCAACATCATTAATCTCAATATGCGTTAGAAGCGTAGCATTCCTCCCCAGACTGCTGCAAGTATATAAGTTTTATGCCCATTCAGAAGGTACCCTTCAGTTATGCTGAGTAAATCTGGAGAGACTCTACTAGTTTCCCTAGAATTTCTCCAAATTTATATACATAATTCTCAGAACAGAGTTTTATTCTCTCTTCCCCCTTCTTTCCTCCCCACCCTTGATCATGAACTGGGAGTTAAGAGCATTAAGTCATGCTGGACTTGGAAAGAAGCCATCCTCTCAAAAAATGCCATAAATAGAACATGTTCTAATAATAAGTTTTCATATAATTAGGGCCATATGGTCATAAAATGTCATGTTTTGTAGAAAAAAATATTTACCCTTACTATTTCCCCAAGAATGTGCAGTAAAGGATAAAGAAAGCTGTTCAATGGGTCTATATTTCAGAATACTTCTTTTCTCAGTTTGATCATTTTTCTTATAAAAGATATGAAAGCAGATAAGGAAAAGCTTTCATAGAAGCTGCTTGTAGGTAAATCTTATTGAACTCTATGACAAACAGTAGTGAATGGAACAAATAATTTTCTTTTGTAACAAAGTGGAAAAAAAAGACTAAAACTGAACACTTTATTTTTTAATACAAAGAATAATCAGAACACACCGCAGTCTTGAAAACAACCATATTAAAACAGATTTCTGATTTCACTGGAGTAACAGATGCTTGGCTAATTCAAGATATCAACAAGGATGAGAAAACAGTAGGATGCAAAGTCACCCCATGATGTGTCAAAGCTGCAGAATTTTTAAAAGATACAATTCACTGAGTCACCAACTTAATTGTGTGAACTGCTGTTACTTTCAAACCTGATGTTAAAAATTTTATTTCATCATCATGTTCTGTCCCACACTCACATCAACAGAAGTAGAGACTCTTGCCACCATGTGGTGCTCTCAGTGTCTTCATTACTGCAGCATCTGAATGTCTAAAACTTCTGGAATTTTGTTCAGAAAGAAATAAAAATAAGTCAAAGCTGAATTTACTTATTATGTATCTTTTGTTCAGCCTTTATATTTCTTGATCACTGATGACCTGATTTGGCAAAGACTCTTGCATTTGCATCGTACATATAAAAAAGTTCATGTTATTATTCTCACAATCACTCTGTTATGTGGCAACTTTGTTTTTGAAATAAAGAAACAGAAGTACAGAAATGCTGATGTSCCAATCACTTAAGACATCAGGGGCAGAGGAAGGATTTGAGTCTAAGCTTATTACTTGTTTAGTTTCTTCTCTAACTAGTTGAGTTCTTTTGCTGATGGCACAGTCAGAGTACAAATGTTAGTTTTTAAAGTATTTTTTAAAATCTCATTATACCAGTGAGCAATGGGAGATGGCTAACCACAAGTCTGGGATAGTACAAGCAATATGAATTTTCTGTTAACCTTCTGTGTTCACAAGGGTAACATAATACCCCTTATCACAATACAGATTTCAACACTAACAGCTCAGGATGGCGTGGTGCATTACAGCATGTAGTACAAAGCCATATACACTTACTTTTTCTGACCCACTGCAGAGAGGATCTTTTCAAAATATCATTTTTAAATGATCATTTCAAAACCAGGTTTCAAGAAGGCATTTGGAGACAGCATTTTGGGAAGTGCTAATAGAGGAGTATCTGGGATTCTTTCAGAWTCTGAGGTTAGTCCCTCTGAACTCGAGAGATCATTATTTGTCAAGCATAAAATTAGAGCCAAGCAGTTCTACACATGATGGACACTGGACAACACTAAACAATTAACACCAGACAATCTACAAGCATAGCAAAGCTAAAGAGTAAAGAACTAAAAGTAGACTATATATATCAGAGCTTTATGATTAAGCCATGGGTGCGTAGTACAATGACTGTTTTCAGATGCATGCTGAAATGATTGCTCTCACTCTTTTCTTGTCCTTATGGGCCACCCCTCTGGTATAGTTTTCCCTGTATTGTCCTCAACATGCTCAAGCTGTGCCAAGATGATTCAGGTTCTCCCTGGCAGCTGGCATCAGGAGTGTCCCTGCTGACGGGTGGGTTGTCGAGTCTGCAGGCCAGCTAATGGTAAGTCCAAGTCCATACAGGGATATGTGGCTTACTTTTTTTCTATCCTTCCTGGGCTTAGTTCGTTGTCTGAACGATCAATGCCAGACCACAGCCACACAATAGAACAGATGGCCTCAGCTGATAACAGCGTGGATGCTAACAGGATGCTCCACAGGGTGCTCAACAGCGTGGTCAACAAATAACAGTATACATATTAATGGATATCAGGACGGATGTTCAACAGATAATGGTACACCTGTTCAACAGACAACCCAGCGCAGAGTTCCACAGTGCAGAGACGCTTACAGAATGAGCCTGCAGTGTCACTCCCCCTTTGCTAACTATTTTTACTCAGCCCCTGTGGAGTCACTGGAGAGCTACAGCAACCTCTGGCCATGGAGCACCCAGGGTTCCTTAACTCTTGAGGAGTTAAGATTTGCTAGAGAAAACCCCATTTCTGTGGGGTGCTCTGAATCCCATGCTTCCTGTGTGGCGCCTATCACATATGCAGAATGTATGTTTCTTACAGGAATTTGGACATGTTTAGCTATGATGCACAGATAAAAGATCTTGTAAATCCCAGCTTGCAGTTAATCTTTCAGAGTGTCTCAGCCACTTGCCCAAGCCCACTTTTGAGGACAGATTAAGAGCACACTCAGCTAGAAGAGTTTCCCTTTGGTGTACTCAGTGAAGTCAGAGCATAACAGAACATATGATGTTACAACAAAACAGGCTAAAATGTGTGAATGATGGGGAAAAGGCATAAAGACAGCAAACCTGTCCAGGAAGTAGATGAGACTATGTGAGGAATGTGTAAAGAAGAGAGACAGAAGAATACATATTTACAATGGAAGAGAGGAGGAAAGAGATAAATGCAGAATTCAGTCTATGGAGCATCAGAAGACGTGGAAAAGCATGAAAAAGACAAAGGAAAGCAAAGCAAAGCAACAGATTGTTCAAGGAGGAAGGAATGGACTAATCCTTAAAATTATTTCACCTTGAGCCTAGCAATGGGGATGTGGCAGTACAGCAAAAGACTTTGTGGAGTTCTAGGTTCTTAGGTTTCTTCAAAACTATCTTCTGTCTCATTATGCCTCATTCTTGCATCATTTGAATATTTCAATTCCATACCTTTGGCAAGTCAGATGATCACATTCTATTATCTCCAAAATCTTGATCCTTACAAATTAGTACTTTCTTGTTTGTCAATCACACTAAAATCCCCCATCATGACAAAACCAGTAGCATGTAAATGCATATGATTTACAGCCCTTATCACTTTCTGCCATTAATTTCTGCATCTCCAATTTCAAATCCTGGCTTACAACCAGCTTCCTCTAACTAAATTGTGATAAGATGAATATCTTATTTCTAGTTTCTCATTATTTCTTAAAGCTGTTTCCTACCTCTCAACCTTTACTTGATGAATATAGCTGTCAAAAACCTGGGCATGATCCCAGAACTGAAGTTTTCTTATAGTATTTTTATTAGCTGTGTTGCTGGGACCTCTTTACAGTCCCATTTGCTATTGTGAAGGACTTTATAAGCTGTTTCAAATACTTCACCAATTAAAAAGACATTCTGATACAACATATTTAGATAACGTGGTATTTGCCWCCCTTTGACTTTATAAATTAACCTATACCTACTAGCACAGACAGATTAGATTTCCCTTTAAGACGATTTCCCTTTCCTTTATATCTTACATATACTTAAACAAAAATTGTTTCAGTGAAAAGATACTTCTTTTTAAAATAATCACAATGATAATAATAATACCACCACATAATAATTACAACATTTTGGAAACAAAACAACATGTTAGGCATAAAACTGATTTTTTCTCAAGAGGCTTTTAATTCAGAGAGATGGTCTTTCCTTATGCTTTATAAGGAAAGCAGGGCCCAGGGAAGGCAAGAGAAAGATCTCCATAATGAGATTAAATAAAGGTGAGATGGCCCTTAGGACTCACCAAAAKTCATAGGACAAGTGGGAACATAGGAATTAAATTAAATAAATGAGACAAAAAGAATATACATACAGAGGAAGATTAAAGGCCCATTTACCAAAATACCCTGTCTGCAAGAGAAGCAAGAAGTAATGACAATGGTAAAGTGTATAAGGAATGAAACTCCGTACTAGTCTGTCTTGGTCCACTTACCCTGTTTGTGGCAGACTGCATTTAGGAACTTCTAGCACTAACAGATGCATCCAGAACAGTTTCTTTMACAGACACTTATGGATTTATCTGTCATTCATTTGTCTAATTAAAAAAGGGGAAATATATACAGAAGGTATGAGGTGTTTCAGTGACAAAAGGCRTATTTTAAGGCTTGGAAAGAAAGCTCGCATAATGGAAAATGAAATTAAAAAAATACCAAGTAATTGAAGAGGTCAATAAAAAGAGAAAATAAAAGATGAAATCAGTGTAGAATGGCAAGTAGAACACYTTGGTGTTATAAAAACTTGCATGGATAAGTAGAGCAGAACTCTGCAGCTATTAAGTAAAACTGTATGCTGGTTCTGATAAATGACTGCATAAACCTTATGGCTTCTCTATCAAAAAGTTTGGAATGATGTTCTGCTTTGGCTATATTGTAAAACCGGAGCAACTAGGAGGAGGTAAACAGAAAATCTGTTCCTTTGCATATTTTATCTACTTATTTGTGAAGTCAGTCTGAAACTGAAGCTGGCTTATAAACAAAGCCAGCTTGGTTGTTTAGTTTTTTTTACTGTTTTGCTCTCCGCCGGTGACATCCTAGGAAGTCCATGAGGCTACATGTTCTGAAATTGTAATCTGAATGAATGGAACAACAACAGATTAAAGAGGACTTTTAGAAATTTAGGGTGCAGTTTCTCTCTTCTAGTTTTACACATTCCTAAAGTAGTCAATCATGYACTTATAACTGCCAGAAGTGTTACATGCACCCATTTCTACAGGGATGCATTCCTCTTATCAAACTTCCTTGTAAGATGAGATGACCAACTTTCTGAAGGTACCTAAATGTTTCTATTGATTATATATCCATCCTAGAGGATAAATTTAGAAGCAAAGTCTAATTTTTATATGGCTAAAAATAGGTGAGATAAATGCCGTGTGTGTAAGTGGTGTTGCTAAAGACAATAGGAACTCAACTTTACTCAAAAAGATCAGGTTGAATCCTAGAGCGATCAGGAAAAAGAGATATTGTTCACTGAGTATATTTGACTGGAAAAAAAGATTTAAGAAAATAGACAATACTTAATTCAACTTTCTGGTTTGTATAGTATTTATAGTACCTTTTTTCTGAAAAATATTTCTGATTCTGAAAGAAGACACCACTTGAATCTTTCATCATAACAGTTAACAGAAAAGTGTCATAATATCATTGTATGTTAGACAAGGGCTCAGCCGGATTTCCAGGGACCTGTGGTAGAGACTATTCCTCTCTTCATTAAACCACTGCTTCCAGTCAGTTGTGGACTTTTCCCATGGTGTGATCTGCAGCTTCATATAGTGTTGGTGTAGCTCTGTTCCTTTTCTTTTTGTGCACTTCTTGAAATACGAGTATACTGCAACGCAGTCTCCTTTCTCACCCGTTTTCCCGCCTGGAACCAAGGGCTCCATACCAACCCAATAACTGCAACAGTTTTGCTCCAGCACACATGGAGAAGGGAGAGAAAGTAAAACTGCTCCAGAAGAAAAGAAGGTTGTGGGGGAAATCAGGGAAGGTGAGGCACAGGGAAAAGACTGTTAAAACACAAGGAGTGGGRAAGTTGCAAATGGAGAGAGCAAGATAAATTTTATAGATGTCACAGAGAGAGAAGGAATATGCAGAGGAGGAGAGRGAGGTAAAAGGGAATATCAAATATGAAAGGAGTATTCAGTCCTGGTGCCAGGGAAATCCAGACAGTCAGTGGAGAAGATGATTTTCCCTAGAACAATGAGCTGTATGTACCTGCATCTGRAAAAGCATTAAAAGTCTACAAACTGATAGAGGCTGAATGATATGTATTGCTTTTTTGGTGCACTATGTATAGAGTATGAGGGAGAGTTATAAACAGGTTACATGACTAGAAATAGAGACAGACATTTGGAGGAAAACATTATTACAAGGAAAAATATCCTGTCCGCGTTATTTCTAACTATTTGCTAAGGCTGTCTGCCCTGGTTTGAAGCCTTCAGACATCAGTGGTGATGAATCCTAAGGATTAGGGGGCTTTCTTATGCCCGAAACATAGCAGCAGAACAACTAAGTCGATGTAATGTTAACCTAGTTATAAGAATGTAAACATTCAATAGAGAGATATTTACACCAGTTTAAGCTTCACTTTTATCTGGTTAGCTGAAGCAGGTAACTTACTTACCCTTTGAAATCAGTCAATATAAATGTCATTTTAAACTGGTTCGAGAGTATCCAAGGATTTGCACTATGTAACTCAATTGCTTTAGTTACACTAGGCGAACTTGTCTAATAAGCAGAGCGACTTAGAAGTGCATCCAGCTGAACACAGCTTTACCTTGTGGGTGGAAATGGTGCCATGTTTCAATGAGCAGCCACTGATCTGTAATTCTGTCAACATTTGGGAAAGAAGTCTGAAAAGGCGATTAAATTCCAGTGGGTCRGAGAATGGTTTCAGATTTATTTAATCATCAGGGCCCAAGAGGTTTTCAAAATGTGTTTCTCAGGAGGGAAACCCTCCCTCCTCCCTCATCCTTTTGCAGCCTCTGAAGCCCACAGCTGCTCTCAGGTGCTGTCTTCCCTCGACTTGATCTAATTGTACCCACAGTTGTCCTGCCATGGCTCCAGCTGGCCTATGGGGCTACTGGGCCCGAGGGGGGATTCCCTTTCCATTTCTACAGTTTCTTGAAATCTTGCACAAGCAAAAATATTAATTAATATCTTCAGGAAGCATAGCCCTTGGTTAGACGGAAGCAGTCTTGGCAGCATTTACTGTTCACGTGTGTTCACTAGGATCTAGCTTAAGCTTCGTAGCTAAGCAGTGGGTATTTTAATGACTGAAATTGATAAATTAGCATTTTGTTTATCAAGATCTCTTGATACTCCATCCTCACTGCCAGAAGGCAAGAGTGGCTTTCTGGAAGCAAGATATGCAGTACCACTTTTACACCTATGGGGTCCATCTCAGGTGTAGTGTAAGATACCCTTTTCTACATATGTAGAATCAATGGGCGTGATGGAGGGCATGGTCCCTCTTATACAAAACAGATGATGATCTGTCAAGATCACAGATGATGCAGTTCACAGGAGCTCATAGGGCAAGAAGGCATGGCAAGCCACAAATGTGAAGGCAGGCAGGGATAAATATAAGCAATCTCATGTTACCATCAATCTTAACCCATTCTCTGCATCCAGGCCACCCTGTCGATGACTGGCCAGAACTGGTGAGAGCATCTGTGACAGAGTCCAAACCTAAATGGAAAAGCAGAATAGCACTGCCAGCATCCCCGGCAAGTGGCCTGCATGCCTACAAGCTGTCTGCAGGCCTCATGCTTTCCAGACCACCACRGTCTCTCTGTCGTTTTGGGATGGCAGCAATCCAACCAAGAACAACTACTCACCTATTTCACACTCACCACTAAAGACATTGCCAGAATACTAGAGGAAGCATCTCTCTTTGAGTCCCTTTTGTTCTGCAAGAATGTTACTGAAACTATGAGATTGTGTTTTTCTTTTTTTTTATTATTATTTTTTTTTACAAGGACAGCTGCAATGGTCAACATCAAGTGAAAAATGACTATCATCAGCATGCAGCACCTGCCAGTGAGGCATTCACGCCAGTGAAACATAATCAAGTTTTTAAGACAGGATCAAAAAAGCAAGCTCAGCATTTTGACCATTATTGGAGCTACTAATAATAATTACTTTCCTGGTGGCAGGGACAGTGATTTGTCTTTCTCTTTTGATTTTGACCCTTGTAAATCTTTTGGCATAGATACAACAACTACTGTTGAAACCCTCCACAGGCATGGAGATGGAGTTTTGATCAATCATTGCTGTTTGAAGCCCTGSTCATGGACCAGCATCCTGTTGTGCTGCACGCTACGTGAACACAGAACAAAAGGCTGGTCCAAACAATTACTCTTTTMATGTTTAATAATCAAAGGGAAATCAGCTGCCTGGGAATCAGACCAATATGTTAAACCTAAAGAAACATCATTCCGGGTTCAACAATGGCTTTCCAGCATCCATTTTGTTGTTTATTTACAGCTTATACCACTGTATAACTTTATAACTGCATTAGGAGAGCAACAACATTTTTTTTTTTTCTTTTCAGGAGTTATTTAATGGTGTAACAGCAGCAAATCAAGTGTGCAGACAGCAGYTTCCTTGTACCTATTTCCATGCAAAATTTACAACTCTCTTGAAAAAGTGTGGGGAAAGCAGGTTRGAGGCACAGATTTTTTTGCTTGCTTTAATTATGGATCAGGAGTTCTTACAAAGGCACACAACATCAAGGAGATATTAGTGTAACCTGCAACAAACTGCTTTTCACATAGGGCACAGTAACCGGTGCCAATCAGGTTCCAGAGTTACTACATGAGGTGCCTGTAATGAGCAGCAAACTTAGTTAAACATCTAAAGCCTAGGTGAAAACAGCTAAACARGCTTCCCAAGAGCATAGGCAGTAAAGTCGGATACTGAGAAGAGTCAGATCACCTGTTAGGCTTTCTGATCAGAAACATTACTGGAAACTATGGAGAGCAAAACCTGGTAGACAAGAGTCCTAAATTTATAGAGCAGTAAAATCAAATTGCTTCTGTCTGTGAACCATTAAGACTCTCCAGGAATGACAGCACACCATGATAATGCAAAACKCATTTGTAAGGTAGAAATGCCACTCTTGGCTAAGGCTGTGCATTGTTCCAGACGTTGCCAGGAGGACCTCAGCTGTATGGCACAAGTTTTATTACCTTTCCCTTGAAATCCGCTGGTCCCCTAGCCATCCACACCTCAGATATTGCAAAAATATGTGCAGCGAAAGTGAATTTAAACTCTATTTTTAATTTCTGGAAACTAGCTTGCCTTATTTAGTTCTTAGTTAGAAGATTTTCTTAGGAGAGGGTTAAAAATTGAGAAACACCTCTTACTTATATTTGCATATAATAGTAAATATAGTAATTGAAGTCTCTGATGAATCCTGTTCATCAGGAAATCAGGTCACACACACGTGTGCATGCACATGCACACACAAAACAATACGCATATTAATTTTTTGGTAAGTGACTCTCTGGAATATCACTATGTTAGAGCCTATTACACATAAAGGACTACTTAGAAGTCAGAGTTTTACTATTATTTTTTATATATAAGCAATTGTATTTTATATAATTTATGAGTGTGTTTATATATATAACACATAATAAAACGTGTATATAAACTTATATATATATGTACACAYATGTCTGTGTAYGTGTACACATATATAAGTCCCATAAATAAATACCTTTAAAAGAGAATATTTGTCTAGATTAATCTACCTAAAGTTTCTTTTCCTTCCAGGGGTAGGGCAGTAACTAAATTTCCAACCACTGGGAAAAATAAAAATTGTACCTGTGAAGACCACAGTTTCTTGTTGAAGGGATTCTTGATGGACATAGTTCTTATCATAGTAGTGACCTTCTATAGTCCCATATTGTACTGAAGTCCATCATTCAGAATCAGAAGAAATAAATCCTAGTATTTCCAGTGCCTTGGGCTGCAAACTCTACTATGTCCTGAAATCCCAAAGAAAAAGTGGGTCAGCTAAGGAGAAAGATATAGAGGGGTAAAAAAGATTGTTTCCCTAACAATTAGCATCTGAAATCCACTTGCCTGCAAAATTAAATTAGTGGGGAGAGGCAGAGCCCTTCAGCTACTGTCTGTGTTTTGAACGGCTGGAGATGGTGTACAGGATTGTGTCTGTGCTCATAAACCTGGCAGCGATAACTTCTRCAGTGAGGGCTAAGGCTGGCAGCGTCTGAAGGCTCATGTGCGGTCCTCTGCAGGAGTTGCCAGCCTCCAGGGTTTGAAGCTTGCACAAAGAAAGTAGATTTATGAAAATTTAGGGAGAAGGAAGGATGGTCATWTATTGGTTGAGTTTTGGGGATGCATCCAGGGAAAACAAAAAAGAGTCTGGAACAGCAAAATAGATTTGTATGCAATACTTGAAGCTAGGGGGCTATAAAGGCTAATGTGGGAGAGGAAAGACAYCATCTGACTTTATGTTTATTAAGAAGGAACTCTAGCTCTTTTTGACAGTGGTTTTACTGACATTCAGCATTTCACAAGATCCACCATAATAAAATTTTGGCACTGAGATAGCTGTCAAACGTGCATGTGATTCAATTGTGGCAGAAATGTAGATGTCCAGATCCGGACAAATAAAAGACAGAAATAAGAACTGGAAGCGAAACTGGAATAGRTGCTCCTTTTCATGCTTTCTACCAAAGGTCTTGCCAAGCACTCGCATCGGTCAAGGGCCAAATACTTTGACCTCGGAGTGTCAATACTCAGCTATTCTCTATGCAAATTTAGATGCACAACTTTGGTACTAAACTTCCAATGCAAAAGAATTATTGATGGCCCCCAGATTGCTTCCCCAACCTTCACAYTCTCATTGGTGCCTACAGGAGAACACATCTGCAACTGTTGCAAAAGTCAGTTTTCTCCCCTGATAAATAATTAAATGGATATTGAAAACTGCCCAGTGGAGGGCGGCTGGCAAAATAGACTAACTTATTGAGAGAACTGCAACTCCAATTGGAAGTTTTTACAACTACTGACCTGAACTCAATTCTAATGCAAGATTCTATTAAAATATTCAAAGGTAAGAGAAGAACTAATCTGAGAGGGGAGATCTTCTGAACTACTTGTAAGCAGTGACAGCTCAGTAATGTTTGATTCATCCCCTAAAGCATATTTGCCACAAAGAAACATCTCCRATGATAGATAGGGTAGATAAGACTTCCAAGAGAACTGGACATGAGGAATGATCTTCCTAAATAAAGGCAGTCAGACCTGCAGAAGTTGCAATGTTTACATGTATTATGACTCTGCCTATTTGGCATCAGGAGTGTTAAATAGTCTTAGATAAACCATTTGTTTGTTTCCTACTCTCTTTCATAATTCAAATTATGAGATATTGCAWCTGGAAAAATTAGATCAGCACAACAAAAGTGACCAATACTTTCTGAATGGCAAAGGTGTTATATGACATAAACCTCAGGCTCAAAGACTGTGGAAAGAATTGTGTTTGCTGCCCTATTATTTCCCTCCAGTCATAGAGTTAGTAGGTACAGTTCAGCCATCAGCAGAAATTAGAGCAGCTCCTGAAACACKTGAACCTCTCCCATCCAACAACGGCCACAACTGTGCAGGCAGGACCACTGAAATGGAGCAATGGTCTTTTCCCAGGTATGCTTCCAGCTCAACCCCTCTCCTGCAGCATCTAGGAGGGATTGATGCAGTCAGCTACAACAGGTCTTTGCAAACTAAGCTTCGGCTTCCCAACAGAAGGAGAATCCTCAGGTCTCTCATTCGGGAACACAAAGAGTCATAAAAGCTGGGGCARATGTAATGACACATGGTAAAATACAACCAGGATCTGAACAGCGACAGAGCATCCAAACCCATGCAGTGRCAACTTGTGTCACATGTATGAACACACAAGAAACGAGCTGGTGATGCTAATATGCAGCAAAATTTAATTCATGCCTTCAGAAGGGACCATACGAAGTCTAGGCTTTCATGTCTGAAAGCTCCAGTTATCTAGATTCACCAGAAAGCTTCAAGATTTTCTCAAAGTCTTTCCTGTCTTCACAYCTTTGTACTCTATGATTTAAACTACACACATTAAATTATTGTGGCCGGTGTCTATCACTGATAATCTTTCACCTCAATTCAAGGCTCCAAGAAAAMTGTTTTTTTAAAGGACAAAATTCTGTAAATGAGAATTTATCAACAGTAACAGGAGATTAGCAACATTTCTCATTCTCGCAGCCTGAATGATGTAGTCAAAGCCATTCCACTGTTACTTGAATAAATCCATGAGTTACCCGCAGGTTTCACTCTGGTTAAACCATAGTCCAGCTCCAAAAAATACCAGTGTCATTTGTTATGAGATCACTTGTTCTATTTTTTCCTTCATACGTCCTTCACCACTCAGTCACCACTAACCATTTTTAAACTCTAATATGCATCAGGCATTTCTTTTTGTCTGTCAGATATGTGAATTGATTTTACCAAATAGTTGGTTTTGTTTATTTTGGAAACTCAAAGCATGAAGACTTTTTGTTTGTTTGTTTGGCTGAATTCAGTCTTACTTTACTGAATTCAGGCTTACTTACTGGATGTTTTAGTATAATCAAACGTAGAGCATTGGCTTCGGGGATTTTTTTTTTTTTTTGAACCAGTTCTTCCTGTGATAAAATATAATATAAGTAAGAAATGAATCTGTAGAATCATTCCTCATGAATTTCAAATGAGCTTTCCACAGAAAGTTTAATATGGTTACCTGAAAGAATAGTAAATCTTTCAAAGAAAGAGGACCTTTGTGACAACAGCATTGTTAATTACTCTAATTTTCTGAGTATTTAATTGGGATGCCTAAGCATTAGTATCTTTCTTTCATTATGCTTTCTCTAGGCAGTAGATAAGAACAGGCATGTCTAGAGGATGAAAAAAATCACAGAAAATTAAAACGACTTTCGAGATAATTTAGATATCTCAAAACAGGTAAAAAAGAATCTCTGCCTTTTTTTAAAAAAAAATAATAACAAAGTAATGTGAACGTATTAAGTTTCATTTTGGAGTAATGTAAATGCCCACAAGATAGGCAGAGGGACAAAAAATTTATCCCTGATTCTCTATATCAGATTTTTTCTTTGTCTGATCTTAAGAACCAATTTGGAACAATAAAGTTGGTAGAGCAAGCTGTCTCAGTAGGGTTGTATGATTACACTGTAATTACAGAAGAATTATACTCACTCCATCTACTTTGAAAGTCTAACTGGGACCTTAGGAATCTAAATGGTAGCAAAGGATAGACAGCACCASAGAATGCTGCTTCAGACCTTCTAAGATGTGGATAAGGTGTTATTGCCTGGAGATAAGACTATTTAGAAGACCCTGCACAGARAGTAGTTATTAGTCTTTCTATGTTACCTGGACAAGATTTACTGACCCTGAGTCCTGCAAGCATCTGTTCTGAGTTTGMGGCTCCTAATCCATCCACTCATTCATGACCTTGATGATGGGACACAGGGTTATTAAGTTTGCAATATGTACTAGAAAAATATGATGTAATTCAATAGGGCCAGACAACAAATGTTACAAGTAGCTAGAAATAATCAGCTAGATTTAAATTGATTAGGGAACAATAACCTGAGTAGCAGTTTTCCTGCCAGTCCTAGAAGGGCCTGGGAGTTAATATCAATCATAAGGTGAGCACAAATCCATAATGTCATGCTGTTGTGAAAAAAGTGAATACTGTAATGGGTTATAGAATTAGAGATATAACCCACAGCCATTTTGCTCAGCCCTGTAAGGCCTAACCTTGGGTGTTCAGTCTATAGGACTAAATTTCAAGAAGGAYGTTTACCACAGGAAAACGCTCCAAACGAGCAGGAGGAGAGGTGTGATATCTAAAACATCCATGATAACTAAAAAAATTCATGAAGGAAGACCAATATAGTCAGGGTTAGAGAACTCTCTTCAAATGCAAAGCTGACRAGGACAGTCTTCATCATATTCATGACAGACATGAGCAAAAGTAACAGGTTTAAATAGCATTGAAAAGGCCCTGGTGCTATTAGGAAAAAGAAATTACTCTAGTAGTAAAGATAATAAAGAGCTGTAATATTTTGCCTGCGGAGATTGTAGAGGTATTTAAAAGAAAGTTAYAGAAGCATCTGTCAGGAATAACAAAAATAAAGCTGATCCTGTCTTCAAGCAAGAGRATGGATTAGATGACACCTTAAGATCTTTCCTACTTCTGCCTTTCTGTTTCTCTATGTCTTGTTGTCTGGAGATGTCTATCTCCCTTCAGTGGTTAAAGAATGYGTGTATTTAGGATCCTCATATATATGTAGTTTACTTACATATCTAAGACTAAGAGAAATAATTCTGGGCTAGTGTATATTCACTCTCTATTAACAATTCRTCTTGCATACACCTGGTCACAGTTCTAATAATTTTATAAATAAGACCCTCATCTTAGGACATCAGTCATTCAATTCCATGTATTTCCATTCTTTAATGCACAGTAATGAATTGCTGAGAGCAGAAATATTTCAGTACTTATCCGTCTTCTTTCATGAGCCAAGAAAATTTTCGGAATCTGTATTTGAAACAACAGGAATTACACTGGTAACTGGTAGCTACCAAGTGCYTCAAATAAAACACCACAGCTATAGAGTACAAAGGATCCTGGTTATATCCCACACACTGACCAGCAAAGAGGAAGGATTATATTGCACCCATGAAAAAAGTGTACAGATAAATCTATGAGATACTTGAGCTCTTCTGGGAGTATACAGTTCTGCACTGACCCTGACCATACTGAATAGCAGCATAGTATTAAGGTGAAGGAACAGGGARAAACAGGAGTGCAATACTTACAGAAAATATTGCTTCAGCAAGACATAACCAGTACATAAAACCAGTACATAAAACCACAAGAAGATTTGCAAAGGCAATAAATTGTTACTAAAGAGAGAACAACATAATAGAAAAAGATTAATGAAAAACTGTAAGCGCCATATGCTGTCCTTGACCTTTCTATCCTCACTGCTGGATATTATTTAACTGTCCTTAGTCAGAATCCTGTTTCCAGGACTTCATTCCTCCAAAATATGTCAAACAATCAGAGAACACTTCTCCAAGCTGACTGGGTCTCTTCTGCTGAACCCTCCTCTCAAGTCATCCTAACAGAGAAGATCTGTAAAAACTTTTTATGCAGCAGGAGTCAGCTTTTTGTCTAAAGAGATTTTTCTTTGAATTGCAAAACATCTGTTTTAATGGCTGCCTGTCAATAGTTTTCTTCTTCTAACCGGCTTCTTAGCATGCTCTTTTTTCCACCTCAGAATGAAAACTAATGAGATAATGTAAAAGCAATAAATAGTCTTAGAAGCTAAATTAAATTTGTGCTTTCATCCAAGCACAGAGAAACTTTGAGTTTTCAGATGGAATTCATGGGTTGCATGCCTACAAGCCCCTGAAAACATCACAGCTACTGGTTAATACCTACTGCCAAATTTTGCACTGATTTACACCATCYGCCACCGTATTAGAGCAAGGCACTAAAATCTGTGCAGATCTGGCTCATTACATAGAGATCCATTCAGTTGAAATCAGATGCTACAGAGGAACAGAAAAAATCTTCGTGTTGGACCTACCCTTGACTTCTATTATTCTTTCTTTTAACAGTAACATTTAAAATCTTGTTTTCATTGCTGCTGACATGAATACCACTATTAAGGCATTCATTCAGAATTCTTTTTTTCATTTGTTCTGTCTTTTAACTAAATTATCTCTATTTACATCTTAGACATTTAAAATTTTACCTTCTTAGTAACCACTCTTAATTTTCTTTTTGTAGCTTTGAATGACTACTGTTAGATGTGGGCTGTGCTATGCAAAAGGAGTGTTAGTGACCACATCTTTATTTGTGAAGTGAACACACTGTTGTTTTTCCACTGCAGAAAAATACTTTGACAGTACAATCATTTATTCCTGATCCTAGTAGGCATTCATTTTAAAAATTTTGTCCTCCTGTGCCTACTAACTTGCAATAATAATTGCCAGATACCAGGTGATGCAGCCGTAGTGGTTGTTGAAACATATGTGATTGAGTTTCATTGGATACTTCTCTACTCCTACTCTTTTACTGCTGTTATGGTGCTTCCAGCAGCATCTTCCAAAAGTCAGCATTGTCAACTACATAAATCAAACCATCCAYTTCAGTTCCCCCTAAGAAGGTGGGACAGCTTACCATCACTTGCTTTTCCTCCTATTTTCTTTCCAGAGGGTTGTGAATCTTAAGCTCTTTCTAATCCTAAATACATTGAGTAATTTTCTTCTSTGTAGATCCAACAGTATATCTTAAAGTCCTGAACGTTAATATTTCTGTTGAACTGGGATAAACATTTTCAGATTTTTAAAAGATGYTGAATTTACTACCTATTGCCCACTTTTTCTTCTCTCTATTTTCTAGGTTCTGATGAGAAGCCATATCATCTTGAAGCCATACTCAGACCACGTACCATCGTGTCTAAATTCAGCATTGTTATGAGCAGTTCAGTCACTATTCTTCAGAGTTGTCAGACTCTGGCTCCTCGTAGGAACGAACCAAGAGAGGTAGATGTYATATTCATACCTCCTCTTATAGGTTTCTAGTAAAGGCAGTGCTTACCACTTCCCAATGACTGCACAGCCAGCCAGGGTCAGAATATGGAAGATGAACAGAAGGTGGTCTGAATCACTCATGGCTCTCCTGAATGTARAGAGACATCTAGTTCAATGCTAGATAGTAGGGAGGTCAAAATACGCAAAAGGATGGCATTTGGTCTGGTGGAGGTGACAGAATCCCGAAAAAAACTACATCCCTGAACAGCAAACTGCGGCAAAATTAGTTTCCGCATTCTACACGCACAGTGCCACAAGCTGGTGGCAGAGGAGAGCAAGCTTATTCTTTACTTGGAGTAAATGTGACATTACTTGATCTAAATCACTGGAATTGCATGTATATACAAAGTCTGAGCCAGAAGAGTCAGAAGAAAGTGTTTCCGACAAGAATGCTGATGATCTCAGATAGGATGGAGTATGCTTTAATAACTCTTCATCTAAACATTTCTAGACATACACTTTCATTGAACATACATAGGAACAGAATAGGCATTCAGAGGGAACAGAGAAATTATTCTAACTTAAAACTAATAAGTTTTATTTTAAGTAAAGCTTGCTACAAGGTAAACACCTATATGCTTCAAATGAGAGCAATCTATCGCAGGAGATGATTGAAGAGCAAGGTTTTTGAGTAACTAGCGATTTAAGATGCTTCCATTTTGCAACACTCAGCTTGAAAAGGTAGCATCTGTATTTCTTCAAGATGAACAGTGATTCAAGATGAGCATACCTGTATGAGCCTTCTCTTGGAAATCGCTGAAGTATTTTAAATATTGATATCTCTGGCTTTACATTCTAATTGGACTGACTGTGAACCAAGGCATAATTAAGACACAGAAGGAAGAAATGCAGATGAAAAATTAAATAATTATAAAAAGTTCTGCCATGACCCTGAAAAAAAATTGGGAAGAAGAATGGGAAGAAGAATGAGAGGGACAATGATTACAGCTAGTCTGGGGAGACGTGTGAGCTCGTAGATATTTCAACAGTTTTGTGGAYGTTTACACTCCATAATGTCTTCCCATCCACGGTCCCATTAAGACCCTTCTAGTGTCCATCRCTTCTGAAACTGTCAGCTATTAGCCAGTGCAGTGTAAAAAGACCTTCATTTGTATCCTTGCTTTGGCACTAGCCTGTTCCCGTGATGAATACCWACACTGACATTCCTTCTCAGCAAATAGATTTTGTTACAAACGATACCATTATTGATTTTGTAGTAAGTTGAGTAAATCCTAAACCTCAAATGTAGTGTGGTGGTTATGTTTCACAGCTCTCAGTACCTTATTGGCATTCAGGTTGTGCTAGCCCCTGCTAAAATAATTTTGTTGCAGCATGAAGCACAAATACATTTTACTGTTACGCTTGCTGCAGTGCTGCCAATTATTTTAATTCTGCCATACGAGGAATAAATGAATGCTTAGATGTTTGTTTCAGCAGCTGATTTTTAAGCAAAATTATCCTCTGCATTCATTGTAAAATGTACTTTGATCATGACAAATTCTGGATCATGGAAGCTAGCCAATTCCTTGTGAAAAAGGCAGGCCCACCAGTTATAGGCTTACACAACATAGGTGCTTCTTTTTATTATTTTGGATTAGATATGACATATTGTTATGTTTGATACATTATAATTAGTGAGGTGTGCAATGGCAGATTGCAAAACAGATCTGATCATTTTTTAACCACTCCTTTCACCGCTGCTSTGCTTTTTGATAATGAATATTAGAACTAGGACTAGATCTTTTTAAAATCATACACACACACAAAAATCCCTCTTCCTCTCCCCCACAAAAAAATGTGTATAATTTCYTTCCAAAGGAAGGAATCCCAAAGGGCAACTACATATGAATGGCAGACCTTTGGTCAGCCCCTGCCACTGAATGAGGTTTCCCATGTTCAAGAGTAATGAGCTCTGTCACATTACACTTCACTGAAAAAAAAGGTTAAACAGAATTGTCAGAACATACCTAGGAAAGCTTAGAGGTCAGRATAGAGGGCTAGAAAGATCTGCAGTGCATCTATTGAAAATCAGAGCTGTATCTAATATTTCCTAATGTCTGACTGTAGCCTGCTGCGGCTAAATTGCTCTGAAGACAGTGGAAAGTGGTAACTGCGTGCAAAGACGATCGGACGTACTCCTTGAAAGCATGGGCTTCCCTCCCTTTCCTGTTAGGCAGCTTAGGTCCGGCAAAGGGCTCTGAATCAACTTGTCAGGCCAGATATCCACTGTTTATGTGTGTGTCACCACCCTAAAGACAGATGTCTGAGTGCTGATCCTGCTAACTACAGTGCATCAGTACTGACACAGACATTGCTAAAACTTGGGCACAGAGAGCGAAACATTCACASGCACTTGGCAGCAAATACGGCAATAATCCTCCTGCAGCTGATCTCCATCCACAGGTGCTGATCATACCACAGAAAGGGTTTTAAACTTGCACTTATATACAAGTCCACTCAAAAGCAAGAATTTTTTCCATGTGTTGTCCCCCCAGAAGCTGGCTGGAGCTGGGCAGCCAGAGCAGAAKCTTTGTGCCTCTGCCAGCTCTTTGGAGCCTAAAGGGCTTTCTAACAAATTACTACTCCAGAGTAAAGGAGAGGAAGGGGTGCTGGAGTGTCTCTGATGGACTTCCCAAGGCACGGCATCTTGTGAAGCTGCTCATAAAAGCGTTATGTGGGTTACACAACTAACAGATCAGACACAAGGGACAGGGCTCATCTCATCATTTTTTAGTAGCTACAACGTCTACAGCTGAAATAATCATTCTGGGCTCACTTTATGGCCATTGAAGGTAAATAGACCCTCCTTGGGAACAGTTTGCCTGACCTGTTTAAAAATTCTCAGTACGATGTCTTAGAAGTACTCATTTCCCTCCAACTACCTTGAACTGAACCCAGACTGCCTTGCCCAGATTTAGAAATCTAAACTGTAGATCTCCACATTTATCAGATGAATCTAATCTCAATTACTTGTGTGATGTGTTAACTGATAATAAAAGATGGCATGCTCTGGATTTCATTAACCACCAGGCAGAGTAGGGAAAAACAATGTTAAAATGTTACAGTGCACCCACAGGTTGGATATTTCCTGCTTTTATGCAGATGAAATGCATGGACTTCAACATTTCTGCTAAACATTGGTTATTTTTGGACATGAACATCCAGTTCTGTCAATATTAAGCAATAATWATACGGTAGTTGAAAGGTGTATTCATCAATGAAACTCTAGATTTAGAAGGGTAGAAGTGAAAAGGAAGAAAGGAGGAAGGGTGGAAATAAAAGAAAGATAAACAGAGAAAAAAAAGTGGAGAAAGAAAAAGTAGAATAGATAGATTAGATAGATGGCATAGATTGCATAGATAGACTGACATATGCTTCAAAAAAGACAGCAGATGTACTGCTAARAAGCATTTTTACAAAACTCACTCCAGGTTTTTTCATATTTTGTCTGAGAAAGTTGTTCCTTTTTTGATATGAAGCAGGGTTCTGGTGGGATCAGACTGCTCTTATGACTTGAGAGAAGTCACTGACCATGTCAGAAAGGGTAACACTGAGACAAGGAGATGATGGGATGCTCCAGAGGAGCTAAGTTTGTTGCTCTTGCTGCTGCTGGGGTGACAGACAGGATTGCAACTGCTACTTCTGGGAAAGGTTCCCTCTTTTCCCCACAAGTAGTCCTCATTCCACTCAGGCCCCACCTGATGGTAGTGGAGGCTTTGCTTTTGTGGAATAGTCCTCCTAATGTCCTAGCTGGTTTAGCTCCCTCAGCTGCCTACTTTGCAGCTAGTGGCTGGAGACCACCCGAACAGTTAACAGTCTTAGCGAGAGTGGAAATTTGAAAACTCTGTTCTCAGAGAAATCCTTAGTCAGAGAATCAGAAAAATCTGGAGGTTGTCCTACCATAGCAGAGAGCAAGAAACCTCTGAGTTCAGGACTCAGACCTTTTCAAGGAAATCCCCTTCCTTAGGCATTTGTTGACTAGCACAGGCACATCACTCCTGTGTGCATGAAAAGACTTGGCTGCCACTGACCACTTCAAATGGTCCCTCTGATTTATATCCTGGCTGGATTTTTAAGGGCAGAAATCACAGCAGAGAGAGAGAAAAAAAAAGGCTCTCTAAGAAGTTTTTTCTGCAGCATTTTTCATTGCTTCCTAGGACAGCGTGAAAGAGAACTGTCCATGCTAAAAAACACTGCTTTCATAATCGTTACACACATCCCCTGCCTTGTTTAAATGTTTTCCCTGTATTACGGATTTTTGTTCAGGGTTGAGGTTACATTTCTTTTTGGTAACTAGGGAAAGGGAACAAGAAGTTATGTATAACCTGCAGAAGCTGAGGAAGGTTCTGCGAGGAGGTGAAATAGAAAAGCTGCTTGGCACAAAATCATCCTGTGCTTACCTGTGTGCCCAYAGAGACTGATTCTCAGTGTACACTGCATAAGTGTATTTACTTCAAAGACTTACTTTGGTTTGCTCCAGCCAAAAATTTACCCCAACCAGGCTAGAAAAATAGCTACTAAGCACACTGTATACATTTCTACAATGTACTTTTTTCTTAGATGTTATAGACTTTTCTTTGTAATGTAGAGTTATTATTAAATGGCACAATGGACATTTGAAGAAGAAAAGCTTACAATACAATCACTGAAAAAAAACTTTCTATTAGTTAAATCAGAATTAGTTAGTTATGTACCACAATATTTCTAATCTGACTACCATGTTTTTCATCTGAATAATAATAAAAAAAGGCCATCAGTTAGAATTATGGTGAACCCCTTAAAAGGTAACAGAATCCTATTTATTGAAAATTGTCCTTGCAGAGTATGTGCTCCATGATGAGGTAGATGACATATTTTCTTCCTAGATCACACAAGTTGATCTTTCCAAACTGAATTAGAACAAAACTGACACAACTCCAAAACAGTCATTACAGTAGGAGCATAAAACAATTCCATTGCTGCCCAAGGGGAATGGTATTATTTAGACAGGCATTTTCACACTTATTTTTTTTTCTTTAAGATAGTCATAGATAATTTCTCATAAAATTTAAAATCAAAACACAAATGGTCATTTGGAAAGGTGTTTAGCCCACAGCTTAATATCTGAAGGGCTCTAGAACATCCTTTTGCTGAGCAGCCAAGAGATGAACTATTTATCAAGGCAATGAGGTTTAGCTTTATGGTGACAGAAGGCATCACCTTGGAATGGATGGTGAATGTATGCATTTCCATCAAAATGACATTTGCTGCTTAAAAACCTGGGCCTTTTTGAGTACATAGCTTAAAAACAAACACAAATTGGTGAATAAATAACAAGCTTTCACAGACATAACTTTCATCTGAAAAAATGCCATGTTAGGAGCAAATGTAATGCTTAGCAGTTAAGTGGAGGGAGCTGAAGTCTCCTAAGAGCTTTCTAAGAGCTAAGTTTCTAAGCCACAGTTTTAACACTACAATGCTTTACTGACAGTAACAGCTTAATAGTTTTATCAACCCTCTCACRTCTTCTTTCCAAGGCAGAACACTGTTCCCCTGGCTGTCCTGGCACGGCCATTTGCAGGGTGTAGTCAAGCCAAAATAGCTTTAATAAAACTTGCTACTATGTTTTTCTAATCAGGAGAGTTTGCTGTTTGGCTCACATCATTATCCCTCAAGTGAGAAGGCATATCTTGGCCTCCTCTTGAGAGCAGGAAGTGGTAGGTACAGGTGCAGCTTAGTCTAACACTTCTACCAAAGTCTTCCTAGAATATAATGACAGCCTAATGGAGTGACTCCTGTGGAGTCATTGCAGATATGATACCTTCCCTGTGACTTGCCAAGCTTACTTGTAGAAACATTTCAGAAAATGTTTATATTTGATCCATAGTAGACAAACTCATTCCAGACACCTGCATCTGAGTTCATCACCCTTGGGAGTCAGTAGAGAGAAAGTTGTATTCAGAATGAGATTCATATGACCTATTTTTTACGGCTCCTTCAGGATTAAGTAAATTGAACAATAAAATGTACTATCTATCTTCACTGCCTACAAAAGGATCCTGGTGTAATTAGCTCAGATAAAGACTGGAAATACCTACTCTTGCTCAAAGTAAAAGGTTCTCCATACCTGCTGTTGCCTCTGTTTCAGTTTATAGACTGCTGATTAAACTCAGAAAGTCAGATCAGTGATTATACATGATATACATGTTCATCTTCAGCACAGTGGGTAGAAGGGACAACTTGTCGACATTTTACAGAGCATAAAAACAGACAGACATAAAATTATATTTCWTTGCATGGGTTTTTATTGACAGGTCTCTCTTTAGTGTTCCAAGCTTGCTTTAGCAATCACTAAAGTGTTAAACTTTATTGCTTTTCAGATAGCTGAAGGTAGGCTAATTTTCAGCTACTACTAACAAGCAGCTATTTCAAACTGTAGAGTGTGTGTCAGTGTGCATGTGTGTCTGGGTCTGATATCCCTCCTAACTGGACAGACATTTGACAACTCGTGAAGTGGGATCCGAGTTGTGGTAAGCATGCAAAATCCCATGGCAGCAGCTGGGAATCAAAGATAACTCAGAAGAATCCTATAATGTCCCAAGAACAAGAATTTCTCAAAATAGTCTGTCTYTACACTTGCCCGTCCCAGGATATTTGCAATGTGTTTGGATTCAAGATAGGACTTTGCTGTATTGACTCTACATGAACTGGTAAGTTTGTGAATATCAGAAAAGGGGTCACAGATTAAAGATGTAATGTCGTAAATAATAAAGGAAATATAGCCACAATCTAGGAACAAGACCAAGTGTTATGATATACTATAAATTTGTCTGTCTTAGGTGCTTTAAGATGGACAAAATTGCCATCTATAGAGCTAGCCTCTCTCCATTAAGGAGAAAGGTAGCTCCCATAAGTATGTTAGACTGGATGCTTATTTTCAGACAGAAAAGTGAGATTCAGATGAATCCCACCATTAAATGAATTCTACCATTAATTTATTGCAAGTTAGAAGGAAAACTGTACAAAGAATTTGCAGGATGGATTTTGCTTCTGCTTTAATATGGCACCTCCAGAATAAGGAATACTTTGGAATCAAGAGCTCTCATTTCTTTAACTAATATTTTCTTATTGAAYCTGAAAAACCTCTTATGATGGAACTTACAGGAAAAAGATAGACTCACACTTTCATTAAAAAAGAAGAAATCAAATTAATCAAATCATAACTATCTGCCAAAAAAAATGAAATCAAATTCATATACCTAAAAAGTTCTTGTTAGAAGATCATGAATTATTTTCATTAGTGATTCATTATTAAGACTGAGAARAATAAATCTCTGTTCATACCTTCTCTGTTCAACCAACCATAAAATGAACTAATCACTTTGTAGTTGCTTTTTGCTTTAACCTCTGGTTTTGTTTTTAAATGAAAGACAAAATTTAATGTTTTCTTTGCTGACCAAATGCAAACAAAGATCCCTTTTATTTAAAGAAAAAAAAGAAATACTTTCCTTACAAATAGTTCAAAACTCAGCTTAACRTGGCCTGTTTTGTTGCAGATTATGTCTGGAAAACAAAAACAAAAAAAAATAGAGATATTTAGGTAGGCTCCAACAAACTGCTCGTCCACTTCATAAAACCATTCTAACTGAGCTCTGAGRTTGTAGGTACTTTGGAAGGGAATAATCTTGTGCTTTCTGAAAGACAAGTGAAAAATAAATCTGACTAATGTTTTGTCTGTTTATAGCTTTTTTCTAGAAAAACATTTATTCTTAATAGCATGTATTGCTAACAACTAGATTTTGTTTTCAGGTATTTCACAAATTGTTAGGATTCTGCTTACACACTATACATGTGTACCAGGGAGACTGGTGTAGAATGAGACTTTATCYTTAGCTAAAATTAGGAAAATCGGTGTCCATGTACCTATTTCTAGACAGGATCAAGCTTCGTGCCAGCTTTCAACCCAGTCATTGTCTAACTCGGCTGAGCACAGAAGCCAAATGAGTAAAAGTCCTCATATGTGTGGAACGGCTCCCACACATACTTCATCCTTCTACTTTCATAACATTGGCTAATCATTTTAACTACTTTCTTCACGGGTAGGTTAAACAGCATGAAAAGAAGGTGGAATTTGTTTCATACAACTACAGAAATCTAAATATTAAAYAGCAAGTCAAAGTTAATCTTCTAGTCTTCTTATAGTGACTGTGTAAGGCTAAATCAGTCAGATATACAGACCTGGGGAGGGTGAGGGGGAAGATACCTAACTATCATAACTATGCAAGAGAAACAGAAACAGYAAGGAGCCTGGGAATGTGACTGATMTAGTTAATAGATAAATGAGCAAACAGGATATCTGAAGTCCATCAAGGAACTAACAAAGGTAATTTTTTAAGATGTGCAAACTGAGAACAATCAAAACATTTAAAATGTAATTATAGCATAAACTAAATGAAATATTCTTCTGTTTATTGGAGCTTGAGCATGTGTGTCTGGAACATGAACAATAAACTAAGAACTGAATGACAATTGTGTAACAGAAAAATGATGATCACTATGTTATATACAAAGGAGAGTTTTGACTTGGGTTGTTTGGACACAGGCTGATGGACTGCTGAATGCTTTGAGGTGCTAGCTGGTGACAAGCACACAGCGTTATGCTTGTGACTTGCAAGATGATCCGCATACAAAAACCTGTGTAAAAATCTAGCCTTGGATCAGATCTCTGGTTGAGTGACGTATGGTAAGGAAAAGGAAGCAAGCTCTGGAGCAGTCAACATTACTACTGGCTAGAAAATCAATGGCCAGTCCTGGAATAACAATAAGACAAGGGTTTTGGCGTGCCAAGGAAATAAACCCTAGAAAGAAGATAAAGATGATAAATGGATAGGTGTCTTCAGAGGGTAACATTGGTTCCAGAGGGAGCCTACTAATAGAAACTAAGCTATATGCTTAATTTTTACACAGATTAAGTTACATGAGAGAAATTCTACTCCATATAAGTCTCTACAATAAWTTTTAAAAAGGAAAATTTCCCTCTCTTCTTAGAGAGTAAAGCAGTTTTCACACAATCTTGGTGCAAGAACCATTGTTTCCATTGGGAAATAATAGATACAGATGTAGGGAAACCTTTCATGACCAAAATGCCTTATATCAGAAGAGSACTATGTTTGCTCCCATAAACAGCCTGTTATCACACTGCAAAATCACCATTCCAAGGTAAACGCAATGCCCTGCATGCCAAATTTCAACTCAAAATGAATATTTACTGAGTCTGAAAAAACTCCTGGAAGTAGGGTAAAAAGGGGAAATACAGAAGCAGCCTTTCCTATATCAGCATGAATGGTGCTGCTTTAATGTTGTTTAGAATTTTGGCTGGAGGCACTGAGAACATCAACTTTTTAATGAAAACTCAAAGAGTCCATAGCAGTGTGAAAATTCTAACATCATTGTATTCCCGTATCACTTTTTAACAGCTTGAAGGGACAAAACTTTCATTTTAAATGATTCTTGGTTAATTTACAAAGAAATTAGTAGAGGAAAACTTCTACAAGGTAATAGAATAACTTACTTGTGCATGGCACACAACATCAAGCCTAGAAAAGCAGCTATAAACTACTTTTTCTTATGCTAGAATTATCCTGATCTTTTCACAGCTACTCGTATCAGAAAGCATGCATGGCATGAACTGATGTAACTCCTCTTACTTTCCTTTCAGAGGCTATGGCCAATATATATATTCCTAAAGGGAATGAGCCACATGAATTCATCACTAGCTCTAAAATAGAATATTTTTTGCTTAGTCATTCTGATCAGCCGGAGACTGATTCCCTGAACTCCCTATAGATAAATAAAAAAGAGTTGCACTACTGAGCTGTTTATAAACATTTTGGAAGTTAAGAAAGGCAATGGAGGGAAATAAGGGTTTGTTTACTTTGTATAAAGGAGTGCAATGCAGAAATTTCCAAGTTTGAACATCCCAAAAATCTAATACTAGTAGCCAAGGTAGTAAGTCCACCCTGTTCAGCAGAGCATCATGTGGACATACCATTCTGAATCCAGAAGTTGTGTAGTSAGACTGGCACAAAAGTTTATTATTTCAGATGACAGGTGGCATGAATGTGACCTCTAGACTGACTTTGGGTGTTCTTATTCCACATTCCTCCCATGCAGCTATTATTTTAGCATAAGCATTCCTGGCTCCTCTTTCTCCAAACCCATCAGTTTTGACACACAATGAAAAGCTTAGAGAGGTGTAGAAGGTGTTCAGCACCCAGGAGCAGAGAGCTGGCACCTTGCAAGAGTCATTCCCTAAATCAATGGCACTGTAATGCTTAGAGAAAGCGGGTTATCCTTCATCTTTCTCATGATTTCATTGTTGCTGCAGCAAATCCAGCACTCCCCTGATAAATCCTCTTGGTAGTTGAAGGGATGCATCGCTCAGAAAGATTGTGTTCTTTTCTTACCAATCATCATCCTTCTCCTCTGAGCAAAGTGTAAGATACAATTTTATCTTGTGTCAGGTATGCATCCCAACACATCCAAAATGGCAAAACAATACCCTTAAAGGTGGGAAATGGGAGTGGGAAAGACAGTGAGGAGAGGATGAACAGGAAAAGCTTACTGCATGAGCATTGCAGTTGGACATAGCACTGAGGAGACCCAGAGGGAGGTGCAACAACTGCTCCAGGGGGCAGAAGTTGCTTAGGAGGATGTTCTTGCCTGCACGGTCTCAGAGAAGAAGTAGGATGAAAAAGAGGCCAGAGAGGGGAGACTTGCACCTAGAGCAAGCGGTTCAATCCTAAAAGGCTAAGGATTTTTTTAATCTGAATTCCTAAGGAAGTGACATTTATGCAGGCATACTGTCTCTCTAYGTGTGTACATCCTTGTGTTCTCCAGCCATGCACCCTCATATAACTTTGGAACAAAACTTCAGTCAGATTTGGCAGAAGGGTTGAAYTGCTAAAGATAAAGTTCCTATCAGTTTCAAAAAAGTGTGTATTCAGGTGAAGGAGAAAGACAAAATTATTTCTTCCATGTCCAGAAAGGATGTAGTGCAAAGGAGCTGTTTTTTGGGGCATCAGAAGCTCCCTGTGGGAGGTCACCCTTGACAAACAAGGGTAGGCKTCATTGCTTTCATGTTCCCAGATCAGCTTGTTAGAAAAAGGAGATACAGAAGTTTTTTTCCAGGATGAGTTAACACTAATTGAGCTTTTCTGTGCACRAGGTTCATGTATTTTAAAGCAAAAAGCACTGATAAAATCCTGTCTGACTTAGACATAAACCTGTATAACAGCGGGCAACAAATCTTATCTTTATCATTTCTTCATTAAAGGTAGATAGTTCRGGTCATGGAACAGTCTCAGGAAAATGGGGAATGGCTATATTCTTGCTGTTTGCAGGGAACACTGAAACTGGAGGATTTTTCATGGYTAATTTACAGCAAAAATTGTACATTTGACCATGACAAATTATTTATATAATTAATTGAATTGACTAAGTATTTTCAGCTTTTATTCTAGGTTCAGCTCATTCCTCTGCCTCAGAAAGAATAAATCAATTKTCAGCAAGTAAGAGATTCTCTTTAACATCAGAAATGTATGGTGAGAAGGTAAGGAATGAATCACTAACTAATGTTGTTATATTTTGTTATAATGCTGTTATATTTTAAATAAATAAACAAACATTCCTGGACCACAACCTAAATCCAAGCATATGAATTCCAAGGTAAAGATCCACTGTCTCCCTTATTCTCTTTACAATTTGTCCAGTGGTCCTGATATCCAGAATAGTCCTGAGGTGCTACAAGCAAAGGTAGGAATTGAGGAAAGCAATATACTTTCCAGTGAACAATATGGGCTCCATCTTTGTGCCTGATTTTCAAGTGACGGAAGCAAGACACCAGGTCTATAACTCAGATGTTGGAAGCTCATTCCTCCATCTGTGTGTAGGTYCATTCTACTGTAATGCAGACTAACATGACCTCCTACTCACTATTGTATGTGATATATGAATAGAGTAATGTAGTGAAGTTCAACTTTAAAAGTATTTTTCTGAAATTCATTCATGTCTTTCAAAAATATATTTCCCTATTTCTATTTCTGTCTACACAAACAGGCACCTCCCCTCATCTCACTTTTAATGAGGTTTTGTTAATTTGCCCAGGGTCAAAGTACACCACTTTAATCTCTGCATTAAAGAGGCTAAAGAAGTATGCGTCTTCAAAGACATGCTGCTCTTTGTGGCACAGAGCTGCTCTGTTAAAGATAAACCAGCTCTACTTGAACACCATACTTCAAGCTCACCACATTTTCGGGAAAAAAATACTTTAAAAAATCACAACAGTGCTCCCCCAACCCTTTTCTTTTTTATTGTAGTGGTTTCTTATTCAATCATCTTCATGAAAGTGCCAAGCATTTCAGCAGTCCAGCCTCTCTTAAGACTTCCAAGGCGGATTGCAATGAGCCTCATGGGGAAGGTTAGAAGCAGGCTAGAATGTTGAATTTTGGCAGTTTCATAAAGGAGAGGAAGAAATATCTACCTACTTGGGGATAATTTGGAGTTAAGAATAATTCAAGGCCTTTGTAAACAATAGCATCTTAAATTGGTTTCCACAAAGCTCTTTCATTTTTCACTAAAAGCTTTCCAGCATCTCATCATTTCAGTACTGAAAGCACTACAATTCCCCTTCTCTCTACCTCCCTTGATCTCTTGGTAACTTGTTCACCCAAATGTAATTTTATACTTTATTGTATATTCCAGAAATTGTTCTTTTCCTATCTCTGTCTTTATCTTCTTTGATTTTGCTGCTCTTGGTGTAGGCACAAGCAAAAGATTCTATTATACCAAAAAGAAGAAATACTTGAATAGAATTAAATCTCCCCTCATGTAAATGGTTGTTTAAAATAGAATCATGATTCCCATATTCCATATGTTTAATTAATAATTCCACAAATAATTTTATTGTAGTATTAGTTTTCTGAATGTAAATTGGACTTGAACACTGCAGAAGCAAGAAGCAAAGGTCAGAAACATAGACTTATCATTGCACCTCAAGACTGCTCTTAAATCTCAGAATCTTTCAAATAAGCACATCCACTAAGATGTGGAGGGAGAGAGATACCTAAGATTAGTTCCTCAGGTCTATTTTCAGATGCCTACTTTAATATTACCTCAATATGGTCAAGAGTGTAATGAATAACCGACCTATTATCAAGGATTTCTAGTCACCCCCATCCAGTCAAAAAAGAGGAGAGGTTGTACTGAGATTGCCTGCTGTAGATTATTGATTGAAGTTTCACAATTAATCCTCCTGATAGTTGGAGAAGCCAGTGTTAGACCAAGATCCTGATTTGTACATTGTTCTCTCAAAGTATAGTTTTCACAGCCTGAAGCACCTAGTGCAAAAACATGGCACACACCCTCAAGACCCAGATCCTCAAATATAAGACTGATGTCCGCAGGCTTTAGTAGGACTTAGGGTGTCAAATTCTTTTAATAATTGCGCTCAGGCAACTGAGTAAAAACGTAATTCAGAGAGGCTGCTGGGAACCCAGCCACTGACATGCTTTCTTATTAGTTTTAACACCTGCTGTTAAGTATTAAAAACTGCTTGGGTGAATAACAATGTAAACCCTGTAGAAAAAGATCAGAGAGCAGAATGAAGGTGAAGCAGACAAATATATGATAGGTTGCAGAGTCTTAAGATGAAATAAATGCTGACATAGATATTAACTGCTGTTGACTCCCCCCAAAATGCAGTGCAGGCAGATCACAGCAGTAAATAACCCAACGGGAAAAGAGAGCAATTGACAGAACATTTTGAATTACCAAAAAAGAGAATGGACAAAAGGGCCAGTATCAGTGCAGKAGTAAAACTCAAAAGTTATTGCATAAGCCTTTTTGGACTAGACCATGAGCTGGTGCAAATGGYAGTGGGTTTAACCATTTGAGTTGGTCGTTTCAGTTTGTGAACAGGCATGTTCTGTCATCTTTACCTCAAGGGATAAATTTATTTCTCTCTTTAAYCTTTTATCCTTGTTTTTTCATTTTAAAATGACTAGATTTTCTCCTCTGAAATCCATGCCCTGTTACAGCTTTCAATCATGCTTCCATGTGTGTCAATGTGAATGCTTCAAAAGAAGACTTTTGCACAGCCAAGCTTGGCAATGAGAACATTTTCAAAGGTGGAAAACATTTAGCCATTATTTTCCTGTGTTCTTTACTGTTAACAAAGATATTTGTGGCTAATACACCTGAGGGCTGTGCTGCCATTCAGAGAGACCTGGACAGGCTGGAGAGTTGGGCAGAGGGGAACCTCCTGAGGTTCAACAAGGGCAAGKGCAGGGTGCTGCACCTAGGGAAAAATAACCCCAGGCACCAGCACCAGCACSAGCTAGGGGCTGACCTGCTGGAGAGCAGCTCTGCAGAGAAGGACCTGAGAGTGCTGGTGGATGACAAGTTGACCGTGAACCAGCAGTGTGCCCTTGTGGCCAAGAAGGCCAATGATCTCCTGGGGTGCATTAGGAAGAGTGTTGCCAGCAGGTGGAGGGAGGTGATCCTGCCCCTCTACTCAGCCCTGGGGAGGCCTCATCTCGAGTACTGTGTCCAGTTCTGGGCTCCCTAGTACAAGAGAGACATGGAGCTCCTGGAGAGAGTCCAGCGCAGGGCTACAAAGATGATCAGAGGGCTGGAGCACCTGCCCTATGAGGAACGGCTGAGAGAGCTGGGCCTCTTCAGCCTGGGGGAAGAGAAGACTGAGGGGGGATCTTCTCAATGTGTACAAGTACCTGAAGGGAGGGTGTCAAGGGGAGGGGACAAACTCTTTTCAGTTGTCCCATGTGACAAGACAAGAGGCAATGGGCAGAAATTGAAGCACAGGAAGTTCTGCCTGAGCGTGAGGGGGAATTTCTTCCCTGTGAGAGTGAYGGAGCACTGGACCAGGTTGCCCAGAGAGGTTGTGGAGTCTCCTTCTCTGGAGATCTTCAAGGCTTGCCTGGATGCAACCCTGTCTAACATGCTCTGGGTGACCCTTCTGAGCAGGGAGGTTGGACTAGATGCTCTCCAGAGGTCCCTTCCAACCTTACTGATTCTATGATTCTGTGATATTTATCTTACCTCTGCCAATAGAGCTTATCCTGCAGTTTTCATTATGGAGCAATGRATGCTTATGAGCATTATGGAAAAACACACATTAGTGATAGAAGAGAGAAAATCAGGATCATTCTCTTCTTTGTGAGTGTTTTGTCATGTCTACTTTTAAATAGCTCAAGCAACAAACTTCAACCGCTTCCCCTGGGACACTGTTCCACACCCCAATACGTATCACTGTCAGCAAATTTTCACTGAGATTCAGTGTAAAAATTCCTCTTGCAATTTTATCCCATTACTCCTAGTTATAACCCTGTCTGCTGCACTACATAATTTCTCTTACCTRTCTCTTGTCAACATCTTATATAGTGTTATCCTGTTCTCTCTTATTCATTACTTTGCCAAGCTGAACTCATTTAGCTACTTTAATCTTTCCTCATAAGTCARTCCCTCCCAACTCCCTCGATCATTTTTGTTGCTCTTCTCTGAACTATCTTCAATTTATCAGCCCATTTTCAAAGCAGCAGCGCTTGGAAGTGAATGAACCAAAGACAACAATCTCCTGCTACACCAGTCACACTGAAGTAAGTTGCARTGATTGCAACCTGCAGAATAGCTGAAACAGGGAAAAATAGAACTAGAAGGAGCAAAAATTTTATTATTACTGATTTTGTTGAAAAAATCTACAGAAATTTTGTTTCATTGAAACTTTCTTCTTCAAGGTATGTATATAAAAGAAGTAGGAAAGAAATATATGTATAGACAGGAAATTACTACATTTCCTGAAAATGTTGGCAAAGCTGTATCTGCTTTCTGGCAGGTGTCTAACAAGGTCTTTGCCATTACCCACCTGGCTAGTAAGCTAAAAAGATCCTGGAAATCCTCTTCATGGGCACATTTCTAAATTTGGCTTTTATTCCTAACTGAAATTCAGTTAGATTGGTCTTTTTTTCATGTTTCAAAACGTAAGTAAAATAGTAAATATGCATACAGAATCTCTTTTTACAGAGATAAAAAAAAAAAAAAAAAAAATTGGTCTTTATCCAACAAAGACTTTAAAGAAGACTATCCACATGCTCCCAATCAAATGTATACTGAAAGACTGCTGGATCTGAGTTTCAGAACTGGGTTTACATTAGGTCTGATCCATTTGAAAATTACTCACCAGCATGAAAGTCCTTTGCTACCTCTCTATGAAAAATGCCATATTCATATTAYTTGTAACAGCTAGTAAGCGACAGCTGCTTAGATTGGCAGCTCCTCACCTCCCAGCTTGCTGTGTGAAGAGAAATAGAGAAGAGCTACATGAAAAAGCCTAGAAAGCCTAGAGCCTGAGTGCTCTAAGGGAAAACTGTACTTTTCTAATCCTCCAGAACTGTTTGAGCATATCCATATCATCATGGATGAAGGAAGATCAGTCTGAGTACTTTATTTTAGCTGACATTGTAACAATTTACATTGGGCTTTTTAAATGAGAAAAGAGATAGTGGAAGGAAACAGATTGAGAGATGATGGGCTGCTGGTCTACATGTATGTGGCTAGAAAGTTGGAGATAGAAACATAACTTTGCAAATATTGTTATGAATAAAAACCTAAGTTAAGAGTCTGGTGAAGTTATTGCTGAGCAAAAACATTTAAAGCAGGATTTTCTTTTTTTCTTACCAAGAAAAAATGACTATTTTCACATCATCAAATCATCATAATCACTACTTATTTTGTGCTGAGCATACAAACTTCTTTATCTGAACAACAAAKAGCACAATGTAGTATACATTGCCCATGGAAATTCTTGGTTGAAATTGTACTGATAATTGTTTTTTTCTAAAACATCAAAACAAGTACTCAGACAGTGAAGAAGCTAGGAAGAATAGATAAGAAAAAATACATTGTCTTGAATCAGAAAGTTATAAAAAAAAGGTACAATGTGGGGTCAATTTTTGTTGGTGAAGCTGAGGCCATATCTGTATTGAACTGTGTGTCCTTTTGCTCAGTGCCTGTCTGAAAAAGAAACGAAAACAAAAATAAAAATGAAAACAAATCTTCTTATCCAGACTAGAAGTTTTCAAGACTGTTTTCACTGTGTTTGTGCAAGAAATAATCTTCCTCCACCAGCAGGCTACAGACAAAATGACATAGCAGGTCTCTTGCAGCTCTCATCTCAGATTCATTTATCTTTTGGGCATGTCATGAGCTTTTCATCATCATCTCTGAATTATCCAGCAACCAACATTAGTTCCAAACAACCTCACGTGATCCCCAGTACTCTTCTGTACAGGCTAAATTTCTGCTTCATGTCACTAACTGTCTTTGTTGATTGAGGAAGACAGACACAGCACAAGCGCTTGCCCCTCTCAATGCAGATCTTCAGTGAAGCCCCGTGAAATGTCTCTGTAACTGGCAGACGTRAAAGCATTTGTCCCCATCTCATGACAGCTACATTTCTGAGAAAAGGCGCTGTTGCATATTCATTCACCAGAGGTCAGCATGGAAGATATAAACAGAGTATATTTATATGTATAATGCCTCAGCTTTCTAAAGCATTATTTAATCTATTTTCTTCATGAGTATGTATTGTATTGAATATCTATGGGTCTCTACAAAGCATTGCTAAAGCCTTCTCCTCTAAGGGGTTAGGGTAKTAACCTTGCATATACAAAAAAAAGCAGTAACAGCTGCCACAGTTTATTAATATAATTTTAGCTTGAAAACCATAAAGAAAAAGCAAGGATACTATTAAGGAATTTGGAGAGCAGAAACAAGAGTGATGGACCAGGACTCCAGAGCCAGCACTACCCTTCTGTGGGCTTCTGTGGACAGGTGACAGTGGTCACCAAGTTTTGAATATTGGCTAGAGATAAAAACGGTCTAGCCATACAAGTTTTGTGCAAATCTTCTTAAGCTGAACGGTCCTCTGCTCAAAACCTCTGAAAACTGAATAAAGCATATCCGAAATCTGGCACATACATGAATAGATTTAAAAAATAGCCATCTGGGTGCAGCTGAAAATCTGGACACTCCTATTTAGCATGCTTCCTTCCCCACATGTAAAACAAATGGCTGTAATTYACAAAAGATATTCCATAAAGTCCGCTGCTGATGGAAAACAGCTTTTTACAATGAAGTGTTATTTGCAGAAGATTTGTTTTATAATTTTCTGCATCAGAAAAGGCTTATTTTCAGCATTGCCCTTTGGCTGTGCACTTTTTCCCCACCAGCCAGTCTATGTTGTTACATAGACAGTGAGGCTGACAATACCCAGTGCAGTAGGAAAAACCATGCAGCTCACTTTCCTTTGCAAGACTGGTTTCTTGAGTATCAATGTAAATAAGATATGCCAGTTCTGAGTGAAAGCCTAATAATGTCTGAAAAACACTCCTCTAAGAAAGAGGCAGCATAATTCTTCTTAATTTGATAGATTTTCTAAAAAGAGGTTTCACATAATAACTACGATTTTAAAAGTGACAGGACTAAAGGGATACTATAGATGCCTGCCAGATATGTGGAATAGTTAATTCTAGACACAGAAGAAAGCATGGAGACAAGGCAGTGTGGAGAAAAGGAAAATGAAGGTGGAATATCTGAACAGGACAGGTAGAAGGAGAGAAGAGAAGCAAATATTATTTTTCTAGAGATGTATTGAACTCATGCCCAAAGGTCATTATTCCAGTTGTAGTCCAGCTCTTCTGGACTTCATGTAAACATGAAAATAACCTGTGCCCCAGAGAGGGCATAATCTAAGAAAATAAAACATATTACATATGTATTACAAGTGGAAGAGAATAAGGTGGCAACAACCACTTTGATTGCTTAATTTGCCTGGTTGTGGTGRTGTTTATTGAGGAGTTGAGGACATCCTCTCTGGTAGGAATGCCTTTTGTGCCTTATGATGCTGCAGAAGATTTAAAATTAAAAAAAAAA
>NW_028186412.1:788522-896442 GCF_003343005.1 Rhea americana | reverse complement strand
TTTTTTTTTTTTTTTTTTTTTTTTTAATCTCAGCTGAGATTGAGCAGGGAGAAATCTTAAAAAGAATGCTTGCAATTTTCTCATTTAGATTCACGGCAAACAAAAACTAACCAAAAAAAAAGGAGGACATTCAAATGATAGTAATAGTACATTCAGGTTATCTGGAGATGAGGGGATAAAAAATGGTGAGTGATTTGAGGAAAACCTTAGAGTCAAAGCTGACATTTTTTGAGGTGGACAAAAAGTAAATGGGAATATAGGAACACAAGTAACTGAATTCAAGGCTCTTATTAAATATGTCAGATGAAAGGCTGATAGTAGTCATTGGTACCCAGCAGAGCAGCCCCTGAGATTCTAATTTCCTTACAACAGGTATCCTGTCCTGCAGCATATTCTTTATAGGCTTAAGCATGTTGCTGTACAGAAAATAAGAAAATAAGAAAACAATGTGTGTGTGTGTGTGTGTGTGTGTGTATATATATACATATATGTACATACATACATAGTAATGTAAAACATTAATATTTATGAATCTCTATATTTTCAAACCACTGTGTTATATTTTTACAGATGCAACAGTGAAACTGGTCACGTCTACCCTTGCATTTTCTAATTTAAGTTAAAAAAAAAAATCAGCCGGTTTGTCAGCTCCAGCTCTAAACATTGTAAAATGTTACCTCTAAGGGTCCATGTTCATAGTAGTCATTTGATCTGATTATGAGAATTAAAATATATTAACAGAAAGAAGTCAATACTGAGAATAGAAGAGGAAGTAAATAAAGAGTACTACTCCATCACCGGGAAATGAGTTAATGACTAGAATCTTCTGGAGTTTGCTATTGTACAAATAGACAACTTTTATTTACTTTCATTTTAACAAGATAATATTATCACAGAGAAGATGGATCCAGAGTCTCGTATGTATCTTTTTCCCCATTACATGAAAGTTTATACCTCTTTGAGATAAAACAGTAATCCTTTAGAAAGAATGTGCTTAGAACAACACCATTTGAAAGTTTTAATGAAAATCTGTTTTCTAGCACCACAAAATGCAGCCTTACTTTCATGCACAGTAAAAACAACACWTAAATGGGATAAGTATGAGCTCCTCAGCACCACTACTATACAGCGTGCTGGCACTGATTTAAAAAATAATCATTTTTTTATACCATAGATGCAGAGGAACAGTTTTAACCTGATTATAATAGTTTATGTTCTAGCTTAGTCTTATCTTTCACAGTAATTTATTTATAAGTACATTATTTGCATTACTGCAAAGTTTAGAATTTGTAGAATCCCGAATAAAAACTGGTACTACCCTTAAGGATGTTAGAATGTATGTAAAAGACAATAGAAATCAGATGGCTATAGACRGATAGAAATACACAGAAATTATGAGAATTTATAATAAGCACAATGGAAGAAAAACATTAACAAAACAACAATAGTAGCATAGAAAAGGAGGGGGTTTGTTTGTTTGTTTTTGTATGTGTGTGAAACAAACAGAAAAAAACTCTTATTAGACATTTACAGGAAGTTCCTCCCAGGCACAAGCATTGGAAAAAGTCTCAAAATATTTGTTTGACTGTATAATAAGTGAGCCAACAATCAATGAGTCAATCACAGTAGGCACCGTCAGCTGGAGGCAAGAGTGAAAATCTTACTAGAAAATAAGAAAAGATATCAGTAAAGGTCTTGCAGATAGAGATAGCAAGTGTGCTGCAGAGTGAGGAACCAGCAGGGAAATTGAAAGAGAGGGATAGGAGATAGTCAAAGGCGTGGGCTASAAGAATGATGTTTACATGAGCAGGATTTGACACTGACACGGATGAGCCAAGATCATGCCTCCCAGCCAGCAAAAGGCTCCCATTACAGCATGAGAACCTGGAAGAGTCAGCTGTGTGCTTGAAGGTAATAGGGAGAAAYAATCTGAAAGATGTTGCCATATCCGAGGAAGAAAAGGTTAAAGACACGTTCAAGTTGAAGCCAATGCCCAAATTACACATCTGAATGACAGGCAGTGTGATGATCCAATGACAGAATAGTTGGATTGGAAGAGGTGTCTGGAGATTACGTGGTCCAATCCCCCTGCTCAAAGCAGGGTCACCTAGAGCATGTTGTCTARGATCACATCCAGTCAGGTTTTGTCTGAGGATTGAAATTCCACAACTTCTCTGGGCAACCTGTTCCAGTGTTTAACCACCTTCACAGTGAVAAAGTGTTTTCTTATATTCAGACGGAATTCCCTATGTTTCAGCTTGTGTTCATTGTCTCTCATCCTGTCATGGGGCATCAGTGAAAAGATTCTATCTTCATCTTTTTTATTCTCTCCCATCAGGTATTTATTTATAYGCATTCATAAGATCTCCACTGAGCTTTCTCTTCTCTAGACCGGATAGTCCCAGAGCTCTCAGCCTCTTGTCGTATTAGAGATKCTCCAGTCCTTTGYGGCTCTTTGCTGGACTCGCTCCAGTAGCTCCACAGYTCTCTAGCGTTGGGAAGCCCAAAACTGGACACAGAACTCCAGATGTGTTTCATCAGTGCTGAGCAGAGGGGAAGGATCACCTCCCTCAACCTGCTGGCAACACTCTCTAACGAAATCCAGGATACCATTGACCTTCTTGGCCAGAAAGGTACACTGCTAGCTCATGGTTAACTTGTTGTCCAGCAGGACCTCCAGGCCCTTTTCTGTCAACAAGCTTTGTAGACGTTAAATCTCCAGCCTATGCTGGTGTCCATAGTGTTATTACACCCCAAGTGTAGGACTTTGCATTTCCCTTTGTTGAACTTCATGATATTCCTGTCAGCCCATTTCTCCAGCTTGTCCAGGTCTCTCTGAATGATAGCACAGCCCCATGACGCATCAGCTGCTTTTCACATTCTAGTTTTGTATTAGAAGCAAACTTGCTGAGAGTGTACTCTGTCCCTTCATCCAGGTCATTTTTGAAAATGTTGAATGGTGCTGGCCACAGTATCAGTCCCAGAGGGATATCACCAATTACTAGCCTCCARCTGGACTTTATGCCTCTGATCATAACCCCTGGAGCTCAGCAGCTCAGCCAGGTTTCAGTGTACCTCACTGAATACTTATCTAGCCCATACTTCATCAGCTTGTCTATGAGAATGTCATCTTATCATAGAAGGCTATCAGGTTGGTTAAGCTTGACTTCCCCTTCATAAATCTAAGCTGACTAGCCCCAATTACCTTCTTGTCCTTCATCTTTCTGGAAGTAGTATCCGGGATTATTTGCTTCATCACCTTCTCAGAGATTGAGGTGAGCTTGACCAGCCTGTAGTTCCCTGGATCCTGAAATGTCAAAAGAGAAGATGGGTAAGAAGATCTTGGGGACAAAAATTAAGAAATCTCTTTTGACTGTGCTCAAACTGCCATTAGAAATCTTTATAGAGTGTCAAAAAGATATCTAAGTCCCCAGGCTTTGGCATTCTGGTTAGAGAYTGATCAGTCACGTAGGTAGACCAATCTCCACAGAGACCATGGGTAAACTTATGCTGTCAGATGGCCAAAACCAAAATGCACATAGAGGAAGTTGAAATTGAAAGTAGAGGATTTCTTTAAAAAGGAGAAGCAGAAGCTGGCAGAACTACAACTGAAGTTAGCTATTATTTAGAGTTTTATCATGAAATTCAATTAATTTAACACTGAAGCACATGTTAAAAAGATGTTGCCTGGATGGAGCCCAAAATACTTCAGATTTTGCAGGCTGAAGACATTAGTTAAAATAATGAGGTTCAAAAGTAGTATCAAATAAAAGAGTAATAAAGTGACAAAGAAACAGCTCCTTGGAAACAAATGCAAATTAAATTGTTACAGACTATACAAATATAGCATATGATAAAGTTCTTAGTCACTGCAGGCTACAGAGCACATTCTCTTGTTAGATAAGATACTGAATCTTGAACTATGATCAGGAGCTGACAGAGCAGAAGTTGACATTTTAAGCCAAACACAATGCATTTTCCCTCTCCTCCTGCCTTTTTCTTTCCTGCTTGTTGGTTTTGTTTATATTCTAAAATAAAATTGTTGCCTTCCTTAAATTGGCATTTTGTTTGAAGTTTTCCTTTCAAACTAAATCTTGGCTGACTGAAAATTATCCTGTGCATTACTGCACATTTTTGTTACCCCCCAGACTTGTTATTTTCATACTACTTTGGACATTTCTGAATTTTTTAAGTGTCAAACCACATAAATTCCAAATGTCCCTTTAAGCCATTTAGACACTTTTCTCATTATTGATGATGAGTTAAAATCATTTTTGGAGGGAACACTATATGGGTTTATCTATCTCATTTACTCTGGATATGAGTTTGTTACATTCCCAATTTTATAGGCAATAATGCAGCTGTGCTAGGCATTTGCCAATTGTTACTGTGTCTTTTTTTAAAAAAAAAAAAAAATCTTCTTTGCTAAAGGCTATGAGGATTTAACACTCCAACTATCCGATGAAATGATACTTCTTGTCAAAATATGTACCTTACTATATCTAGAGGAGATCAGAGTTTCCAAAAATTATAGAAATCTTAAATTATCAGGTCTGTTCTATTGTTTCTCTTTTCCCAAATCTAAATATAAACAGAAGTAGTGTTGACTTGCACTTTTTTCCTACAAAAAATGAAAATTAATCAAGTTATTTTTTACATTCATAATTTTCCTGAGGAGGAAAAATAAAATTTAAAATGAAATTTACAGTCAAAATGTGGAAGGAATTCAGAGTGTTCTGGCTGACAGCGGGTACCTGAAAGTGGATTACCACAGCTCAGATGAGTGCCTTAATCTCCCRGTTTTAAAGCTAGCCCTTTTCACATTTCCTGACTGGGGTGCTCTCAATTTGCATAAACAGTTCAGTAACTAACAGGACAGCAGGAGAAAAATAGGCAATGCAGAAATATTCACCAGGGTCTAAGCATTCGAGTTAGTTTCTCTCCTTTTTCACGACTACATTTTAAGGCTTTCRTTTAATTCTAGGGAGAATTAAATAAATGTTAAAACCTTTTGAAATATTTGAAGGTTTTAACAGTGCCATCAAAAGGTATAAATGCAGAAGTATGAATCATTCAGGAACATATTTAAGTACTTAAATCAAGTTTGGATGTGTGTTATGCTGAAGCCAAATGAACATGGGCCCATAAGTAAATGCTTTTCTAAATTATCACATCAGTTGAATGTTAAAACTGGAGACCAAAATAGAAGAAGCAATGTCCTTGTATTTCCATGTATCATTATTTAATCAAGGAAATTGGAGTTGCCAAGTAATACATACTGAGATTACTGTGGCCTACACAGGCTGCAACAGCAAGGTACAGCTGGCCTTTTCCAAAGGCCCGTGCATAGAAACACTGATTCTGTATCTGACAATCACAATAYGGCTGTAGCAATCTTTAAATAATGTATCTAAGATCTAATTCCAAGCATTTAGGAGAGCATCTTCTGTTCACGGTCAATGAAAAGAGACCTCCGGTCACTTGAACYCAAGATTTGAAGTGAAAATACCTCTCTCTCTCCAGGGACTGCAGATGGGACTGAGGCTCTTCAGATAGATGGAAGTTGTTAATTTAGGCATTTTAGAATATCAAATTAGAAATATATTTTCTGGTCCTTCATAAAGTGAATTCAAAGACGATGTTTCAGCTAGCAGTTGATTTTGTTTCTGAAGACCAAAATGGGAAAATCTTCCAGTGACTTCAATAGATATAGGATTGTGCCTCTAGTGAGCCATATCTAGATTAGCAGAGCATGCAAAGCCAATTAATACTGGCTTATACCACTAGAAACCACGGAATTTGATGACAAACAAGAAGAAAGAGAGTATTGTTTCCAAAAAGATTGTATGTTTGGACTTCCTTTGACAAACCCAGTTTTGTACAACTTTCTCTAATACCTGTATGAAGTTTATAGTTAAGTTAACAGATTTCACATCAAGTGAAATTGCATCTGTTAAAACCCTATAATGCAGACTGAACTAATTGATTATCTTTACCAAGGCAAATCAAGCAGCTGCAAAGCTGTAAAGCCAAAGAAGCAAAGAAAGATGGGGCAGCATGAGTCACTGRTATTTGCATAATCAATTTTTCCAGTACTGACAAGTTTCTCTGAATATTTAGGCAATAACAGTAGGCTACCAAGATGTCTTTTATATCTACACAACTTGGAATTTCACCACAGGTTTTTTTTTTTTCCTCCTGTCTGAAATAAGACAAAATAAGCAAAAATAAAGATAAGAAAATTACCATCTAAAAATTTGRGATTGTAAACAGAAATGAGTGATAAAAACAGATTAACCTAAAATACTATCAATTTTACTTCTCAGCAAGATTAARGATGTTTTCCCAATGACACATACATAAGTAGATATTTTTTGTTTTACTCTCAATAAAGTTGCAGTACAGTTGTCCTTCTATAATGGCAATCAATTACACTATTTTACACTCACCAAACATCGGTTCACTAACCAAAAGAGCACTAATAATAACAACATCTAGTCCAAATGTAGTAAATCTGGTTTACATTAGTATACTAGTCTAATTTTCATTCATTTAGAAGTTTTCCCTTTTGCAGCCACTCAGAGGAATTTTCATAACTGAATTATCAGGAATTACTGTAAGAAGGAGATGGAGAAACACATTTTACATTTTTGGTGGTGAGCATTTTGAATGCTAAACCAAAACAATCCTCCGTTTTCCAAAAGGTGTATATTTTAAAGTTGGAAATTTGGATTCCACAACAAAAATGAATTATTGGCTATGTGGTTAAACTGGTCTGATTGTTTTGGTTTAGGTTTTCTTTTTCTTTTGATTCAACTTATTTTTCTGAAAGTAAAGCCTTTCCAAAAGCAACTGTGGGATGATTTCCACAGAAATCTGTGCACAAATATGTAGTTTTGATAATTTATTCTATTCCTAAAGCACTAAATGGAAATCCTAAGGAAAAATGGTCCTTGAGTGTGAGAGAGCAAGACCACAGCCTTGTTCCAGCGGAGCACTCCTGTATAATATACATAGTCAAGGCCTAAAAAAACATCTGTGTCTAGCACAAGCTAGTCATTTAGCCTCCCACACTAGTCATGGAGAGAGACTCATCTGAGAGGTRTTTATCGAGCCTGCTTTATACATTCATTGTACGATGTGGGGAATTATCCTCTGGAGATGTTTCATTCACCCTATCTWTTGAAGAAGGAGTATAGACAACTCAGATGAAATATTTAAGTYTTAGATAGCTAAAATTAGTGTGATTAATCCCACCATAAACTTTTAAATTTCTAAGACAGAGTATTATGATGAGAGATATGCTGAAGATAGCACGTCAGACAGTACAGTATATAAGTGCACTGACTAAAAACAGTTCACAAAGAGTTAGAAGTGAGTAAGGATTGCAGCTCAAGTTTGAAGCTGGCTTTGAGTTTAGGCATCTGCAGTAGCTTCCCTTGGAGGCCATTTCTTGAAGTCACATTTCATCATGGTTTGTACAAGTCCTTAGGACTTGCAGATAGCAGCATTTGGGGTAGGAGCTGTATTGGAGTGTCTGATTTAAAACATTGTTTCCTTTTAAAACTTGTAGATTAAAGGTTATGTTATATGCTACACTCCTATACCAAATACATGTTCAAAACTCTGTAAGTATAATAATAGTTTAACAGTGTGCCTGAAGCTGTTTATTAAAAAGCAAAATACACAGAAGATTCTTCTGCCGCCATTTTCTCTAGAAAGGAATTGCAGGTTTGTCTGTTTTTCAGGATTCACAATTCATTAACTGCAGCTGTATATTGCTCAGATTTGAAAGAAAAACATCTTCATATAAGCAAGATATAGGTAAACAAAGCTAGTATCAGCTGTCATCATAAGAAAATAAAACCTGTATACTTTGGGGACATAATTATCACATCAGTCATSGTGTTTAACACTGAAAGACTATCAAACATTGGAAACATTGTGGCATTTCTCAACCACCAAACAGTCTTTCAGAGAAAGTAAATCCCTTCTCAGCCTTTAAATGTTAACTCTCACCAGTAGYATGAGTTAAGCAGCAGGCCTAAAATACATAAATCTTTGTGTATTCATTTTTAGAGGGAAAATAATTACACTAAGAAGAAACCGATCAGGAGAAAGGGAAAATATTCAGAACCGATCAAGTTTTTGTAACCCTCCTTTCCCCTTGACTTAGAGGAAAAAAAGTGCAAACAGGTACTTGTGCTGTGGGGGCGTGTTGATAAGAAAAGGACGTTATCTCAAAGATAGCAGGTATGAAGCATAAAGCAGTTTCCAAGGAAACTATTTTTCAAACGGCTCTCTTGACAGAGAATCATTGTTTTTATTGCCATCAATCTCATGCACACACACACACCCTCCTCCTTTAACTAAACAATAAAATCCAAATGTTTCCAGATTCTGCATTTTGGATAGTAGTGTGATAGCCATATCACACTAAATTTAATGGCAGACTGCATACAGTAGTGTATAGAAAAAATAATACTTACTCCACATTCTTCCTAGGTATGAAAAACTCCACTGTCCTGATGCGAACAGCTCAGATCTACAGTATCACAACCAACTCAGATCTACAAGTCAGTACCTCTTCTCTAACTACTCAGGTAAAATCCACCTCTAAATTAGGCACCAAGCTGTTTGGAAGTGCAAAAAAGGCTAAAGTAGACATGCTCCAGCTAGTTTTTCTCTCATTTCCAGCCAGTTCAGGAAAAAAAAAAATAGATTTATAATAGTAATAATGGATACATATTTCTGGTTAGGTAATGGCCAATTAGAGCACTAATGACCTGAGGCGAAACAATGGGCTTTTACTTTTTCAAATCAGGTATAATCTGACTTGCAAAGATCAGCAGTTTCAAAGCTRCTTGGAATGATTACATGACTAAATGTACTTCATGGCCATCCATGGAGAAAAAGCTCAAGAACTTAGCTCTGAAAGTGAGAGGCACCTGTCATCAGTTATGCACTTACTATTGCATCAAATTTTGCATAAAGTGTGTTCCTGAATCCTGGCAAGATAACATCATTACAGTCATGTGAATAAGCCTGACCTCTCATCCAGCAGAAGTCAATGACTCAGGCTCACATCCTGGAGGACCCAGCTGATGTAATTTAATTCCATATTTAAATAAGACCCTTAACCTTGCAAGTAAAGCAGTTAAGCACATACTTAACTTCATGGGCTGACTTCTACACAGCTTTCAACAGTACAACAGTTGATCAAAGCCAAGCAGATGGTTATGTGTTTTGTTGGATTGAGGCCTAGATGCTTAGAAGGATACTGGCAAAGTGTTTTATGATTCTCCTTAAGTTATTCTTCCCTTCTCATTTTTGTTTGGATTCTAATACAGGAAATATTTTTTCTTTAACCAAGTGTTTCCCTTCACTGCACTTTCAGACTTCATCAGCATCCTTTCGTTATCAGTGTCTGAAGGTCACTGCTTTGCAATATTATCAGAAAAGTGCATTAGTTTAATAGTAGTAAAATTTTGCGTTATAAAACAAGATTTAACTTAATTAATCAGAACCCATCCTGCTGAGAGAAAAAATATGAGTCCAAATGGAAATTAAATAAACCTCACTGGCTCTGAATAGTAGGTAAGGGAACAGCCTCTCGGACTGACCCTACTTTCAGAGGACTTTTCTATCAGAGAACTTCTAGCGAGCCCCAGAGATCTTTGTGCAGCTTCTTTCAGCCATTCAACACAGCCCACAATTCCGTTTCCAGAGCAGTGTACCTTCTGCCCTGAGGATCTATGTAATTTAACACTCCAGTACAACAGCATCTAGAGAGGGGAAGAAGCATCTACCATTCCAGGRGCTGCTGCGTAAGCTAGAGAAACCACTGTGCAAACTTCTCACATTCTGGAATTCAGCAGAGCAAAATGAAACTCAGGTTCAATGTCATTACGGATAAATAGAGGATATTATGAAATAAATCTGCTTTTTAATCAGTATATTTTAATGAGTTGGAAGTATTTTTAAATTACCCCATAATTTATATGTTATTTGCTTAATGAGGTATTTCCTTATGGCTGGTTAATGACTATTGTCAGGAAGATGTCTAAAGTGCAGACTCATCTTGATCTTGCAGTATTTCTGTGTGCTTACCTTAATGAAAACAGGCCATCTGCCTCTTGCATCTGTAACTGAAGACACCAAAAATTGGCTAAATATTTTGTGTGTAGAGTTCTTATTTCTTTTTTGTTGTTGTTGTTGTTGTTCTCGTTAATTATTATTTGTAAAAAAGAAAAAAAGTCATGGAATTCTAAAGTACTTTTTCAGAAATWCTGGATATTATTTTGGAAAGGAATATATAAAGACTAGATTCATGCTATTTTGGCTTGTTTCTGGCAATCACTACTGAAAAGTCAGAAAAGTCCTCCCTAAGATCTGAGAACATCCCTGGGACAGCAGCATGGGGAACAAATGAACTGGTTACAGAGATGTTTTTTACTTTGTCCTTTCCAGCTCCTTTTTAGGTTCCTCTGATATTCCCTTTGTTGTCTTTGGGCAGCCACTATTATTGCTTGGGGATTTTTGTTTATTTTTATTTTTTTATTTTTTTAATTTTTGTGAGTAAGCAGCTGCTTGTRAAGGTTCTGCTCTCAGATCAGCAGGCTGAGCTGCAATAGGGAAGAGGATTCATGATGCAACAGGCAGTGCCAGTAGGGATGAGCTTTGCAATGTATTCTTGCCTGTGATGAGCAGTAGGACTTTACCTTTTTTGGGGCCATATTCTTTACCTGATGATTTATTACATTTGAGAGGTTTTTTAGTGCAAGCCACAGTTAGTCACTTACACATCTTACCTAGAAATTCCCCCCCCCTCGAATTTGGGAAGAAAACATTCCCCTTAGCAGTTCACTCTTTGCTTCAAGCAAAGACTTCTTAGACTTCAAGCCAGGCTACTGCCTAATACCAGCTAATTCTGTTGCTGTGCATTTATCTTGGAAAGTAGAAACATTACAGAGGAGTAAACAGAAAAAGAAAATACATGAGTATAAACTGTTTCCCCTTCAAAGGATATACATATTTATTGTTAATTTGCTTCTGTTATTTCTTAGTTTCCCATAATCACTGAAACRAAAGATTTGTCTGTCTATAAGACTAGTATTATTATTTGACAGAGAAATCCTGCATGCTGTGACTAGCTCTGGTTCTGCACAAAACAAAAAGCCTGATGCAATCCTCAGCTCATCCTCTGTTTCTACTTTAATTTTTAAGAAGTTGTCTAATGGTTTATCCTCTGATCAGCTTTGTCATTTTCTCAAAGTCCACACCTTTGAAGGATCTAACCCAAAGGAAGTCGATAGTGGTCTCCTCTTTATTTCAGGTAAGCAGGCTTTTCATCTGGAGGAGGGATAACAATTCGTCAGCTACTCTGCAGTKTCTGCCCTCCATCCGCCTCCAGGAAAACAGAGGCCGTGCGGGACGCCTGCCCTCCACCTTCCTTCAAGGTAACAGGGGCACACGGAGAACTAAGGGTTCACAAGCAGCAGACAACGCACAGCCTGTGCTGAAAGCATGTCCACTACCTCCAAAGAAGTGGTACCTGCATCTGCTGCTACTTGCCYCTGGACCCAGCATAGTCCCCTCCATGCAGCAGGGTTAACTACTCCAGCCACAACCTCTTCAGCCACGCGGCAATAACCTTTACTTGGCTGGCAGGTGAAGGCTGTATGCCACAACCCTGAGAGCACAGCTGGAATATTCCTGACCATCAGCTCCACGCTTCCCTGAATTGCCCCAGAGAAAGAGCAAGACAGGAAGAGATCATGATTGTCCCACACCCTACTTATGAGGGGTCCTCAAAGGAGATGGCAGAAAGGAGAGAAGCAACAGCTCAGGTCCCCTATAACAGGGACCCCCGTCTTTGCTGCCAGCAGGCTAGTTAAAACAAAGCACTACGTGTTTCTCTTAAACCCTTCTTTCTTCACAAGGTCCTCTTCTTGTCAGCCTTGAACACCTTGAAAAAAAGGTCACAAATCCCTTTTCTTCTAGGAGTAAAACACACACACACACACACACACACCACCAAAATCGTCAGTGCCTTTTTTGGAGATTCAGGTTTTTAACACTAGGTGTGTAAACAGGTGAACTTGGAACTGAGATACATTATTTCTCAGGGTGCTTCCAGTAATTATTGGCAGTTGCTACAACAGTTACACCAAGTCTAAGGAAATAATTCCAAGTTTAAGTGTTAGTGAAATTAAAGGTCATGTTATTCACATTTCTCTGATTTTTTTTTTTTTTGGGGGGGGGGGTAATCTAGTGAACATTAGCCAAGAAACCTAATGCCATAAACATTGAGAATCACTGGAGGATGTGATTGAGCCATTTACAGTTTAGCAATGGGTGTGTTTTTGCTGTAATATGTTGTATTGGGACTCAATGCAAATTATCTGTTTTCAGACATATACATTTTTCAAGTCTTTAGAGTGACTGGCTTAAAATTTGGAACAGTTATCTCYGTATTTCATACATACAATATATCAATATATGCTTTGTGGAATTTGTTTCAGTTATTTAATTTTATTTCTAACCTCAGAAAAGTATCAAAAATTTGAAGAAACTTCTAACTGAATCCCATGACAGTCCAGCCAAATAAAAAAGAGGATATTTTATTATATTATAGAGAAAAAAAAAAAGATTGGGGGAGGAGGACTGAATTATGACTTCTCTAAAAYGTCTGTAAAACTTTTCTATGTTGCCCACTACTGAAATATACCYATTCTCAAATAATGTCTATACAACAGACAGTGCAAGGACACAGAAGATAGCAACCATATATACAGACATGCAGTAACAGTCAGAAAGGTCTCACAGAGCAGTTGCACCTGACAGCTGACTGATGGGGTATCTGTACAACATACAGCAAATTTAGGAAGAGCTAAAAATCAAAAGGACTCAAACTTTAGCAGAAAACTCTGAGGTTTTCTGAAAGTGACTTAAAAGAGAATTATGTTCATGGATACCAGTGCATTTCCTATTTATAGTTAGAACCAAAGCACAGGCAACAGACCATGAAAAAGCTTCTCTTATAGCACAACCAGCTAGACCTGAGACAGCTAGAGCAGAAAGCTGGCAAAAAAGTCCGTATATCTTCCTCTGCTCCTTCCCTTTCTCCCCCATTACAATGACAGCAAAGTAGTGATGGTTTAGTGAGGATACACACCGCAGCCAAAGAACATAAACAGAAGAATGAAAAACCTTCTGTCTCCAGTGTGGCTGAAAAATGGATAGCTTGGGAAAAATGTAAGAACACTGTAGCTATAGACTGATAATTTTCCAGAATACTTTCCTAGCATAGAACAATTTAKGACTCAGGACTTCCTTAACTTCTGTGTGAGCCAGCACACAGGAAGCTGCCTCCTTCACTGCTGTGCAGAAGACATGATAGGGAAGGTCTCCACCTTCAGACTGCTCCTCCTTCTACCAYGGCTCACCTTTCGGCTATCTTCATGACCCAGCATCCACCCACATCATTCCCTCTCTGTTTACACGGGTGGCCTTACCCACACACACTTCAGAAAGTCTTGTGCTGTATTTCTTGCGTAGGACTGAGAGCTTTCACTAGTCTGAGAGCTTGATAATGATATATGCTTTTGCTTAGTCTCAGAGCTTTCAAGGAGGAGAAACACACACAGAATACACACGATGTTACAAACTTTGTCATTTAAGCTATAAAAGTGTATCGACAGGCACATGGAGCAGTGGAAGTATATACAGACTGATCCGTGAAAACRGCAGATGACGTATAGAACTTTCACATATTGTTATTTTGGGAGTTGTTTCAGCCAAAGGAGCTATAGCCAAATCAATAAGTTTGCAAAGGTCATTCAGAATTGGAACTGTGATCAATAGCTCTACAAAAACAGCAGCTCAGCACTGAAGGCAGTTTAGGCAGCAAAAAAGGAAATTGGTGTTAGAAATTATAAGAAATGAAAAACAAAATAGAAAATGGCATGCCAGATTGTACTTAGATCTTGATGCTTTTGGTTGCCACATTTTGAAAAAAACAACAAACAAGCATGGTAGCATTGTGAAAGGCTCAGAGAAGGACAACACGGATAATCCAAGGTACAAAATCCCTTCCACCCAAAGGAAAGCTCGGACTCTTCAGCTGGCAAGGAGATGGCCTGCAAGGAGTTATACAGCTGATGTTTTCAAAATACAGAGTGTTTCAGAGAGGGTGGTTAAGGACTGAACTTTCACTATCTCCTCCAGTACAAGAAAATAAGGGGCATAAAGGGCATAAGGCAAAACCGATAGGAAATAGTTAAAAATAAATTAAAAGGCGCTTTTTTTTTTCATGTAAGACATTATGACTGGTCTGTGAAACTCCTTGTCAAAGAATGTTATGAATGCAAAAAAGCATGGAGAAGGAGTGATCTGCTGAGCACTACTAAATAGTTCAGCAGACTCAGAGAATCCTAGAAGATAAAAACAGCTGAAGTCTGGGAACATCCGAAGGAAGGACACTTATCCTGTTGTTGTTCTTCCCCACACATCCTCTTAAAGGTAGGCTACTGAGCTGATGAGTTGTTGCTCCAAAGAAGGATGGCCATTCACATTATTTTATGCTATGTTATGACAACTTTGCACTTTTGCATGAGTTCATGGACAGGCAACAGGAAAGAGAAGAAACAAGAAAGATAAGGGGRAAAAAAGCCTCTTCCTTCTTCCCCTCTCTTACCAGAGGTAATGGTAACAAGGGCATACTGTGGGTGGAGGCAGAGGTAAAATTGTGTCTGTTCCTTGCTACTAGACTCACTGGAAGGATGTCAAGACATTGGGATGCTGCACACACGGCACTGGCTGCAGCCTCTTCCTGCTGACGAGAGCGTGGCTGCTCCGCTCCCACCTCTCGGCCTGGATGCCTTCCATGGCTCACAGCAAGGGAACGAAGTTACCATATGCTGTGGCCAAAGATATTGACACTGTTCACACTGACATGGTGCTAACAAGAACYCCATTAATGATTTCATTGTTTGGATGCCCCTAATGCAAAGGAATGTCAATATGTGTGGAAGCTGTGCAGCAGCAGCATCCATAATTTAGGAATGATGTTCAAAGGAAACACAGCAGAAATAAGTGCCAATTTAATTGCAGTTTTATCAAAGATGTCCTAAAACAAAATATAACAAAAAAAAAGAGAGAGAGAGAGAGAGAGAGAGAGAGAAGAAGAAGAAGAAGAAGAAGAAGAAAACAGGCAGTAGGCTCTATACCTGGTGTTAAATATGTTCATAAAGTCAGAGAAGGAAAAAATCCCAGTTAGCAATGGGAGAGAGGAGAGGGTGGACGCTGCACAGTCTTATAGCTGCATCACAGAATACAGGAACATTATAGCAAGCAGTACCAGAAAGGGGGCTATAGATCTCAGCACTCACTTTTCTCCTCCCCTCTCCATGTAATTGCGACTGGCAAATGACCTACTGCCATAATCCGAACCAAGGCTGCTCATCCTTCCTCAGTAGAATTCTTCACAAGAAAGGATAGTTTAATAACTAGAAAAAAATCCACTAGGATGCCAAAAAAATATATGACTGTACATATCCTTTGTGGCACTGTTCTGCTGCCTGACATAAAGTGTATCTTGAATAAGACTCTTCACTGACCTCATAGAAAACACCGGCATTATTTGAAAGGCCTGTTGTGTGTCACACTGTCTCAGGAGAAAAGTGTCTGAAGCAGAATAAAATCCTGGTCCCTCAAATAGCAAGAAGTGAGACCTTCTCAGYGGATCTAAGCAATGCAATTTAATCAGGAGCAGATCAAAACATGAAATACTCTAGTATTTACCAGAGTRGATTCCTAGTCATGTTTTCAATCAGCAAGTGTAGGATTCATTGTATCAGAGAGTTACTATTTTTAATGGGAAAGAAACTCCCTCTGGAAAGCTATTTTCTTAATCTGTCTGTTTGCATGATATAAAATTCCTTTTTAGCTGTATAGAGAGAGTATAACACCTACTGTCCTAACTACTTACCTGTATAGTGACCCAAATATCGTTTAATTCYTAAAAAAGTTCAAATTGTCATCTACTCTAAAAGCAGTGTCAAAATACAACTTGCATCCAAACGAAAATTAAAGAAAAAAAAAAAAAAGATTTGGGATCTCTCGTGTTTCCATGTAATGTAAGGCAGCATAAATAAGCTTTATTTTGGTATTTTCCTCCTAAAAAGTCAGGTCAGACATTGGTGTTGATTTTGTGCCTTCAGTGGCTGCTTACGTGATTTTTATTGGATTTTTTTCCCTTTTACCTGCCTCAAAGGTTAAGTACAGAATGCTTCCAGCCACAATAGAATTGGTGAATATCTGTCAAAAAAACTTTTCTCACAACTGTTCCATTCAAGCAGATATTAATCACCTGCATACTTTTAATGTCTGGCTTTAAATATTTCCAAGAGCCTTTAAAAGTAAGTGTGAATTTCCACTACATTTTTAATACAGAAAATTGAAATAAGAAGAATCTGAAGTATAAATTTTTAGCCATCTAAATCAATCACAACGAAATGGATAAAAAAGGGTTATTCTTTTATGTCTGCTTTCTGTCAACACAAGAGAATACTGTTTCTCTAGTTTTGAAGTCAGCTAGGGACTGTGATGAAACTGCAGATCCTACCAAGACACAGAGAAAAGCAAAACTCTAAGATGAGTTTGATGATGTCTTGATTCCAGTGATCCCCAAACTGGTCCAGGAGCTGAAACCTTTCTTCAGGAGGGAGTTCTCTTACCAGCCACTCTGTGTTGTTTCAGACTCTCCTGTCCTTTGATATCCTCCATCCCCAGCCCTGCAGTCTTAAGGCTGGCTAGGTYTGCTCTACACTGCTTTTCTTTCCTCTGATAATCTGCCCTTTTCAAAAAGCCTCCTTAAAGAGTTACTGGGTTTAGTACAGACCATCTCTGAAATAGATGCAACTTCACTGCAGAGTCAAAGGAACTAACAAACAACTAAAAAAAATCTACTACTCTATCTGTTTARGACCATTGACTGATAAACACACACCCGGGTATTTATTACCTGTACCTATGCTGCATGAGTCCGWCAGAGACAGCTACATTTACTGCCTGTCATAAAACATTTAGAAAATTGCTAAGCTGGATTCTAACGTTTTCCCCCTCCAGAAGAGTATTGCCTGTTGTTCCGCTTCATCTGGAAAAACTGATTATTTGAAGATTTATTTTGAAAAGTTGAAATAGTCTTAAAGCTGATCAATTTTTTAGAAGTTATTCAACTATTTATTTGAAAAGTTGGAAAAGTTCCAGAGATAACTGAAAGTTACAAAGCAAATGCCTTCAACATAAAATAGCCACACAGAAGGGAAGAAATATTACATGAAACACACATCTTCACTTGCATTTTCCTGTCTTCTCCAATGCCTAATCCATTACAGTCTCATTTACCTGGTACCTTCACCCTCAATATAAATCTAAAATGAGTGCTACAGAATACTGAAATCTTACTGAAATACTGAAGTCTGTTGTTGCTGAAAATGGCCGAGCTGAGGTAGAACTAGATTTTTCCTTTTACTACTACAAAGCTAAATTAACACTATATCTTCTTGAAAAGAATAGGTATTGACAGCAATCTGCACACTTACACATACTTACGTCATATTCATATGCACACAAATTTACTGATATCAATTTGAGAAAGTTCTAYCTTCCTTGAAAACTATTGGAATTTGTGTGAGGAGAAAAAGACTCAGGCTCCAGCACAATGACATATCATTAAAATAGATGAAAAATCCTTTTTAATCTGCCCGTTTAAAATATTCTCAGTTTGTTAACATTTTTTTAAAAAACTAGAAGCACATTAGAGAATGAATTAAGGTTTTTTTGTATGAAGACTTTGATCTTTCAGTTAGGGAAAGGGAAAATAAGCAGCTCTGACAACAACTCCAAAGGGTCATTCAGAAACTCTGGAGAAACCCCACTAACCCTGGCTTGTCCTTTCTGATATTCCTAAAGTAATAGATCACCAGCTCTATCTTCATACGATAGAAAGGTGGAGGAAGCAGGGATTGGAAACACACGCTGAAGTCAGTAGATTATCCCAGGGTCCCTTGTTTAATCACAAATGTGGTTATCTGTGAACTTACACATACATATACATATTTGTGAGCCATGTTAAACAGCAATTCGCCTCTTTGCATTCTCTATTTCTCATCCTCAGAGACTCTACACAACGACTGCTGTTTGATGGTAAGAAAGACGCTCTTTCCAGTTACTTTTTAGACATGTTGAAGAAAGAAAGATATCACTTAAGGCTCGATGAACACAGGATGAGATTGCCAGGGACGCTGCAGAATCTCTTCCATTAGATATTAAAACTAACTTAGACAGATCTCTTCCAGGAACACATTAGATCAAGGATGGGAATTAGATGAAAGATGAGCATGGACTGCCAGCCCTGAARCTGAGACTCCAGTTCCTGATGGGAAGTCACCAGCAGAAGACAGATGTTTCCCAACGGTATTTCTCAAGACTAAATGAAACCCATACAGCAAGAAATGTTTCCAGGAAAAAGCTGGCACTTCATCGGCTGTGTATCAGGTCTCCAAAACCTCAGCAGTGCTTCCAGGAATGCCACTTTGTCAAGTGCAGTATGATCTGCAAGATCATAAGAAAAGTAAGGGGTTTTTTTTGTTATTGTTTTCAGCATAGAGTTTTTATGTTCAGCATGGAGTGTGTGTGTGACCCTTTGTGTGTCAGCAGGTGATTTTGCTGAGCAGTCCTGCTTTTACTCTAATAAACTGATAGTTAACTCAAGGTTACAGACACATGAACACGGCAGAAACCTGGAACAGATCTTCAATGGCATCTCCCACRGCATCCCAGCAGGAATGAACAGTCTATGCTTTGAAAGACAGTTACCTGAAAACCTGATTTACTCCCAGGTGACAAACCAGAATATGCCTAATTTACTGTCAGTGCTGAGCCCATACCAAGGATCAAGATATAAAGGTTCATTTATATGAATAAAACTAAATCCTTTTTCCAAACACATCATACTTTATGGTTTCCTGGTGAACCTCAAGGGGAAAAATGTTAATAGCTATATGGATGGATGAACATAGTTTTAGATGTATTCATCTAACTTAGTGTTTTCCAATAGTATGGACATAAAGTTCCCTTTTGCTTCRCAGAACTGGTTTAAGGCTATGCCTGGTCTGTGGGTTCTTTAAAATGCCGTGTACATGGCCCTTTAYCATTCAAGGGCAGGATTTATACTCTCTCCCCCCACATCTAGCACATAAAGCATTAAAGGAAATAAAGGCCCTCATAAAGACATCAACCTTTYCAAATTTTCAAAAATTCTGCTGTCCTAATTCTGGTATAAATTAGAGAAATTTAAGTGCAGTTATAAGAAATTGTCATGATCCCTAAGGAAAATGCCTTTGACAGAGTATTGGGAGAAATTATTTCCTATCACTCTCGTTTCTGTAACTGCCTACAAATGAATTAGAAAGAATAATCTGTCTCCCAATATTATTTCCAGGCTTGATGCACACAACTTGAGTCAGGATTCTGAGTAAATGTTCTCCTATTTAATGAAAAGACTCCAGTACTTGTATATTTAATATCACTTTCCATTCTGAGAGTTCGTAGGCATAGGGCACTTCACCTTCCATGTGATTAACTGACAAACCTCCTTCCTGGATGGCATCAATCCACCATAATCTCTGCTGCCTATTAGACAATTTCATTCCAGAATCTCATTTTTTATGTCTGAGGCATGAATATAATCAGTCCAGCCCAGCTGCTGGATACAAGTGAGAAACAACTGTCAAAGCTACTATCCATTTTTCTTCACATTTGATGAGTTACCAGTGATGTCAGTTCATAAAGACTTCTATCTTGTTCTATCGCTAAGTACCTGTCAAATGTACAGTGTATCTAAAGACATAGCAGAGAGGCTTTGTAGTCGTTAGGGTTTTGTTGTTTCTTTCTTTCTAACACATTGATCTTGTCCGATCTTTGCTAGCAATGCCATACTTGACTAAACCTTTGTCAGCCTGGCTTCTGCGAAGTATCTCCTGGGAACAGTTCTGGTTTTTATTCATACTAGGACTGAGATAATTAAGCAATCTATCAACTGTGAGGGCTGCAGGGATGTGATGCTTTCTTGTTGTCTTGACCTTGGTGTTTTGGATGCTCTAAGCTGTGATGGATGTACTAACCATAACCATTCCCTCAAGGCTATGGGCAGCTTTGTGCACCCAAGACAAGAATGATAGAAACATTTACACTCTTCAAATTAACCAGAGTTCTGTCATCTATCTGCTGCTTCTACACAAACCTCTGACCTATAGTATTATTTAACATGCTGAATTAGGACAAATGTGGTAAGAAAAGGGAAATATCTATCTTGAAGTCATTGCATCTTGTTCTAGTTCCTGCTTATTAATTTTATTCCACTCTTAAAGTCAGATTATGAGAACTACAGTATCAAATATCCAGACTTTCTTTCAGAGGAAGGATACCAGATCTTTAAGTGTTTGGTGATCATAGAATCATTGAATCATAGAATCGRTAAGGTTGGAAGGGACCTCTGGAGAGCATCTAGTCCAACCTCCCTGCTCAGAAGCATGTCTATGTCTAACCATGTCTAACACCTAGAGCATGTTAGACAGGGCTGCATCCAGGCAAGCCTTGAAGATCTCCAGAGAAAGAGACTCCACAACCTCTCTGGGCAACCTGGTCCAGTCCTCCGTCACTCTCACAGGGAAGAAATTCCCCCTCACGCTCAGGCGGAACTTCCTGTGCTTCAATTTCTGACCATTGTCTCTTGTCCTGTCACATAGGACAACTGAAAAGAGTTTGTCCCCGTCCCCTTGACACCCTCCCTTCAGGGACCTGCACACATTGATAAGATCCTCCCTCAGTCTTCTCTTCCCCAGGCTGAAGAGACCCAGCTCTCGCAACTGTTCCTCATAGGGCAGGTGCTCCAGCCCTCTGATCATCTTTGTAGCCCTATGCTGGACTCTCTCCAGTAGCTCCATGTCTCTCTTGTACTGGGGAGCCCAGGACACAGGACTCGAGATGAGGCCTCATCAGGGCTGAGTAGAGGGGCAGGATCACCTCCCTCCACCTGCAGGCAACACTCTTCCCAATGCACCCCAGGACACCGTTGGCCTTCTTGGCCACAAGGGCACACTGCTGGTTCATGGTCAACATGTCATCCCCCAGCACTCCCAGGTCCTTCTCTGCAGAGCTGCTTTCTAGCATGTAAACCCCCAGCTTGTACTGGTGCCGAGGGTTATTTTTCCCTGGGTGCAGGACCCTGCCCTTGCCCTTGTTGAACCTCAGGAGGTTCCTCTCTGCCCAGCTCTCCAGCCTGTCCAGGTCTCTCTGAATGGCAGCACAGCCCTCAGGTGTGTCAGCCACTCCTCCCAGCTTGGKATCATCAGCAAACTTGCTGAGGAGGCACTCCATCCCCTCATCCAGGTCATTGATGAAAAAGTTGAACAGGATGAGACCCAGTAATGAGCCCTGGGGGACTCCACTAGCCACAGGCCTCCAGCTAGACTCCATGCCACTGATGACTCCACCCTCTGAGCTCTGCCCTTCAGCCAGTTCTCAATCCACCTCACTGTCYGCTCATCTGACTCACACTTCCTGAGCTTATCTAGGATAGCTGTTTGCTGTGGAGGACACTCAGCTGTGAGACTTTTTATTATGACAAAGTCCATTTAACTCCTCAGTGTGTTCTGATCACAAAAGACAGTGAAGCACACATCAGYGAGGAAGCAGATTTAAGGGACAGCACAAGCCTGAGAGTGAAGGAGACAGGAGCCACAGATGCCTCWGTAGCAGTACAATTCCTGCAGCAATAACCATATCATTGCAGCTGGTGACCCAGAGTCTCATGGGGGAGAAACTTCTTTTCCTTTCTTTGTGGAAGAACAGAGGTTGTTCTGGGTCACGCATTAGCATTCATAGCTTATGTGACATCAGTGCCTAGATGTTTTTCTCTGACTTAATGACAGTTAGCAATGGGGTAARCTATAAGAACTAATGAAGTTCTAGTCCAGTAAATGCCCAGGATGTTTCAAAATGAGGATGCCTACATCAACAGACTGCCACAGGGGTATGCCAAAGGATGGGAATGACTGTTAGAARTGTTGAGGACCAAGTGATTTCATGGAAGATAATAACAAATGCAAATGMTCATTCACCAAGATGGAGGTGAGGAATCAGAGCCCAAGAGCACTCTTCTCAAGTTTGCGTTTTGTATCATACAAAGAGCACAAAGTCAGTTTAAACTCAAATATCCTCCTCTTTAAGGAGAGTCTTGAGAAGACTGTTAATAAAAGTAGTTGGATTCACCTCTACTTCTTTCTACACCARTTCAAGACCATCAGTAGCCCTAGGAAGACATGTATTAGAGCACATTGAAATTAAACATGTAGCCAAAGGGGCTGAAAATAAGGAAGTCAGGTGAAAGCTAGCATAAATATGCTTAACAAGCTATAAAAACATTCCATCATATTTTTAATTTGACTTTTTACTTCCCTCTAAACTCGTTAGTTTTAACATCCTGTTTATTCAGTTTGCTCAAGACAGTCTGGTTTTCCTCATGCCCCTACAGTTCTGCAAAATTTACAGTGCTTTTATGAATTACTGCATCATATAAGATATACTGTACATGTTATGATTTGCTTAGTACACTCTGASCATACTTAATATGGGCATTACAAGCATATACTGTCTTTTCTGTGCAACCTATCAAATAATTCACAGATAAATAAATCATACAAAAGCCAATATAATTTTTCATACTGTCATTAAAAGGTTTATATTTAAAACAAATGCTGGGAAAAAATACTAAAAAATTAGCTCTAGAAATTGAAGCGGCACCATGAAAATGAAAATTACGTTTTTCCCATGAAAATCTAGTACCTATTATAGTTACAAGCAATACCTAAAATTACTGTAGGTGAAAGAAAAATGACCTCTGTTTCCTGCAGTTTGTTACATTGTGCACCTGACAGCATTTTGTGTGTAGTCATTTATTAAGTCAATCTCTCGTCTACTGAAAAGACTCATATTACTATCAAGAAGGGAACAAAATAAACAAACAGTGGTTTATATTTTTATAAAGGAACTTTGTTATCCATTTCCAAGACATATTAGCTACTATTAATCCACTGAAATCAATACATTTATATTGATTATACCCTCAGCATCTGACCTGTTAATAAATAGCATTTATTAAAATCTTTTTACATTAAAAGCTATATTTTCAATAAACTAACATCCCATTAATGTTTCCTGGCTGTTTGGCAAGCTTAGGGATACAGGTGAAATATGACCAGGAGAACATGCAGATGGGCCATACCTGCATAGCTGCTGTATTTCTTTTTAGCCATCACCTCTGTTCAGTTCAGGGTCCATTGCAGGATGAATTCAGCTGCTTCAGCATAAGAGTCATTTTGTGCCCACCGCCATCTGAGATGCTTCAAGGTATCTCTCGTGATCTCCAGCTGATACCGGGGGGGGGCGGAGGGGGGTCCCGTAGGTCCTAGGTTATATCTACCAGCCCCGCTTATATGTCTCAGACACTGCAGAACGTCTCAGGCCACACTTAGACCTGAAGTGTGGGAAAATGGTTGAAGTTCATAAAATAAGGTGTCTTCATCAGGAGCCAAATCTTATGAGAAGCTTTAAGTAAAGCTGACTAAAAAGCTTTTCATCGAGCAACAGTTGCCCTACACTCAAAGCAGAAAATCACATGAAAGAGCCTGTGACAGCCATTGTAGCACAGCAACACCGCCAGGATATCACACTCCTGTCTTCCACAGAAAGGAAAATGAATTGTTTTCTCCTTTACTTCTTTTCCTTCTTCCTCTTCAGCTGCCATATGCCTTTTATCAAAATTTTGCATCTTCTGCATGTCTTCACATGGCAATGCTTTTTGCAGCTAGGTTGTGGTGCGAGGAATATTTTGTCATTCCTATTATCTTCCCCATTATCTTACATGGTGCTCCCTATTGGAGCAGGCACTCACTGTTTCACTTCTGATTTGAAACAAACAAAACAACCAAAAAACCTACTCAATAGTGAGAAAATAAACCTTATCAAAAGGATATTATTTCAATGTGACATTGTATCTGCAGAAACATATATCCTAGCCTGCTATTGAAATTCTATAACCTGAATAGGAGAGATACAAATGAGTTAGAAGGAAAAACAAATCCTCTGAATTGCACTTCATTTTTCACTTCAAAATTATAATGATTGACTGTGATCCATAACAAACAGATCATTATCCCAAACTGTAATAAATTCTCAGCTCTCATGTCAGAGTACTTGTGGAATAGAAGCACAAGTAAAACCCCTGTTTCAGGGACACTTCAGATTATTCAGGGTATACTTGGATCACTACATAATACAATTAAGGTTTGACCACAGTCTGTGGCTACTRGGCACAGAAAATCCAGTGTAAGGTGTTTTGCACATTCCAAGTGAGTGTAAGGACTTGGATTTGTTGGCTGACCATCAACTGACAGGTCTGAAGTCAAGCCTGACCATCAAGATACCTTCACCTCCCATAGCCACAAGCAAATTTACTTGATCCAATTCTATATTCATGCAAAATGAATCTAACTAAGCCCTGATTTTGTGTATTTTACACTTCCAACTAGAATATTAAATCTCCTGAGCAGGATTTCAGTAGTATCTGCTTGTATTTTGTTCGACAGATCTCTACCTGATACAAAGCAACATTTGGCCTGGTCCAAGATATAACTTTTGCAGGTTGTTTGCACATATGTTCTACTTAGTCCACTGTACATAATTCATTGTGAGTAACTGGACTCCCACAGAGAGAGGGAGTCCTCTTTYTTTGCCAGGAAGTAATAGTACCCTTTGCATTAATGACTACTATAAAGAGGACCAATAATGGTACAGGAGGTCACCTACCTACAACACACCTGAGAAAGCCTTCAAGAGAAAGCTCTGGTCACTCCCACCCACTAATTTTCACAACACGGGTCTGAAAACTCAAGTTTYTGTTTGTAAAGAAACTTTAGGAAACTTTAAAAGTTAAAATATGAGCATGCTTACAAGTATCTTTTTTTTTTAACTTGATGTGCATCTTTGTATAGTCAGACTTCTCTTTCATAACTACATAAGGTTCACAATTATCTTATATACAGCTACTTTATAATATTAAATAATTGACCAGAAAAATGGGTAACCAAAGAGTATCACTTTCCTCTGAGAGATTTCACATCCCCAGGCAAATAACCTGAATTGACTAGGGAGAAGACAACAAAGTAGAGTTTAGCTCTTTACCTCAAGTATATCCAGCACCAGTGTAGCCCAGGGAACATAATTTTTGACACTACTAGTAAAAAGCCACAGGTTCTGTATTAACCTGACAGTGCAGGTCTTTGAGCTGATTTTAGTGGTGATTGTCTAGTGAATATCCAGGTGAATATTGCCTTAATTTGTTTCAGTTTAGCTTTAGTTTATATCAATAACGACTAGTTACTTTGCACAGCTTGAATTGTGAGTACAATAAAACACGATAGGGAAGACTGAAAAAGCAGGGCCATATCAGAGGTCCCAGATTATAAATGTCAATCACAACCATCAATCAGTACTCACTGCAGGATCACAACCTTGTGTGCTAGATAAAACTACTTTTACAGATAACAGAGAACAGAAAAACAGACTAACTGGAAATCAATGAAAAGACAGATTAGGTAAAAGGTCTATGTTAAGAAAATTCATAAAGACGACCCCACGTGGACCTAAACAATTAGGAAGAAGAAGGAATCCTTACCATGAATATCTAACATCTCCCAAGGTCTTCACCAGGGCACTGATGACTCATCATAACTCATCCTCCCACCTTGCTTGAGGAAGGGACAAGCTGTCAACCCTAGGACTCAAGGACACTGGTTGGGGAGGTATGATGCCAGAGKAAAGGATCACATATTAGTAAGAGGATTTTTCTGTAAATATTTTGAGTATGTGAGGCTTTTTATGTACTATTGTGCACCACAAATGTCAGAATTACTGTAAGTGCACTAAAAATTGATGTTTGATCAATTTTGATATATTTGATATTTATTCAGACAACGCTCCCTGTAGCCAATGGGCTTGCCTCTATATAGCAAGSGAGGAACTGGGATTAAGACCTCAGAATATCTCACCCCTACCTCCACCACCACAATACTGGAGACTGGGTCTGCAGGCATGGTGGCCACAGAGGAGGAGGCCTGTGAAGGGCAGCCTTATAATGGAGTTGTGCAGAGTATTCATGAGGTCCGGAAAGAGCAGGGGCTGCCCAGGTTTCTCCAGCAATGAAAGACTGGAAAGATAAGACACAAGAGGTAGGGTTTGGTCACAGCTTCTCTTTGCAGCACCCACAACACCAGACCAGAAGAGCTTTGAAGAAGGCTCTCTGAAACATGAGACCTTCTACCATCCATCTGAGAAGCCACTCTGCCCTACGGAGAGGGTTGTATCCTGAATGCTTCAGTCATTACTCTGCAAGCATTCTTCCTCCTTCTCCTTTTTCATCATTGTTTCCCTGAATAAAGTTTCAGTTACTGACATATAAATCAATCAAACAAGGAATATTAGTCCCATCCTTATAAAGAATAATTTACTGCGATCTGTTTGTCTGAAACTTCAGTGCACGATGGTTGGTGCCTGTCCCTGTGCAAATGCTGTTGTAAATCATCCACCCCAGCAGTGATTTCTCAGTATGATCTTTGTATTTTACCTGTGCAGGAACAGGGATTTTTCATTTTCAATATCATTTTCAGTCCTTTGAACACCTGCCCCTGCGCCTACAGTGAACGCTGCTGAATTCAGCTCGGTGCTGGCTGTCCCGTGGTAAGGACGAATGATTGCCGTGAAGGATCCAAGGGCCTAGCACATGGGCATAAACTCCTTAAGCTTTTTCCAGGCAGGGGGGCACTAGCTTCACAGACTTATCTTGTGGCCATCTACCTCCCTCTTTGCAACACAAAAYATTCGTCTTTTCCACTCGCATTTACAGGATGCCTCTCCAGCAGCTTTGACAACACAGCATTTATAAATAAGAAAACCAGCTTTAAAGACTTCAGCAATGTGTTTAGTGTGTGCAGCTCTGCGCTCCTCCAGGGGTTTAATGAAATAAACAAGATCTGCATGGGCCTGAGTCTGGGAAACATGCATTTGCTTAAGATCTTATGCTTAATACAATGGAAAGAGGTGAAGGACTACAGTAGAGTAATTTGGCTTTGGTAAGAGAGAGAGATCTGTTGTTATTGTGCTCATTAATAAAAAGTCAAATAACTGTAAAATACAGTGGACCTCAATTTTTTAAGGGGCTATTGCAAGCGGGATTGCACTTTTTTTTGACAGCACAGGTGCTGTGAACAGCATACAAAGAAAGAGCTCCGTCTATAACTATGCACTTGACTGGTCTATTACCTTGAAAAAATATATATATTACACTATGCTAAATTACCCAGATTTATACTATCCTGGTCTTCAGCAACCAAACTGTATTACTCTACAAGACAACATAAAGTTCCCAGCCTTTCTTTTGTTTTTTTTCTTAAACCACACTCTTTCTAGAAAGTGTATTCTGTATTTCACTGCAATCTCACCTCTGCTCACCACTACAAAGTATGATGCTGTAATGAAATACCAAATGTTTATTTTCCCTTTTAATGTAGCATTCACTCTACAACATGCTTTAAGCTTTCTTGTATAATGCTATTTTAAGACCTCATGAAAAGCCTCTGCATGCAAAGTAACATGATTAAAGCTTCACATTGTGGATGCTGTAAACTTTTTAAGTGCCTACTAAAGTCTAAGGACAAAATATAATGGTGGAGAAAGGAACAGTACAAGAAATGTTTACTGGAATTACTCTTAAGTGTCCATCTCATAAGCTCTGGTTGGATTATAATATGACACCACACTAGACACTACTGGAAACAAACTTCACAACAAGTAGCATCTAAAAGTGCAAGCTTCTGTCAATGGAAGGCAAGATTCAACACTGACCTTTTGTGAAAGTTTAAGCAAAATAGCTGCCAGTATTTAATTAACAGCAGCCTTCTATTAACCCAGCTATTCAGCTCTGGATACATGCACATTCCTGGTTGCATCTGGACCCCATGAACCCCATTTTGACATCCACAGCCCCAGAACTACATCCCTATTACAGACCATACTTGATGTACAATTATTTTTATGGACAAAATTCTTCTCAGGAGCACTGGATCCAAATTTATTTGCATGGCCAAGCAATCAAGCAGCAGTTCAGACTTAACTGAAGTGTATATTCCTCCACTCACAGAGATAATCCATGCCAATCACGGTCAGCTATCACACAGGATCAGATTCAACTCACCATTGAGATAAGCCCTGTATTTCTACAGACAAAACCAAGAATAGCATAACATTGAGTCAGCAAAGTTTTTTGTCATCAATGACAACAAACAAGTTGTCACTGATGTTATCCCCTGCCCTCTTGGTTTTGACTTTTTATGCTGCCAAACGCTGCTCCTGGATTGACCCGTGACAGCCCGCTCCCCATCTTCACATGACAACCCAAGCTACAGTGCTGGGTAAGAACAAGTGACAGAACCCTGCCAATGCATCGGCTGCTGTTTGACTTGGCAAGCCTTACTGAACCATGAAGGTATTTAGATGACAAATACSCAGCTGAATTCAGTAAGACTTGTGGGGGGGGAGGGTCTAAACTGGATGGACTTGCACCTTATTGTTTTGCCCTGTTCAGTTTTATATGTCTCATTAGGCTTCCTTTTAGCTCTTGGCCTGCCTACCTGCTCTTCATTTTAATTCCCTCATAACACCAATATTTACTGTCAGTCCTTCAGATTTATGCCTGACCAACACTTGCAGTCAGACACAGTCTCCATTTGTTAGCTGAAATATCTGACTCCTTCTATATTTTGTTAAAAAGCCTTTCAGTTCTCTAATCATTTTTGTTTTTATTCTAAGAACAAGCCACAATTTGTCAGGATCTACCTGGCAGTTATGGGTTCAGAATCAAACRCAATGTGCTAGCTGAGGTTGCACCACAGTGATAGAAAGAAGAAATACAACAGCTCTGCTCTCAGACCTGCCACCTCTAAACAAGAAACACTGTATTACTCTGGCCTTTTTCCTGGCTTATTATATTGCAAAATTACCTGAAGGTTCTTTCCAGCATGATCACTTTCTCAGGTTTTATCCCACCACTGAGCCAATGTATTTCAGATCATTCTTTTACAGTTTTGTCTTGCACATTTTCAAATTATAATTAATAGTCAGAGTTTTCTAATCCTGCAGTTACATATAAAGACTCTCAGCTGATACATACTGTTACAATCCTATTGGTTTAAGTGGTGCTACGACAATTCAAACTGGCTCGTTATTTATTTTAAAATATATCAATACATACTCTTGATGCCAATGAAGATAAAGATTGCCTTGGGGATAAAACATTTTTTCATGTGTTTTATTAAAAAAAAAACCCAACAACTTCACTCCAAAAGAAGAAATTTATGGAGGTTCTCGCACTAGCAAAGGATTTGGAGTGAGAGTTCTTCTTAGTCATCTTTTCTTGCTCAGTGATAAAAACAAAAAGAGCTCTGTGTGTGTATGTATGCATGTATACATATAAATAAGCATGTGCATATATATTTTATATATATATATATATATATATATAAGCACACACACACACATTTAGAATAACCGTTGTTCTGCAGTTTGGCAACTTACTGAACTAGATGTAATAATAATAATCATGAGTGTTCTTATAGCATCTAGGGAACAAATAAAACCAGGGCACTTGCTATGGTCCATGCTGTATATAGCTGGAGTAAAGGAACTTTAGATCTAAGGATGCAAGAAATGGTATTGGGAAATGGGCTATGAGAAATATTACASTGCAGTCTGCATACTCTTCAATAAACTAAGGAGTCCAGACCAGGAGTTAGCAAAAGTCTGAAGTCTGCATGAAACAATTAAGAGTGTCAGTTAAGTTGGGCCAGTCTATGGGCTTGCTACCATGAAAAGAGAAATACCTAACTCTTTCTTCACTCTTCTTCCATATCCAGACACTCATCAAAGAGCATGGCAATATGAGAGCAAATAGCAGAAAATCAACCCAACAAAAAATGCATGAATTATTACCTGCTAAACTAGCTTGCCCATGTAGCCAGAAAAGTTTATAAGGCCAGTGCAGACAAGCGAATGGGGGAAAAAGAGCAAGAAAGGGGGTTTACTATTACATCAGCTTATTTGACCCATGTAATTGCACTCTAAATGTCTGCTAAATCAGGCTACACAAGACACTRACTGACAGCATTTTATGGAGCTTCTACCCATCAGCTAACATTCCATAATATGATTACGTGCCCAAATCCTGAAGGCTGGTAGCAAGTACGAACAGCTTTTTCTGGGTATAGCTGTGTCARTAAAGACACTTTTAGGCTCATCAGAAGCCCTATCTCTGTTTTACTATGAGGGTTGCTACTGTAAAAAAGGTAAGGGTACAAAAAACTGTGCTCCTGCCATTCTCCAAGACACTACTGCAAGGCTCATAGCTCCAAGAGTCACGTAGTAAATTACTCTGCACTTTACAAATGCTCATTGTTTATCAGTGCACGTCCAGGTACAAACCACTAGGTATCAGTGATTACATCTAATCTTTGATATTAATATAATCATATTCCCAGATAAACAAAACATGTAGAAAACTAATTATGTTATTTGTTAACCTATACCCAGCTTAAATATTCTCCCAAGTGCATGCATTTCTCCTACCATGTAGTACTCTTGTTAATTTGCTTTTTTGACTTTAGGAGCAAATATTACACAAATCAAAAGTAAATAATCACAGAGCTTTAATCCTCTCACCTTTTAAGATTCAAAATTCCCAACCCAATAAGCCTCTGAAAGCTCTCTGATTTTCAGCAAACTTGCTCTGAATTATCACAGCCCTTTTCTGGGCCAGTGTTGGAGCTTTCTTTCAGCAGTACTAACTACCGATAAAATGAATGCTGAAAGCCTGCAAACACCTCCTCCCTCTGATACTTCTGGAACCTTGGAGACCAATTCTCCTACTTGTTTTGGTCAAAATAAAGTTTGCAAAACAGGTCTAGAATTGATTGCACAGATCTTTCCTCCTGACAGCCTTGGGCAGCCTCGGTTTTTCCTCATGTGTGAGATTTTGCTGCTGAATAAGAGACTTCCTTCTTCTAAAGCACTTGCGATAATACATATATCAGAATAAAAAAATTTCGTTTAGGGAAAGAGAGTGAAAGAATAGCATTGAAGGATATGCCCAAGGTGATGAATACTACTTGCAGAACAGCTGCAGTCCCTTTCTTTCTTAAAAACTTCTTGGTTTCTCAAACACCGCAGGTGGCTATTGGAATATCCTTTTTCTTCATTGTTAGAATAAAGGTGTAGGTTGAAGAACACTTCAACACAGAGAGCTCAACCTTTTACTGAAAAGGCAGCACAGCTTAAAAAAGATCTCATTAGATTTGGACTCCCGATTATTCATCCTGCATTTTGTTCTGCCTTGAGCTAGAGTAAAAACTGCTTTACTTCTCTGTATCCCAGATTCTCTGCAATAAAAASGAAGTAATGGTCTGAAGTCTATTCACAGAAAGTGCAGTTTCAGTACTGTAGTTCACACTGCACTGTTTTACACTGATCTGACAATACTGTGAGATTTTAAGACGCTCTAAATGCAGACTTCGAGTTGTGTCGAATAGTCTTGATGAGAATAACACATTAGCCAAGATTATTTTCCTAGAGGATGTTAAGCATCCCCAAAGTAAGGGCAGGAGGGAAAGGAGTGGAGCTGTACAGCCAGTGAAGTCTAATTGCCATACAGGTAGAGTTTCTTTAAAGTCAGTACGGGGAAAACCAGCCCTCTTTTTCCTTTCTCTGTTTAACGTCCACAGTAAAACCGCACACATTCCAGAAGCTCTTTCACATTCAGCCTAAGCAGAATAAAATTTTAGCCCATCCAAAAATAATAATAAAAAAGCAATTAATCACAATTCATTAGCATTCTATACAGTTCAAAGCATAAAATTCATGCTTCTTGCAGCATGCCATAGAGCAGCTTAAGAAAAATACAGGAAATAAGATCAGTATCTAGAGAATGTCATTGGTTATTTTTAAGAAACCCTAGTGTACTCAGTGATAACTCATGTAGGAACATAGCTAACTAACTTTTACTGCTATAATTTACTGCACTGCCTCTTAGAAGTACCTTAATCCTATAGATGGACCAGCTTAGTTCAGTGAGATGTTAATCAGTCTGTGTAAAAGTACTATGATCTGAGCCCTACTCTGGTGTCACTGGGGTATACTTTAGTGTACGTTATTTTATTAGTTTCAGAAACCGTATCCGTTTTTAAATCAATTTCATTTCCCCAATGACATGCATATTGCAGTTTGGAAAAAAATTAATGTACACACAGCATTAAAAGAGTATTAGTTCAAGAACGAAATTCTGAACAAATTTTTAACTTAAAAGAAGAATCCATAAACTCAAATTTCTAAAGCAGTCAGAGTAAAGATTAATGAAATATTAAAAGTACTCAAAACATCTTACATTTTGAAGTTACGACCATTTGGTTCTAAGACAAACACCCACAATCAATAAAACCTTCACGAATACATTAAACAGCTGTTCCAATCCAATTTAATAAGCTCCCAAAACATTTTGCTCAAGATACCGAAGTCATTTCAGTAATAATTCCGCAGGAGTTTATCATACTTAGTCAGTCTCCATCCAAAGTTTAGAAGATGAGTTTGAAATATCTAGACAAGTCATATTCCTATAAATGCAAGCTACTGGAAACATGGCATAACTTTCATTCTCATCTTCAAAGCCAGCTGATGACTCCCAGGATACATGCAGTCCTCTGTCCATTTAAGATCAAATTATCTTTCTTCTAAGTCATCAGGCTAGTAGTAGAAGACTTGTGCTGCACAAGGGCTGCGCAATAATCTGACTCCTCCAGCCTGCAGGAAGGAGCGAGTTACACAGCTTGCGTCTGTCCTCCATGGCAGGGACAGGAAAAGGTGGTAATCATTGCTGTCTCCCACTTGTGCTCTGCTCCTGGTAGTACCTCTCCACTCGGTTCTCCAGGCCATGCCATAGTGACCTTTTAGCTTTCAGACACCTGACAACTCCTGCACGCTTCTCACAGCTCAGGAAAGCCCATCCGCCTTTTATAGGTGAATGAAGTAGCTATTTTATTGAGACTGTATACAGGTACCTTTTGGAATTATCTATGCCCTGTGAACCATTTCAGGCCATATAAGCAGAATTTGAGATTCCTGGGATAGCCAGAGTTGACTCTCTCATATCCTACCATGCTGACTATGACACTGGGCAGTGTGAGTTATGCCCTACACTTGATATATTTCCTTAGGGCCTAATCTAAGCCAGTCTTCCTCTGTTCCCCTGCACATATGCTTTCTATTACTTCCATCTACCTCCTGTTTGGCATCAGGAATCCATACATGCAAGACTGGAAATCTGAAAAAGCTCTCAAACACCCAGGGATCTTCACCAGGCTCAGTGGAGAGCTGAAGAGAGTAATTAACTTTGTCTCTTCTTGAAATCTCATCATATTCATTATTATCATAGAGTGTTCAATATATCCTGACAGTTTTCTAAATATGGTTTATCTGACCTTTTCTCTATACTGAGCAATATTTTAATGAAAGTTACTGTCCATTTCACTCTATCTCTTTTTCTGTATGTGTGTTATTTTGCTTTAAGGGTAAAAGTAGCACAGTAAACTAATAATATATCTGTTTATCCCACAAGGGATTCATATCTGATTACATATCTGAAGTACCAGACTCTTCCATTCCAGATTGTCTGACCACTAGAGACCAAATGAATGCTCTAATGCTGGATGAGAATGTAGTTCTAATAAATCTGAAAACTTCTTTCTTCACTGGACAGATCAGTGCCAGCGCTTTCTTCAAAGCACAATAATATTTCATAAAAAACAATAATTGTTTGGGAGCCTTTACCAGAACACAAACATCAATTACCTTATATGTTATCTAATCTTTTGCCTGTCAATTGTAAGATGCAGTTTTATATTTGTCTTTTATTGTTAATAGTCTTTTATGTATTGGGTTACAAATTACCTCTCAAGCAATCTTATTGTACACAGATTTATGTAACTCATTTTTCTGATACATATTAAATGTTTTCTTGTATGTTGTATAGTGATGTATTTTTATATATATATTAAAAAAAAAGAGATAGATATTGGACTACTTTTAGTGAATGCTCTATTACATAGAAATAGAGAAGCCCAAGTTCTATGTTGATCAGACTTCCTGTATTTCTTTGTTGACTTTTTAAAATAGTGTTTCTTTTCATGGCTGGACTTTTTACTCAAGTTAGGGACAGTTTTGACATTTCAGTCATTTAGCTACAGTGCTAATCCAAAGCCTTTGATCCTGAAAAGTGAAGTGCAGTGACTGAAAAAAAAAAAAAAAAAAAAAAAAAAAGAATTCTTGGGAGGATATATTCCCATAATCTGACTGATTATCTTTAGTTGCTGTATTTTTACTGAAATCAGTTATAGTTAGCATGCTGCAGGAACAGATCTATGGTGAGAGCACCAAATGCATCTGGCAGCTTGGAACATGTTGAGGACATCTGAAGACATCTGTGACTCTGGTGGAGGAACACGATGTGTTTGCTTGTGCTGCTAGGCTAACCTGGCAGCATGCATGTGAGGGAAGGAATAAGGGTCCCACAGCTCCATTTCTTATTTTCCCTGTCCCAGTTTATTTCCCTCTAAGATGCTGAGATGCTGCTGAGGAGTCACCTCAAGAGCTAAGAGGGAACTCCAAAGTCTGTCCCACCATGCCAATCAGCCAGAGCTTAAGACTTAAGAGAATGTCTTCTCCTGCAAAGCACTGTGAGCCTAGCACAGACCCACCATAAACGAGCTGTCTCAGACACCAGCAGCAGCCTGTTTCACCACAGAGTGCCTTACAGCATGATTTAACCTTTGCTTTGGCCTGCTGCCAGTCCTTACATCTCTAATTTAAAGCAAGTCAGTCTAGATGTTTCTACCCTGCAAGGTAATTTCTTCTGTAATTGTGAGATGAAAATCCTTTAAGTAATAGACATATCAAGGATCAAAAAATTCCCCACCCTGTGCATGGCAGTGCATGCACTAAGCCATCTCTCACTGAAAAAAACATTACACGCCATCTATATTACACGCCATTATTCTTACCTATGCCAGTGTGCAGCTGTGAACTAGTAAAAATTCAGAAAGCATTATTTTTAATGACTCATTTTGACATTTTCAAAAACATTTTATACTACCACTGGAAAGGAAAAATCCCATATAAATAATCCCATATAAATATCCATCATTATCATCTGTTTATTGAGAATAACCATGACTGCAACTTCGCAACTTCTGCTAAATAGAGTTAGAATAACTCTTCTCTGTATTAGGTTTTCATTTTTCTCACATTCCTGTGCCAAATAAGAGATCGTCACATCATCATTTTGCAACTCCCATTACCGTTCCCCAGGCAATAATCCTGGAGGCAGAAGAGGTGAAACCCAGAACTGAAAAGGTCATCAGGTTTGATGTTTTGCAATCACAGGAAGCCACAGTATGTAAATTCCTTACATGATGGACTCTTCTTCCCAGCTCAACAAGATGTTTGGGTTTTTGGAAGGTCAAAGACTTCAGGTGACCTTAAGCAGCCATGCTGCAGCTCTACATGTATTTGAGATGTATGAGGTGCAGGGAGATTTCAATAGAAAAAAAAATAATATTAACTCTAGTACAGATGAGCCCAGAAGACTGAAGATAGTAAATTGTCATGCTTGTATGAGTTAGGTACCATAGTCAACAATGCCTGGCAAAAAGCCACAGCTCTCATTGGGTGTACACCACAAATCTGAATTCAAGAAGGCCATATTACCTCTTCCTATACAAAGATGTATAGAAAACAATATAAATTCAAATAGTTGAAGGATGTAGGTGTTCCTCCATAACAGCTGTGAGATTGCAGGAGCCACATACTCTGGCAACGACGTTTTTCAGAAATGACTTGAAATTCATTGTCTCACCAGGGTTGGGACATCAGCCCCTCTGCAAAGCTTGTGTCATTTATCATGACATGGTATGTCAGGAGCCTTGCTATCCTTGCAGCTCTATCTACATCTATTATTCAACAGAATAATAAAGATGTTAATACCAGGAAAGTTAGGATGGATTCCTATATTTATATTTCATAACTTTATTATTTATATTTCATAACTTTATTATTTTATAACTTTGTTTTCCTACCTCAAACGACTCCTGATGAATTCCAACCTCTCTTTGCACAATTCTACTGAAAATACATGGGTGAAATGTGCATGTGTATATGTATATGCACATTATATATTTTTTTAATATATATACGTGTGTGTGTGTGTGAGTGTGTGTATATATACACACACAGTCCAAGCTCAACTTCATGGTGCCTATCATTCTTATCTACTCTAGTGATGGGTGAGTCTAAAGTTGCAGAAAAGATTTTGCCTGATCCTGTCTGCCTGGTGTCAGGCTCATGTCGTGGAGTGACTGGAAGACCAGATGGGGAGCACCACTGCCCATCCCTAAGGTACCCAACGCCTTCCTTTCCTCCCAGAAGAATGTACTGACCAGTCCTTGACAAGTTTCAAAGGTGCTAAGGTAAATTGCATTAAAATAGCCAACCTCAATGCTGTTGCTGTTCAAGATGTAAATATGAAGTTCCTGCTTAGGAGATGTTGGTGGATTACCATAGGCTCAGAAAATACCCTACTCTGTATCCCTTCTCCAACAAATACTGTCCATTGGAGTGTATTTCCTAACTGTTTCATGCCTCAGTGACTCAGAGCAGCCATCTGCTGCAGGCAGCATCTGATGCAGCTAGGAGCTGCAAAGATGGACAGAAGCAACCTGTTGGATGCTTGCCAAAATCACCATAGTGATTTGGACAACCTCTATTTAGTGGTGGACAATCTCCATTTAGTGGATACATACTTGGTAGATTTGCCTAAGTCTCTTCCATTAATATCTTACCCTATTTGGAGAATTTCTGCTACATCAGCACAGTATCTTCCCTCGGCCACTAAAAACACACCCAGGTTCCTCAGGAAAATGCCTCTGAGACCAGACCTGTCTGATCCCTATTGCACTCTCATGGGCACTTATACCTTTTCTTAGGTGTGATGTTCAGTGTTGTTTATCGTACTCTAGGCACAATCTAACTACTTTATATACAATAATACTATTTTCTCTGATTTATATTGTATTTCTGGTACTTCACGGTGGGTTGAAGGCCGTGGGGAATATCTCCATAATAACTTCCCAAATTTATTTTGAACTCCTGGTAATATGCTGCAGTGACATTCTATTTGTTACCTTGTTGTATTCTTTGTTATTCTACATTGTCTCCTAGAAAAAGGCATTTAAATGATTTAAGTCCTCTGTGTCAAGCTTCATTGTTCTTTATTATTTGTTGTATTTCCTGCATTAGTATCATATCCACACCTGAAAATTCAACTAGCATTAGGTAAGCCATTAAAAATAACAGAAAGCTGAGGTGGGTTACATTGATTCTAGTGATCCTTTATGCTTTCTATTTACAGTAAATCAGTTCCATCCTTTCCAACAGAGGACTTTTATTTTGTTAAGCAAATATTTTTTCTTCTTCCAAGGCTTAGACATTACAAGAATCTCTTGTGTTCTTGCCCCTGGCTATATTTTTTTCATAGTAGATCTTTTTTCTTTCTCTCTGCATCAAGATAGAGGCTTAAGCAGTATTCATCAAAATATGTATTTGGAACATGCAATAGTCACTGAGTGATATAGAAAAGGAGGTGTTTTTAATCCATCTTTCTAAATATGCATTTAAAAGATATGCTATAGTGACTGAATATTTTGCATAACATTATTAGTTATTTTAAATAATTTATCCCCCTAAATTACTGAAGAATATTAACAAAGTAGATTGCAAAAAGTAAATCTCAAACTTTAAACCAAATTTTTTTTATTGCTAGCAAGCTAGTGAAGTAGTGATATGTTTGAAGGCAAGGAGACATTCATCTCTGATGACTGCTTTCTCAGATGATGCCATCACTCACCATGACCAAAATACTAGAATGCTTAGATGTGAGCTTAAACGGAGGTATATCAAGCTGCAACCATGAAAGACCATGTGTTAGAAAGAGAAAAATATTTTTAATATAACTCAGTAGAAATAGGACTCAATGAAGTGTCTGACTATCAAGATTCCTGCTTCTTAAAAATGATATTGAAACTCCAGATATTGAGTCTTCCTGTAGTAGCCCAGTAAAAATTGCATTTGTAACTTCTAGTTGCTGTAACCTTTTCCCCCTTGCCTGTATGTATGCGGGGTGTGCAAATTGTGATTCAGCATACTAGAGACCAAGCAAACAGGACTCCAGTTGTAAATGCAGCTGCTCTTCTTCCCTGCAGGTGAGCCACCAGGAAGAGGTTCAGGACAGAGTAGTTATCATCCATTTCTGATATCAAAGGCATTGGCCTTAATCTTCAAAACAGCTTATGAATCAAGTCCAATTACATTAAAAATTAAATTTACACCTTACTGTCACCATAGTATTTGCACTCCCTGGAAAATGATGCCATGAGGCATTATATGAGAGCCAGCACAGGGACATAACAAGTTTGCAGTGAAGCTGAGGGTGACCCCTGCACCGACCACACTCGCACCCATGGGGTGCAGTCGCACAGGGTCTGAACAAGGCGGGCAGAGCTGGGCGCTGCTAACGGGGCCACTGACAACCCCAGACACAGCGAGGGACTGTACCACGACCAGGGTGCGTCTGGGGAGCCCAGGCAGGAGCAAAAGAAGACAAGGCAGGAGACAGGACTAGAGATGACACTACAGCCACTGGCGAGGTGGGCAGGGCCACGATGGTCTGTCTGTCTGTGCCCTCAGGGCCCAGATACGAAGTGTTTCAAAGGGTTTGGATCTCTTTTCTTCGGTGATGTTCCTTCACTGCGGAAGCCATTACTTTTCGGCCAAGTGATTAAAGCCAGGGGGAATTTTGCGAACAAGTAGATCTGAACTGCATGACCTACCTACGCTGCACTGCATTGCACGTGGAGCAGCCAAGAGGCAGCGTCCTCCACAGCATGAGGCTTTCTACAGGTACAGTAGCCTCAGAGGCTTACACAGTAATGTGCGTTGTATTCTGCTCAAAAATAACTGAGGCAAGTAGAAACTAAATTACCAGGAGACATTTTCATGATAGCAAGGGTTTTAATGCAGACATTTTGAGGACCACACCAAAGCCCTAACCACGAGCTAAATTTCCTTCTGTTCTTAGAGTAATTTTGGCTTATTCCCTATATATATATACGTGTAACTACCATTTCATTTCTAAGTGAAAGCACAAGAGTCCACAAAACTCTTCTATTATAATGTCATTCCAATGAATGCAACACAGCAGGATCTAAAAGGTTTCCACTTTGTTTAACTTTCACAATCAGGGAAAATATATTCCTGTTTCACACATGTTCAAATATTTGCAGTTGCAGTCAAAAATGGCCTTAATTTTGAACTAAACTATATTGACACTAATGGACTGAAAGACTTTATAATTTATTATTTAGGCATGAGGTATTTTATTTGAATGTAAAATAAGCTTCAATTCTGAGTCAATCTCAGACAGGTTGTGGTAGCTGGATTTTAATTAATATCAGAGCATGGACAAAATAAAACATAAGTTCAAGTGAGAGTCAAACAATGAGAAAAATAAGGCTGAAAAAAAGAATCCATCACATCTAACCCAAAACAAGCAGCACATAAATAAAAGCTGCTGGATGGTCATGAAGGGTTATTAGCCTTAGAACTGGACAACTGTATTTCCTTTCAAATAAYCAAAATCAGATCTTTATAGGAGCCAAAATGTTCAAATTGTTCTGCAGGCTAGTGTTTCCAAAGACAAACAATGTAAAACTCATCAAAAGATAATGCTTATCTTTCATTTTAAGAAATGCAACATCCAATTAATCTCATCATATCTAACATAAACTTCCCCCCAGTGTGAGAACAGCTGTTTTGGAGTGGTTACCTAGGAGATTTCTAGGAGATTTCCATCAGTGCCTATAGGAGAACAGGTCCCTGTGACTTTGGACAAAGGCACAGACTGACTTCTGTGTACTTCTAATGCTAACCTTGTAGCACTGGAATTTATCTTGCGGAAAATGTTTTGGATTTATTCTTTCCATGCTCAAAAATGGCCAGGCTTTCTGCCCGCATTGTCTGCCCTGAACTCACATCCAAACAGAGATCTCGCCTGAGATCACACTTTCAGCTTCAATAGTTAAAGATCTAAAATCTGTATGGAATCAGAATCAATATTTCCTCTGACAAGGTCATAGTACTGATTTCTATTTTATTTCAACCATTGTAAGCCATCATTAATATCTAGGGCTTAGTTTCATCTAGTCCAATTCTATTATAAAATCCTTGTGCTTCACTCTCCTATTAGCTTGCTCTAGGCCTGCAACAGTCTCTATTCACTAAGGAAGTGTGAAGTAAAGGAACTTAAATGATGTTTAGGCCTGATAGATCTAGATCAGATTATTATGAGGGCCCTGATATGATGATAACTCCACTAGCCCTGCTAATGCAATCTTTGTTGATTGGGAAATGTTCCTAAAAAACACAGCCAATCTAGTGTTTCACAAAGCTAACTTTTGTTCCATTTTTCTTATATGGAACTGATAGTTTATTCTATTCTTTTATAAAGAACTAAGCTTATTTGAGAACATTAACAGTGAAAGGGAGACAGGTAGTACTATTAATGGCAAGTCAAATGCTATATACAATGCATGGAGAAAAGCCAGCATAGAGAGTTGTCGTTTATAAACACCGGGAAAATAATTCAGCACAGGAATAAAATAGGTGAAAAAGTATATCCTGCCAAACTGACATGCAAAATTGCTTACTGCACAGCATTCACTTACAGAAATATAGAAGGCAAAGTGCTGTTTTCTGCTTTATCTCTTTTAATAGCATCTATCCTTACATATTTATTCACATACCTATGGAGAGAGATAGGCTTACTGGAGATGATTTTGAAAGATGTCAATATCAGGCTACAGGAGTTATTCCACACAGCACCAGCTGGATGAAAAGCCAAGATTTTAATCCAATAGTGACAGAATCTACTAAGAGGTCTCTATTGGAGTTAATACAGAACAACATTTCATAATCTGCCAGGGTTTTGGGAAGCAGCCAGCAAATTACTTTCTCTTTCCTGAACGGTGGGTCTCACAACTTGTGTCTTTGTTGACCACTGTGAGTAGAAAGCCAGGAACTCTGGGGCTGTGGAGCATCTGTCAGGCCAAGGAGAGATCACACCCTGTGTTTCCTAGGAGAACTGGCCACGTAACTGAATTTCAGTTTTGCAAAAACAAACAGAAACAAAGTGGATTTTTTTTTCCTTTTTCTTCTCTAATCTATCCAAGACAAGAATGCCAATATTTCCTTTTAGAAGCATGGAGAAGTGTCTTTTGCTTAAATAAAGGAGAGAGTGGACTTCAGTAGAYCAACAATATCAGAAGGATCAAGTGTCTTTGACTAATAAGAATATGATTGTCACCAATACTGATTCCTGTTGACGAAAATACGAGGCTCGCATTACATTGACAGCTCAGAAGCCTGGGCTGAAGCTATTGTCTCGGTAAGGAATAGACTATTCTGGAACTGTGTTTTCAGCTGGAATTTGGAAGCTGAAGCACCTAGAAGTCCAACTTTAGCTTTGCCTCCATTTCAAACACCTAACCTGTGATGCACGTGTGGCCATTCCAAATGGCATATGGAGTCTATTGGCAGGAAATCAGTGCCTCTGAAGATCTTCGGAAGAAAATGAAATCCACCTTAGCTATATATCTACCTCACCATCAACATTATTGGAGATGGTAAGGGACTGGAGCATCTGTCATATGAGGAGAGACTGAGAGAGCTGAGATTGTTCAGTCTAGAGAGGATAAAGCTCAGGGAGAATCTCATAACTAAAAATACCTAATGAGGAGACAGATAAAGAGGACAAAGTCAGATTCCTTTTARCAGTGTTCTGTGAAAGGACAGAAGGCAATGAGCATAAACTGAATGTAGGAAAGTCCATTTAAACATAATTAAAATCTTTTTCATTTTGAGAGTGGTTACACGTTGGAATAGGTTGCCCCAAAAGGTTGTGGAGTGTCTATCCTTGGAGATATTCAAAACACGGCTGAACATGGCTCTGGGCAATGTACTTTTAGCAGGGGCGAGTTGGAATATAGCATATCCAGAAGTCCCTTCCCACATAAGCCATTCTATTATTCTATGATTCTATGAAAATAAAAAGCAGTTGTAGAAGCCGGAACCAAAACTTCAGTTTTGGTGTTGCGTGATGTAAGACAACTTTCAGACCAAGCACCGGAGCATCAGGAGCACTAGGTGAGCTGGATTGCTGACCAGGAACAAAGGCAGATCAAATTCATCTGCATCATTTACTGAATGGCAGTCATACAGCAGAGAAGAAGCTTCAGTAACATTTTTCCAAAAGATTCTACTGGTTGTCACAGATCCAAAATGCTCTTGTAGCCTTAGGGAGGCATTACACATGAGGGACGCTTCTTGCACCCTGCATAAGATCCAGACYATGTTTGGCCTTGGTGTTTTTCCATAATGAATATTCAACTGTTGTCACTGTGATTTAGCCTAAACAGACGTTATGTGATGATTTCACATCATCTTATGTAGCAGAGTAAGAATAGCCAGATGACTATGTCTTTCTGCCTGATAATACAGCTATGAAAGTAGGTGCAATCTTTGGTATATAAGCAGCATGGATACAGTGAAGAGAAATAAAGAGAGATTAGGGCATACATTAATGAGCTCCTTTCTGGAAACCTTTACTGCACTTGTACTTTATAAAAGGAGGCAGAAAAATTAGAAAGATTTTAAGAAAAAAGTCAAAAGAGGGAACTTCGGTTGCTAAAGCCACAGTTAATTTGTAGATAATAAAGACATTTAATTTATTAAATTTCTCAAACTATAGATAACACCATCTCTTAATCACAGCCTATAGGTAGTACACAGGAAAAAATTTCAAAGAGTAGCAGAATCCTGCTTGCAGCTAAAGTTATATAGAAATCAGTTGTCTGAAAGCTGAACCTAGACAAACTGAGGGAGAGAAATAAAGTGTCAATATTTGAATGACAATAACTAACTAGAGGAACAATTTAACTACTGACAAAATGGATTTTCCATCATCTGAATTTAGTACATTGCAACTGGATGAAAACAGTGTTATTGAATATATCCAACATCAATGATTGCTTGAAAAAGGACATTAGCTGACAGACCATATTGAAGTACGTTTTTAACACCTTATTGATACATCTCATTCTGAATCTGAGAGGCTGGTTGTTTTAGCAGTGGTAATTATCTTCTCATTAATTAATGTACCATTAGTAACCTACTGATGGCTCAAGATGTTTAGCTTGAGTAGTCAGTTGTCCTGCAAATAAACAAATCACCGCCTGTAGTAACGTATATAATAAAGTCTTTCATTTTCTCAAGTAAAGYGGGGTTTGTTTGTTTGTTTGTTTGTTTGTTTGTTCCTTTTTTTCTTTTCTCTTTCCTCTTTGTATTACACTGTGTCTAAGAAATAGAGACAAAGCTAATCCCTCAGTCTATAATGTCCCAAAATACCAACGACAAATAGTGATAAGACATATTCAAAACAACCTGCACTGCATAAACTATATATTCAAATTAATCATAGAATCATAGATTCAGTAAGGTTGGAAGGGACCTCTGGAGATTACCTMGTAATAAACACTTAGGTAGCAATGCATCATATTCTGTGATGTGATGTGAACTGTGAACACAGCCTTAGAGGAAGGCTATCAAAAGASGAAAGAGGTATGCCAAAGTGGACTGCATCGTTTGGGCCACCACAGCAAATTCAAAATCCTTACAGCCAGACTTCTTTTAGTCATTGCTTTCAGAAGACAACAGCAGCTTGATAATATGCGTGTATTTTCATCTTTGAAAGGTTGTGGAGATCAAGAGAGGTCCCTGGCAAATGGAGAAAGATAAAAGTAGGACTCATAACCAAAAAACGCCTGAAGGATGATCCAGGGAATTACAGACTGATTAGCTGCACTTCAGATTCTGACATGGAGCCGGTCCCCTTGGAACATATTTCTTGGCACATGAAGGAGAAGAAGGTGACTGGGGACATTCAGCATGGATTCAAGGGTAAATTGTGCCTGATGAACCTGATTGCTTTCTAAGATAAAATAACTGAATTTGTGGAGGAGGGGATATTTCACCTTGCTCAGCTTCAGCACGGCTTTCAACACCATTTTTCAATATTATTCTTGCAGACAGGCTGGAATGTTATGGTGTGGATGCACAGATCAACATGTTGGGAAAAAAATGGTTGCATGCTCATGCTCAGAGGGTAGTGGTTAACAGGTCATTCTCCACCTGGTGGACAGTAACAAGTGGAGTATAACAGAGATCAGTCCTGGGACCTGTCTTGCTTAACATCTTTGTCAGTGAGGTGACAGTGCACTCCCGTCAAGTTTGCAGATAATACCAGGGCTGGGAGGATATGCCTGAGAGCAGGGCTGCCTTCCAGAAGATCTGAATGGGCTAGAAGAGTGGACCAGCAGGAACTTGCTCAAATTCAACACGGGCAAATGCAAAATCCTGCACCTAGGAAGGAAGACCTCCTGCAAAACAGAGAGTACTGCCTGCCTGGAGACAAACTCCACTGAAAAGGTCCCAGGGATCCTATTGGAGAGCAGWTTGAGCACAAGCTTGCAGAATGTCCTGGCAGCAAAGGGGCCAACAGCACCCTGGGCTGTATGATCAGAAGCACAACCAGGAGACTGATCAAAATCATTTGCGCTCTTTGCTCAGCACTTGTTAGACCACATCTAAAATCTATATCCAATTTTGGACCTCTCAGTAGAAAGAGGATGTGGATAAACTGGAGGGAGTTCCGGGGAGGGCCATCAAGATGGTTGAGGTTGGAGCATTTCCCTGTGAGGAGAAATGGAAGGTGCTGGGCTTGTTCGTCCTTCGGAGGCACTCTAGCAGCAGCCTGACAGGCCCTACTGGGAGGTCACCGAGAGCCAGGCTTGGACAATGGCGTGATGATGAGGGACACAGGCACATGCTGAAACAAGGAAAGTTCAGGCTGGATATATGAGAAACTTTTTTCTCATGAGGACAGGCAAATCATGGTACAGGTTGCCCAGAGGTGCTGTACTTGTAGAGTCCCTGTCTTTGGAGATTTTCAACACTCAACTGAATAAAACCCTGAACAGTCTGGTCAGACCTTATAGCTTACTCTGCTTTGAGCTGACCCTCCTGATGTTCCTTTCAACCTGAATTATCCTTTGACTGAAGGATCCCAGATAGAACTTAAAGCAGGAGATAGGCAATAAAATGATATTAGCAGCTTGATGGAAAGTATTAGTCATAATTAATCAGATAGGAAATACTTGTAGCAAATATGAGGAGCATAAAGAGTTGTGTTATTATTAAAATCTTGGGAAATGTTTTCTCCTGTAACGTCCTATATGGTTGGCATAGTGAAAGGCTAGTTTTGTCATAGRAAATGAATAAAGCAGTATGAGATCTGTCACTATATTAAACACATTTGGTAGCTAATCCTTTCCCAGTTAGCAGAGTTAGCCAAAAACACTAGGTATCTGAAAACATTTCCCTTCCCTCTCTCCGTCAGCAACAGCATTTCCAAAGTACCACCTTTTCCCAGTGCTGTATTTTCAAGCTCCACAAGTAGACTCATGAGCTTGTCCATACAGGTGTTGCCAGATAGAATTAATCTCATTTAACCAAAGATTTCTAAAATGGATATGTCTGCATCTGAGCTACTTTTCCTAGCTGTTTTCAGGTGTGATTTTCAACATCTCATTTAGAATGCGATTAATTGCACCTAAGTGTGTCTGCTTCATGATAGATGAGCTGCTCAGCTGCCTTTTACATAATTATACATGGACAGATAAATCCTTCTCAGGGTGTTTCTTCTGCCTTCTGGAATGCTTTGTAAAGGCTGTATGGTCAGATGGAGATGGGAGAAGATGAAATGGCAATAAGCCTCTAAACAGAGGCCAACGTATTTTTGGCCAAAGCCAAGAGTGTTTTGTTGTATCTTTGGTGGCTGTGGGTCACCTTGTCTCACACGTGATGCCCAGCCTTAAGGTTACTTCGTCCAGTGCTGATTTGTAATTACTCCTTGGAAGTCTGTAAACAACTGTAAATTCCCCAAAGACAGATTGTGTAAACCATGTCCTTAGCATGTCTCCTATCTACATGCTGAATTTCCTTATTTAAAGGAACAAAGAAAAATACAGTATTAAACTACTTCTGTCCCAACAAGCAAAATCCTCAAACAAAAAAGTCCTGAGGTGTGCAAGACAACTGAATTGCTCACATTAGTAGCACCAAAGCAACCTGACTGGAGGCCAGCAGTGTGGCACAGAGACCCCAGAAGAGTTTTAGGTAATAGAGCTTAAATTGAGAAGCAAGGCTGTCAAGCTTGGCACAATGCAAAACAAAAGCAGCAATAAATCTTGTGGGTACAAATCAGTAACTCCCAGATGCCACAGATCTGTGTCATGAGAGCTCATGGATTTGGGCAAAGCCAGCCTACAGTCTCTACCAAAGCCCCATTACATAGCACAGACAGGACCCTGCTTTCTCACTCCTCCCTGCTGAAACAAATGTCTGTGACAGTGCTTCCACAGAATCTCRTGTTATGTGTTTGCAAGGAGACAGTGGATTTTCGAGCTTAAAGGACATTTCCACACACTTTCTGCACCTCACCAAAGGGGCTGGGTATTGTTTGCTGAAAAAAAGAACATTAATAGGAGTGGATTTAGCATCACCAGCCCCTGAAACTAGTCCTGACAATAGAGTTTACATTCACAACTTGCTCTAAATGGCACACACCTCAGAAATATCCCACTCTACTGGTAAACTGGTCCACCACAGAAATGCAGACCATGTATAAGCCTCTATGGTTATGCACTTTTCAGCATACTCAGGTCCTCTTCCTTCAGATATGTATATYAGGATGTGTTGCGAAGAAAATGAGACATCACTACACATTCAATGTGAATGCTAGAGAATGTCCCCCTTTATTGTGCAAGCAGTCATACTTATAAGCAATCAAAAAAGTCCACCAAATCAAAAACCGCTTAACCTTTCAGCAAACTCTTCCATGTCCTGTTTCACCACTTCCTCTCTTACAAGCAAATCCCACAATCCTTTTCTTTTACAGCAACATCACATAATCTTCTTCRATGAGTCATTGATTTCACTCAGCTGGTACCAGCAAATCCCACAAGGATGTGGCAGAGGTGCACTGTGATGCTTTCCCATATACACATCCCATTTTTCTTCCCAAGGAAATGCACACTGAGGGGAGACATGACATTTGCCCAAGTCTCCTGTAGGCATGGAGGCTGGAGGTGAATATTTGCAGCTGCACCTGGGAGCTGGCAAATGTCTCAAGGTCTCACAGGGCAGGCACAGGCAGTATTAGATGGAGTTAATATAAAATTAGAAGGCAAATGCCAAGTTTATTCATTCTACCAAGGATAAAGACAAATTCAGAACTCTGGTAATTTTGAAACAAGGCTAAGAGACYACAAAACCAAAACTAATAAACGCAYTGAACCAGTACCAGAAATGCTTAACTTTCTAGCTCTTGATGTTTCTTTTCAAGTTCTCCCTCATTAATGTGAATGTAGGGATGGTTCTCACCTCTGACAGCTCTCCTGTTATCAGTTTGCTGGAATCAAGTAATACCATGTAACTCAGCATGTGGTTGTGGGCTCAATCCACCAAGTATAATCCACTGTTCTAGGGAAACGTACTGAATATCCCAGTTCTCACTATCTCAGGGAAGGCTGAGATAGCAGGGGGCTTTGGTATGGAAATAAATCCTTACAGCTTTTCCCCACTTTACCAATTAGCTTTAGTAAAACTCACTGTAACACCTCTGTGCACAGCTGAGATAAAGCAGACAGATCCACACGTGRACGCTTTTCAAATGGACTGTGAATAAGGCGACTCACTCTTTAGGATACCCCTTTGATTTAATTAAAGTGGACATTAAAGCATTGACCAGCTTGCCTACTGGCTCAGCTGTTGGTCGGCTCTACTGTTCATGTAGAGCTTCACATTTTCGCGGGTATGTAAGTTTGAAGTGATTCACTGGTTCAGGTTGCTGTGTGTAGCACTGTATTTAGACACTAYGTATCTTGAAAATATTCCTCACATGTATGCCATCATGATATCATTTTGTTCTTGGTCTACACAGAGAGTAACTATGCTACCTAAACAGTAGAAAACAAACTGACTGTACCCCGTGGGCAGCTTCAGACCTTTCTGCCGCTTGCAACACCATTGTTTGATAAAGAAAACCTCCAGAAAATGTACAATTTTTGAATGATTGCCTCTTACAGTGAAGATTTGCTTTGAATAATATTTTGCACAACAAAATCAAAATCTTTCCTTTTATGAAGTCAGGAGATGTATCCTATTAGGATAATTTCTTTACTCATTTCTTACACTAATCTAGAACACAGGTAAATGCTGAGAATTTATAAATGCATTGAAATCAAATAAGTCAACAAGCAGAAATTATGAAAAGGAGTTCTACTCTGGATTTTGAGAAAATATGTTTTAGAAACTGTTCAGAAATCAGGAAGAAGGCTATAATTAAGGAACAAACAAAATGAGTGTCACTGAATTTAATCTTGCTGATACAAGGCTAGATGAAAGGGCATTATGCGTTACTGTTGCTCAGAGCTGTAAAGTGTGGCTTTATACAAGCTGAAGATAATGCTGTTGAAAAAAATCCTATGCAGAAGGAGGAAAAATTAAAAAAAAAAGTATGGAATAATAAGCAAAATCCAGCTGAAAGAATAATTAAGAAAGAAAATAGAAATACTGAAGTCCAAATTTCCAAATATTCTTCTACCTACAGTAAAGTTCTTTTTTTTCAAATACATTGTCTACATAGTTACTCAGAAGAAAATGACCATTTAAAAATGCTGAGGAACTGCAGAAATGATACATTTGTTCTAAAAAGTTACTTTGGTTTTATCTTTAGGTATGAGAAAAAGGGAGAGACAATCAGAACATCTTGGAAAGTAGCTAAGAAGAGATCAAGACAGCACATGGCAGGCCAGCCTCCATGGGTGAGGCTGCATAAAATGGATGCTACATATTATTTTAACACAAAATCCCAAAGCACTTTTGTAGAAAGGTTTATTAACCTTTCATAGTCCCATAAGCAAAGTGATATATTGTCCAACTCTGTCTCTGCCAAAAATAAAATAAACACGCTCCAAGTTTGGATTTTTTTGGTCTTCAATCTTCAGTCTACAGAGAAAAGGAACTTTATAATCACACAGATAAATTATATAAGAATGGAGCCACAGCTTACCAGCAACCCATGGTCAACAATTTTTCTGTTTGCACTGGGGTGGCAAACATATTTTCTTCCTCTTAGTTCACCACTATAGCTCTTCAGTTTGACAACCCCTGCATATCTGTGAGTCAGTGGAGTTACACTGCTGTAAAACTAGAAAGGCATGAAGAAGTCTCCTGCTCTTTTTTCTAATTACTGTAGAAACTTAAAATAACTAGTGTTAAAGAGCCGTTCTCTCCCGTTGCAAGTATGAACCGTTACCAGGCCAAAAAAAAAAAAAAAAAAAAAAAAAAATTAAACCTCCAAATTTAAATTGAATTTCTTCAAGTCTACTAGTAATTCACTAACAAAGACATTCTTGCCCTACGCATTCTTACCCTAATCCTCATCCCATACCCTCCTCATTACTATGTTAGCTCTTTTGTTATTCCCAGTAAAATCAATAGCAAAATTCCCATTCATGGAAAAGACTAAACCTCATTGCCACAGAAGTGCTTTTCTTTCTCTCACCTTTGATTTTCTTCTTTTGAGAAGAATTTCAGAAACTTTTGTGCTTCTGGGAACTGTAATGAGCCCCTTAAAGTCTTTTCCAGAAATATCTGGAAGAAGTAAAACAACAAAGTTTTGCAAACTCCTCCCAACTCACTACCTGCGCAAATATGTCTGTTGTCGCCTTTTCTAGGTGTCTTTGTGGCACAAATATGTAGCCAGGCTCAAAACATCACCAGACTGTGATACTGGTCATCTTGTTTCTAGATAGGTGCAAATCATTCTCAGTTTGTTTGGTCCTGAGTTAATCCCTGTAATGGAGTAGTCTGAGATATCTTCAGAGCATTGACATTGTCTCAAAGATTTGCTGGGGATGATCTAGCTTCATTAGCAGTCTGACAAAAGAGAATAATTTCATAAACTACAAACTGACGAGTAAGTGGCATGAGAAATCCTGACAAATCAAAACTCTAAGCTGATCCAAACAAGTCTGATACTAAATTACCACATTAATAACACGGTAGTGCAATGGATCCAAACACAGATGGTGAGGATTTCTGTATGAGCCATGTTCTGTCTCATTCAGGATGTTAATTTTTTCCCAGCTCTGCAATTCTTAACTATATAAGGAAACCAGTATCTGCTGAAGAAATTCTTAGATGACTACCAGATTGCTTATGTGTATCAAAGTGGTAGGATCTAAATCTGTATTATCTTTCGGTGGAGTTGTTTTCAGTATGGGAAAAATGATGTAATATTTAAACAACAAAGCAGAAATAGATTGTCATTAAGAAGGCAGCTTTTGCCAAGACAGCTACTGAGTGGCATCTGAAAGCTGTGCTTATCGTCTGTTTAGATACCTGCAACATTTTTGATACCTCTACATCAGGTCTATAAAGGTTTAGAGATAATGTTCACACAGAGGTGTGCTGACTATGCTACATGCTGTTCTAAAAGCCATAGACAGGCCATTCTGGGGACTATATTTATGTGCATTAATTTGTCTAGCTTATTCAGGCAGAGCATGAAACTTCAGATGCTTAGTCACTTTTTTTTCTGGTTTGTTTTAGYAATATCCATTCCTTCTCAATGAAATTTTCAGAAAAAATAACTGAAAAACTTTTGTAAAGGAGCATGTATTCACTTGCAAATAACTTRCAATATTTGCAATATTTGAGATAACTATTTGCAATAAGCTGCAAATTATTCTGTAACTTTGAATTACCCACTAGGAAAATGTTTGCCTTAGCAGAGTTTAGAGGAGGTCAGGACTAGAGTTACTCTCTTGTGGAGCATGGGATCATAGGCTTTGGTTTTTTGCTTATTTGAGAGTTTTTTGGTTTGTTTTTTGAGAGGGAGGAAGGGGACATTGGGATCTTTCCAACACAGGCAACTTGCAAAGGGGAAATTAAGGCTACTGGTCAGCTGGAATTGTTCATCTAAATAAGTAGTGAACTCCTAAAAATGACCTGAAGTGACTTTGTCACATCTGCCTTAAAAAYGGTCCTACACTGCTGCCTTTGCAGGTCTTGGTGTAAATTCCTAATATTCAAAAGATAGTGATTAATTGAGTAAGGTCAGAGTTTATCTCATTGCATTTTAGCTATATCCAAGTCCGAAGTCTCTACTGATTATTGCAACTGTAGAGACCACGCTATAGGGTCACTACAATCAATGGAGGAAGACACATCCGAAGGCGTATCTCAGCATCTTACAGCTTTCTTAGACAAGGCCACATTGCCCTGCAGAGCTGCCTACCTCTTTGTAACAGTAGAAGGAAGGAGCAGGTTCAGCTATACAGAGGTGCATTAATGAATGTATCAGTTCATGTTTCTGGTCCAAAAAACTCAAGTAATTTTTCTTATCGTCTCTGGGCACATTGAGCACACAAAAGGCACAAGTCCCTGCCACACTCCACACTGTATGTGGGCTGCTGCCTGCGATTAGCCAAAGCTCCGCATGCTTGAGCATGCTCAGGCCAAGCCACCTCTGCCCAAGGTCGTTGTGTGGTCACCTCTGTGCCAGCTTAGCTGTGCTGCATCCTCGTGGTCGCTCTGCTATTGTCTGCCCTGCACCACAGCTGCATTTGCAGCTGYGCCAGCATCTCTGCACCCCTCTAGCTTCCCAAGATATTTCAAACTGGGTAAAATAAAAGCATTATGGATGGAAGCTTTAACTGATCTTTTCAGTTTATTGTCAGTCCTGTAAACTTTCGTCTCCCTTTTTGAAAAATGATATGAAATGAAAAGTAGAAAAAGAACTCAAAAGAAAGAAAAGAATTGTAAAAATTGATTTTCTTTTTTAGCAACAAAAAAAAAAAAAAATGTCAAGAGATGAAAATTTTATTCCTGTTTCRTAAAACCTAGTAAAATTTGTAAAATATTAACATGTCTTGATTACTGTTAACTGCAAAGGATATCTTGAAAATTCTTAGCAGTAAAAAATCTCAGAAGACAGGCTAAGGACAACTCCACACTCTTGTGTCAGCAGTAACATGCTGTTACCARGGCAGTCGTTGGCAGAGGAGGCAGTGGCTAGACCTTCTGCACCAAAACTGCCCAGGCTGTTTTAAGTCCTTCACAGACAATGTTGAACTCTCCATTACATAAAGATGAATAAAATACACTTTTAAAAATGAAATAGAACAATGATTCTGAAAGAATCAGTGTAAAATTAGTCAAATATGTCCCAAGTTCTTCTGTATTATCACACATATTGCCTGCMAACCCAGACGTGGAGGCAGATGTATGGTACAGCTCTAAACAAAGCAACAGAAGCCCTGCCAAACCCATACTGCAGCTCCAAGGCCATGAATTCAATGAGCTTCTTACATAAATTGTTTTCTCTCGGGTTAGTGCATGACATGTTTCGCTGTTTGCGAGGAGATAGGACAAGACCCTTACGCTCTATTGTCTTGGCCTCTTCCGAAGAGTCTCATTACTAACCTGAAGAGCTCGCCTAATGGAGTTTAAAGTGACAGAGTCTTTTATAGTGCAATAAAACCTTTTAAGATGTACTTCAGGGGCTTCTAATTCTCTCAGCAGCACAGTAAATATAATGAACGTAAAAATTATCCTTGCAGATGTTGTGGTGTCAGTAACAATAACAAAATCTCAGCAAGGCACAGGACCAAAATAGCATCTGGGATTTTGATTCACTCAATTTAATCACACAGTGTTTGAACATTTATGGTTTTACAGTTTTTGTTTATTGATTTACAGTATTTTAATAAGATTACTGTGGAAACATATATGCTGAAGTGGTACTTATATGGGGCGTATACTAATGCCCATCACTCACTCATTGCTTTCTACAGTGTGCTAATTTGCAGCCCTCTGGAGCTCACAGGAAGATTTAGCATTAAACAGTCTGCTGCCTAGATGAGAGGAAGGAGATGACTTACAACCATTTCCCAAGCGCATCAAAAGATCATGAAGAYGTCTAAGACTTTTCAATAATGGAAAATAAAAAATAGAGAATGAAGCCATTTACAGTTCTACTAATTTTAAACCAAGTGGGAAAATATTAACAAAGCAACACATTGATCTATTGGTCACCTCTCAGGCAATTTCTGAAGCATTTTGATTATGAAAGTCATTTRTTGGCCTACATAAAAGTGCCAATAGTTTCAACACTGTGACACAGRTAAGCAATTCTTCACATACACACTCACATGAGCACACACACCCATGTAGCAAGGGACTCATCACACGAAACTTTGGCCATCTAAAAGCTAGATATCTAAGTTAAGCAGCTGTCCATGCTTAGAAAAATGATTCATGCATAAGGGAATGACWTTTATGTCAGACAGTGATTCATATACCTGAGTTATATGATACCCGAATCTTATGTGATGGTACCCTGCYTCTCTCTCACTCATTCTCTCTCCTTGCTGCCTCCACTGACTCTAGTAGAAGTTTGCTCCATTGCCTTAAGCTAGTTCTCACTTTTGGATGGCTAAAGTTGGGGGAAATTAATCTCACCTTTAAGCAGGAAAAAGGCCAAAAACTGAGTAGATATGAAGATTAACCTGCCCTATTGACCCTTCTGCAAATATAGTCCTTTCATATGGTGAGCAAGGTACCCTGGTAAAGCCATATAGATATCCATTTTCTTCAAGTGAACAAAGATTTTGCCTTGAGAGCTGCCATGCTACCACGTTTCCTAAGAGCCACTTCCAGTAACCAGAGTTTCCCATAGGATATATGAGAGGTCGTCTGTGGCCCTACACAATGTAGGACACCACTGCCAAGGCTATGTTCGCCACCAAAACCACTGCTGTTTTTGGTCTCTGGCAGAAACAACTTTTCTGAATAATCACATAAAGGATAGGGGATAAAAGGACTGGTGGGAAAATTAGCTTGTTTCCAAACAAATCTGTTCATCAGTGTCACCCATTGGAGTTATTTTTTCCCCGGGAGCCTCAGGCATTTCCCATTGTAAGAATGCCACTGTGAAAGCAAAAGTTTTCCAGATTTGCCAATCCATATCCCACTGCCCAACTTCCAGAATGAAACAGACCTTTTCTGCTCAGTGTCTCCCATGCAATCCTCTCCTAACATCAATCATCAGGATGAATCCCAGGTGCTGTAAATCAGTGTAACTCCATGGCAAATACATTGATCACCGACAACATGACAAGTAGTCAAATTTAACACTATGCATGATGAAGTCAGGCAAAACACTGAACAAAAGAAAGGTTTTGGCACTAATTTTTGAGCAAGGGACATTTTAGTTAGAGTGTAGGACTGTTCTTTATATTACTGGAAATATCCACTTTCTCCTTTCCTGTGTTCTTGGCCAGATAGCAGCTCTGACTCGGGGGTTTTTAGTTATATTCTRCCATCCTTTTGATCTTTAAGCTGAAACAGAACTTATTATCATAGCAGGCTGAAATCCCATTGCCACTGTTTGATCARGTACTCCATCAACTGTGCAGAGGGCACATGTCATCACCTCTCTCCTCTTTACAACGGCTGATGTTCCCTTTGTACTCCAGCATGCCAGGCCAGATATCTGGCCTCTGAGTTTGATGTATGTGGTTGGAGATATCAGATGAAATCAAGTTTCCTCTCTTCACAGTGAACACATATTTGGATTTTTTTTCTCTTTGTGCTGATTGAGAATAAAGTCAAGAATAAGTAAAGGGGAATTTTATTTTTTTTTAATCCTTCCTGGATTATATCCATATTTTTTTATAAGTTTCCACTTCCTTTCTAAGGAAGATATGTTAGCAATATCAACTGACCCCATTTAGCACCTCTTGATCAATCAAGAACATAATCATTAATATCCTAACTGCAAGAGAAGCAGAACATAAACTTGTACGTCCTGCTTACATTCTCAAAACTCTCTGCATATCTCTCATTTCATCTCTTTCTGTCATGTAACAAATAGTTAATTTGTATGTTACTCCATGTAGGTAACATCAATAAATAAGCACATTGATGAGAACAGAAAACAGTCATGTCAAGGAAAACAAGTAATTTGGGATTGTTTAGATTTTTTTAATCATTTTTCCTTTTAAAAATGTCAATCCTTGTAAAAGGAAAACAAAAGCAAATGTCAACTATTACAATGAACTAAGTATAATTTACTTTAAACATAAGTTTCGTCATTATTTCTCAGTCAGAACATCCCATGAACAATAAATTTTGGCATCTACCAACATTAGCAATAAAGATCACCTCAGGCAGAGTATTTATTTCAGTCAAGCATTATGTATTCTTAAGCTGGCATACATGAGATTTGTCAGAAACAGCAGCTGGGACACTAATGACAGCTACATACTGATCTATCACAGTAAGCTGCTAGAGAAAAATTTTGAAGATATTTCAAAAACATTATTATGCTGAGTGGGCCTTGTATACTTCTATATTGAAAACTCTTACAATTCAGCAAAAGAAATGGGTTAGTGGATGCAAACAGCTGGGTCCTTTTTGTTAAAAAATAATCCTTCTGAGGAGTTGGATCCCTGAAAGACTTTTCACAGTAAAAAAAAAAAAGTTACTTTTTTGCCTTGCCATTTCATTAACAAATATTTAGCTTTGTGCATACCATTTCCAATTATGTACTTGATTTGATATCTCAGTGCTGGGACAGAAATTCTTTGCTGTTTCATACCCTGTCAAATCAATGCAGCAATTGCATATAATCTATTTTATTTCAAACCCTTGTCTATCCTAGCCTTGCAAACTCAGCTCTATGTTAATATAAGAAAAATATATTGTATCCTAAACAGTCTCTCATTTACTCTACACTCTCTAGCCCATGATCCCCAAGGCTAGGGAACATGTCCCAAGTTACAAATGTACTTCTTGGGATGGAATTCTGACCTGGAAAGTGCTTTTACAAGCACTTTGCCAAAGGAATTTTCTTACTTCTCATGTTCTTTTTTAGCTAAAAGGCTCAGTTTTCAAGTAAAGAGCTTGGGGGAACCAGAGCAGAGTTCTGGGGGGCTTAATCTAGCAGTCTTTTAAAACTGGAATATGAGAGCTAAACTGCATGTTTTCTGTATTTCCCCGTAGTAGAAACAGCACAGGTGAGTCATCCATGATCTTCAGCCCATCTGATGCCAAGCTCTTGTCTCCAGTGTGTGCAAAACACCAGCCTCCAGAGYGCTGCACAAGGACAGCAGCTAGGATTTGCTGAGCAGCTCTTGCAACCCTGCACAACCTAGCAACAGGCAATATGTAGGATATTAGACAACACTAATGCAAGGAAGAAGTACCAAGAGATTCGGGAGAACTGTYTCAGGAAGAAGTACCAGATCTAGCTTTTCAAGTCTTCTTGGCAAAGTTACAGAACTGTCACTTGACACCAAAACCAACCTCTTGATAAGGCAGGAAATTTAATACTATTTTTGTTTTGTTATGGCAAAATTAATGTCCCTTTTTGATACTATTTCCTCAAAAATCTATTAATGTCTCAAAGGACATGAGGAAAAAGTTTTATATGAGACCTAGAGTTGGTCAGGATGGTTTCCTCATAAGATGTGAAGAAAGTGCTGATTCTTCAAATCCAACATTTGGCACAGGAATCAGGTCCCACTGAAATTCACTGGGAGAGGTTTCTTATCTCCAGGAGATTACTCTTTCCTTCTGTTAGCGCTGTTGCTGCCTGTATGTATAATTAAATATTCATTGTGTGAGAGACAGGAACACAGTGATAGATACAAAGGGAGAAAGAGTCCATACCTGGGGGCTAGAGCACTCATCCAGCATGATGGAGGCCTTAATCGCAGAGGCAAGCCCCAGCTCTACCAGAGAGTAACAGCAGAGTTACTGCACTTCCCACATGTATAGGAAAAGTGTCTCATATATACAGTGAACTGCATTTCAGAAGAGTCTGTTTCCTCCCTTAGCATGTCATTCCCACCTTAAGAAACATGCAGTATGAAGTCACCCATCTCTTTTAATTGTGTGTGGCAGTTTGGGGCACTTAGTTTAAAAATAGATTAAAATGATACATATGTAGGACTTTTGTGGCGATAAAATATACAATGTACTTATATTTTTGCCAAAATCTCAGTGTTTATTTCACTTATTTAATCACGATGATGATAGATTTTGCAGTCATAAAATATTGATATGGAAACAGAGGTGGCCATTGTGAAATACTCCCTGCATTTGCTCTCTCAAACCTTTTGCATATTCTCAGGGACTTTGTGTTATTGACAAAATTATAAATAGCTGCCATTTAAACATGCCTGGTGAATAAACACTATTATTTTTTATTACACACATTTATAATGCTTCTGGGGAGCATAATTGGCCCATCAGGATAATTATGACTCTCATTTTTCCTTCATCCTGGCTGCCTGCAGTAACTAATGTGTTGTTTCGTTGTCCTCTTGGTTTATTTCGGAAAGCTATTTCTCCTCAGCAATGACACAGTTAAAAGCCAGTGTTGGACCGCGGTAGGAAGCAGAAATGGCCCCTTCCTGCTGTCAGAAAGAATGGGAACAGGAGGAAGGACCAGCCACCTTCCTGCTAGGTGACAGCAGCAGAAGGAAAGGCAATGTCCCTTCCACTCCTCATGTAAACTCAGGTCTATCCAGATTATACTCACAGACCCACAGTGAACGGGGATTGGACAGAAATGGGACTGAAAGTGTCAGGGAGCCACTCACTGAGTATGGCAGAGCTCTGGGTTTGAGCTCCAGTGCAGATGCCAGTAGCGGTCTTCAGCAGCTCTCAGGATCAGATGCCCCTATACCCCCTTCTCCAAATTACCCAAGTGCTACCTTCRACTTGGCGCTTAAATGGTTAACTTCCTTGAAGTCTTTGCTTGAAGAACGGGTTCACTCTAATAAGTTGAATCTTTTTTATATATAAAACTAGTCCATTAGCACATGTACACCCACTGTCATGCAGAGACATATATTGCAAATGTATACATACATATATATACACACACACGTATAAATATAAATATAAACTAAATATATCATTGAATATAAATATATCATTAAATATATACACAATTAGAATGCATTCGCACACACAGAAACCCAATACTATCAGCTGAAAGAGGGAGAGAGAAGAGAGAGAGAGAGAGAAGAGAAAGATAAAGAGAGAAAAAGGAAGAGAGAGAGAGAAAGAGTGAAAGAGAGCGAGTGAGCAAGAGCAAAAGAAAGGAAGGAAGGAAGGAAAGAAGGAAGGAAGGAAGGAAGGAAGGAAGGAAGGAGAAATTTTTGCTCAGAATAAGATCCAAAACTCACTGGTCCCATATTCTTCTCTGAACTGTCCAGCAAAAGATGTTTCCATACACTCTTTGACGTAGCAGAACATGAAATCATATGAACTTCTTCAATAGATACTAGTCTAATCTCTAATCTTTATGGATGTGATTTCGTTCCCACAGCGATTGATTAGATWAGCTCTAACATGTTTTGCTGTCTGTAGTATACAACTCTATATATCCATGACATGATTATAAATGGGAAATCCTTCTGTTTTTTTAAAAAATTGAGAGAATGAAACAGGAAGAAATCTTTGCATATGAAATACTATAAATTATTGTGCTCTGTTGATCTCAAAGAAAAGGTGGAAGCAGAAAGAGAATAATAGTATTTTATATAGTATATAAAAGAAGTGGTGTCTTAAATCTCAAAAAATTTCATATATTTTGTATAGCACACTGTCCAGTCTGTACATCTCAGGGGAATTGAGTCATATTCCACTTCCATGAAACAGAACAGGGAATTGTAGACAAGTTTGTTATTATATCAGTTATGGATCTTTTCTTTGGGATGCGTACAGAGCCACCAACACTGAGCAAAATAGATTTATTCTTCTGGGTTTGGTATTGAAGATATCAAAAATTGCAAGTGATAGTTAAAAAAAAAAAAAGGAAACTTTGTTTTAAAGCAGCTAAGCAACTAGAGTTCATCTGAAGTTAACATAAAGAAAGGTGAACAAATAGAATAGTTTAAGACAGACAGCTGCATTTCAAACCCTTTTCCCTTAGAAAACCATGAATAGAAATGAAAATTTCTCAAAAAATTCAAAGGCCCTGGAAGCTAGATCTATCTCAACTATAATTATACTCAACTCAAACTATAGAGAATCAGAAAACCTGCTCTATTTAAATACTTTTTAACCCTTCAGTAAAGAGTTATCAAAAGTACATGTTTGTAATAGTAGAAAAGTTGTCCTACAAAGGAAAAGTATACCTTTAAGTATTATTTGATTTCCTCATTATGAAATACAACCATTTCTAGAGTTGAAATTGAGGATACTAAAATTGTCATATAATCCTATAAATTAATATATGAAAGGAAGTGAGGAAGAATCCCTTGAGAGCTGCTTAAGAATTTTCTGAAGTCTTTTGCTTTCCAGTCTAAACTGTGTGGATTTATTCTGGACTCAAAGTCTTTTTTCTTGTTTTCTCCAACAAAATCAACAAAGGTCTTAGCAATACTGAACAGTCRGATTTTGAGTTATGGAACTAGCAGAGAGCTCGATGGAATCCAGAAGGAAGAAAATGTTATGCAATTTCATAGAATCTCATCAAAAAGAGGCTTTTTTGTTTCCTCTAGACAAGCTTTAATAGATTTGGTGTGACTAGGAAGCATATTGTGCTGTCTCTCCTAGTCTCTAGGTAACTATAGCACAGCATTAAAATGTTAAATATTTCAGGCTAGAGTCAAAAAAAAAAAAAGAAAAAAAAAAAAAAAAAAAAAGAAAGGGGGGGGTTGTTTGTTCTTACAATGAAAAATCATCCAAAGATAAGAAGTGTGAGCTATCACTTATCAGCTTGGCCTGAATGGCCAGCTGTTAGTTGGTTCAGTGCAAGAGAGACAAAATACACCCAGAGTTACTTGCCCCAGGTCAAGAAGGAAGCTTGAAAAACAGCAAGACACTGATCCTGAACCTGGAGGTAGTGATCTAAACCTCCATCTTCACCACTTCATAAAAGCTTCACAGCTTCTGTGGGGCTCAGAATGAATCAGTTTATTCCTAAAATTGTACTTTTCTTATATAGCTTTCTGAGAGCTACAGAGGTACAGTAACAGTGGGCAATGCTGGATATTTTACAACTGCATAATAAGTTGATACTAAATAATGTCTATGTCAGCTATCAACTTGTTGCCAAACTGCAGGTATAGGAAGGAAAAYAGGTCTCAGTATTCTGGACTGTCATACAAGAGACCTGTTGAAATTCGAAATATTTCTATGGTCTTTGTGATTTCTGGCAAGCCAGTCAATCCCTCTGTACTTCAACCATCATGAAGTTTCATGATAAATGAAAATCATTAAATTTGTCTGTTCTGTTGAAAGTGTGCTCATCTGAGGATGGAGACTGTCTCTTTTTTCTCCAGAACTCCCCTAAGTTCCACYCACACCCTTCTAGCCTGTGTCCTCTATTGATTGGTGACTTGAAGCCATGGGAAATACCAGGCTCAGGGTAGTAGTAAGGCTGTCTGCAGTGAGCTGTATGCTTGTATACTGCCTTGTACATGATGGACTTGTTGTATCTTGGGCTGCTACTCATCTATTTCACTTCATACAAAAAATAGTATTTTAATTTTACAYTACTGTCTCATATGTATATTTTAGTACAGATAAACATGAAAGTTGCCCAGCAAAAAATATTTTCTCCTTACTGAAAAGYGCTCTGTGTGAAAAAAAATTGTTCTGCATCATAGTCCCTTCTCAAAAATAAGAAAATCCCAGTTGTATTTTATTGAGTTGCCCTCTGTTCCCTCAGTTTCATTTCTATAGCAATGATCCAGATTTTATGTTAGAGTAATTAGACTAGCCTCGTTAGTGGTCAGCATTTTCTGTACAGTTCTGCTGCAAGCTGCAAAATGAGCWATTTGTCAAAATTCAGAAAACTTCATATTCAGGTGGCAAAGGAAGCCAAGCTTGAATATTTCATGTACATTTAAATGTGCACTCAAGCAGTGACATGGAAATCAGTAAAGCAGCTACTAATGATCTGATTCCATTAACAAATGCTCATTTGGATGGTAAGTGACCTGAGACACAGAGGAAATGCAATTTTGGCTGCCAATACAGTAAAAAATGGCTGCTATTACTGCTCTATAGAGGTTATAATCAATTATACTTTTTATTGGTTCAATTCAACTAGACTGCTACCAATTAAACCCTGTTTTGAATAAAGAAAGGAATATAGTGGGCTTTACAAAACCACCTCATGTACAATTGCTTTAGCTTATGCTTTTTGTATCACCTTGGTTACTAGCTTGATGGAACTTGTGCCTTACATAATGTATTTAGCTTTTGCTTTATTTGCATAAAAGTTTTCCAAAATACTTTTTCCAAGATAGGAAGTGTTTCTCTTGTGGACATCAAATAAAACTTAATTCACATAACACAAAGCAATCACTCTAGCCAATGACTATAACATAACCTGATTCTGCCACTCTACTTCATATTGAGCAGTAATTTATTCCTTCAGCAGTAATCTGCTGTTAACTACAGATGCTTAAAAATATGTATTTTGACATTTATTATGATTTAAAATGTATTTTTCCAGCAGCCTCTATTAAACCAAAAAGTTTATGCCCATTGAGCTACATGCTGCACAAATTCATAGAAAATCATCCTTTTCCCAAAGTGCTTTGAGTCTTAACGAAAAGTGACCATACTGAAGGTTAATATCTCTATCACGGCAGTACTGGTTTGTCCTTTTCAGACATCCATCTTAGAAAGGACAGATATTGCCTACCGAATAATCTCATTAAAATTAGATGAAATGACTGCATCATGAAGACAAAGTATATTTGGCCCCAAATTTCACCAAACAAAGTCTAAAAATAGCCTTTAATTCACAGCTCTAATCTTAATTAAATCTCTTGTTGAACTCTTTGGTTTTCAGCAAAGACAGAATTCTTTGTTACTAGCTGCCTGTGGGACTGGAACACTTCTCCCTACACCTTCCAATCACATACAGCTATACAGCTATTTTATTTGCATCTCTTTTGGTAGCAAGTCTTTTTATAATTGGAACCCAAAGGAATCAAGGAAGCTATAATTAAAAAATAATGTGGGTAGCTGAGCATAATGAATATGGGATAGCCAACTGAGCCAACTGAGGAGAAGGTGGTTGAAGTGKAGCATATGTTGGGAGGATCAAGAATCACAGATGAAAACAGAGGAATTCAGAAGCAGGAAAGGGGGTTAGAGACGGGAGAACAGTGATTATAGAAAAAGCAGTAAGGCAGTTTAACCATAGGCTTCAAAAGAAAATATATGGTTGAGTTTGGCAAACCTGAGGACCCTTCCTGCTCATGAACTCCTCATTTGAATTTTTGAAGCGTTGAGTAAGCTAGAAGCATAGGTTAGTGAGGTGAAAGCTTTAGGAGACAGTCAGACTAAGACCAGGTCTCCTGAAAGGCCAGTCCTTGTCAGGCCATCCAGCTTGAGGAGAGTGCTAATGCTGATGCAGCGCTCCTTTTTTTTTTTCCCTCATCCTAAATCATAACCTAATCTTCCAGATCACATTCATAGAAGTCAAAGGAGAAAGACCCCAAAGATAGTATATGCCAAATTTAATAATGACCATGGAGTAATAGACTGGGAGGAAAGACAAAACAGACCTGTCTGCAACRGAAACACAGGCTGGGCCATCACCTGTCAGATACATAACAAAAATCAAAAGATGGACTATAGGCAACAATCCTCCTTAAAGCAAATGGACTCTTAGCCCAGAATCAAGTAACCTTGATTGTGATTTGGGCCAAAAAGGAAACACCTCTGCACTCTGGCTAGGGAGAGATTTTCTTCCATCCCCAATGRGAAACTATTAGAGTGACATAACTGGACAACTTGTGGAGCTAGCAATAGAGAAGTGTCAATAAGGTTGTAAGAAAAATACTCTGCAGAGTTATAGCATCACTCGGTTCCTCATCAGGTAACTATGAAAGCATCCAATGGTAAAGCCTTTAATGAGCGCCCTGACATGACAAATTCAAGGACTATTATGAAGAAACAACAGTTCTGCATCGCCTGTGCCCAGCCATTAGCCTCAGCAGGCTTTGGACCAAACCTTTGGGAAAAGCCATTGTTTATCCTTACTGTCATCAACTAGCCAGCACACTCAGTCTGTTTTCACCTTTCTCTTTCACTAGTAAAGGCGCCTCCATATTAAATAGTTTATTCAGAACTGATTTTTGGAAGGACTCCAAACACGAGCACTTCAGCAGATTAACATCTGAGTGGCTTGCTAGTGTCCCAGTATGAAGAATGCCTAGCTGAATTCAAAATGTTGTACATTCACAGTTACCCTCACTAGAGTAAATTTTCAGCTCCAGTATTATTCCCACATGCATTACGTCCTGTCATTATTTCTATGTATTAGGAGTCAACATCACTTGAGAATAAAATGTCCATTTAAATATTTTCCTATCCTGCAACTCCTTCCAGCTAAATGAACACAACCTAAAGGAGTCAAGGTACATTTTCATCCTGAGCCCAATTTGATTTTCAGTGCTCACTGCTAATAAAATACCTAAAAGTGATTTATTGGAACATATCAGACATTTTTAAACAACCACCRAAACAATTACATTTCACAAAAATTAAGGTCAAAGAAACATAAACTGACATGACACTTTAGATGTCAACCTAGTATAGATATTTTTTTCATTGGTTATCAGTTAGCTATAACAAACACAAACACATTCAGCAGGCAATTCTCAATGAAACAAGCTCAAGAAAGCAAGTGCAATGCTCGAAAGTTTTGTCACTTTCTCTGGATTTCAAACCATACTGCATACTGTGCTCTTCTTTCTATTCTTAGCCTACTCAAGCGATTTATTTTTTTTCCCTTAGGAAAAAGTATTCTGCTAGAAGCTTTCATTGGAGAGTCAGAAAATGTAAAATTGTGGGGGAAGGGGATTACTTTTTATCTTGTTTCAGTTCTTTACCTTGAAAGCACAAAAAAGTCTTCCCATCACAAGCCCTAGGCTAATCAGGTTGTGAGAGGTATTGGGCATCTCCTACATTGCTGTATATTACCCAGTTTGGAAGCAGGGTTTCCTATGAAATGGTTAGTGGCTTAGTCCTTTTTGTAGCAAAGTTTATACAGCTATGATTTCCTCTGTTTATTTTAAGCATAAGCCATTGCTTATAAAGGTATGCTTTAAAACTTTGCACTTTCACCCTGTATACTTATTTAAAAGGACAAATACCTCAAGGCTTGACAGCAGTATTCCTCCAAGCTCTTTGATGACCAGAATAAAGGATATTTTATGAATTAAACACTGCTCTCAGACTCTACCAATGGTGATTGCTATGTCCAAAATTCTGTCAAGTCCYGCAGGCCTTGAGCCTCTGTTTTTGAAGTCAGTTTGGTTGTCTGGCAGTGGTATAAATGAATGCAGGCTCCCTGGATCTTTGGTTTCCCACTTACAAAAATAACTGCAGAAATACCATAGAAATAACTTCTCCTGCAGCCTTCTGCAGTCTGTGATATCCCTTTGACCTAGGCAGGGACASTAAGCGTACCCATATCAGGCATACTGCAGAGACCCGTAAGTTAGCATGGGTTGTTCGTGTGCATCTGCACAGTGCAGTGAGTATGTTCCTTAGAAATACTAGCTGATAAGCCAAAAACAGTGTAGCCACTCACCTGAAACTTGCTCCCCATCACACCATTTCCCAACATAACTTCTAGTCCAGGTGCAACCATGTTTATTTAGCTCTCCTGTTTCAGCTTCCAGAGGGTACTGTAGGGAGCTCAGGGATCTCTGTGCTGYCAGCAGACACGTGTACAGCCCAGTCCAATGCATTTCTAATCCCCACTGAGGTCTCCTGGTGATAGCTCAATCTAAATAGTAATGTGGGAATTTCTGTTTTGAAGTGTTAGATATTTAGTGATGCTGTATGAGGCTCAGACAAACACAAACAGAAAACCAAAGCTGAGCTGTAGAGCAGAGGGAAAGGATGACTTACCCCTTTTGTATGTTCATGGAAACAATACATCTTTGGAGATATGCCAGACCCAATCCAAATACAGATCAGAAAGCATTAGCGTAGCAACTGGAGCTACTGACAGCCAAGTTAAAACATAACAAGGTCACCACTGAGACTGTTGAAAATTGCACAAAGTGATCATGTGGAGGAAAGTCACCAATAAGACAGGAAAGGAAAGACAGAGAAAATGACCCTGACTGAGGAGTGACAGAGGTGGGGAAATGGCACCATTACTGTACTGGTGACTTTCTAACTCTTCCTGTAAAAAAAAAAAAAAAAAAAAAAGGGACTAAGTGGGTTGCACAAAAGTGATGGCCCTCACTGATCAACACTGAAATGCTCAGAGAAGCTTTTTCTTGATAGGCTTCCTTTTTCAGTCTTTGCTTATCTTCATCAAGGCAAAACATGATCAGGGAATAAATCCTTGTCTAGTGGCAAAATTCCTCCAGYTTTTCAGCTAGGACAGAGTTTTGCTCTTCTTCTGGAGATGGAAAAAAATGAAAATCTTGGCAGGCAGATTCAGACTGGATTTTAGTACTTCAGSATATTTTGTATGCTTCCATGTAGCTCTCACAAGGGTCAAAGATGGCAATGACTGTGATATGAGACAAGAGTATATCTATGCAGAATCTGGAGACCTAGGGTTTTGACTAGATAGCTGTCATTCCAGCTGACTAGCTTGACCAGATCCTCCAAGTTACCATTTACAGTGTTTCAAAAAATTTCTACTGAGGCTCAAATGTGCAAGGAATAAAATTAAAGATCACAGAATCAGAAAGTTTGGAGGTATTCTTCAGCAATCTTCTTGCCTAGCCCCGGCTCAAAGCAGAGCCAGCTTCAAAGTCACAGTAGGTTTTGCAGGAGCACGTCCAGCTGAGTTTCAAACACCTCCAAGGATGGAGGTTCCACAGCCTCTCCAGGCCCCTGCTCCAGCATTTGACCTCCCTCATTATGAAATATGTTTTCTTTACATTCAAGCAGATTTCCCTTGTTTCAAGTTGTGTTTGTTGCCTCTCATCTTATCACTGAATACCTCTGAGAAGAGTCTGGTTTCACCCTCTCTAAACCTTCCAATTAAGTACTTTTAGAAAGCAGTAAGGCACTCCTGAAGCCATCTCTAGGCTGAACTGGYCCAGCTCCCCCAGACACTTCTCGCAAGTGCTCCAGCCCTATCCTTCTCACTGGCCCTCCTCTGAACTCCCCCTGGTTTATCCATTTCTTTCTTGCACTGAGGGAGTCTCAAAACTGGGCACAGATGTGATCACACAAGTGCCAAGAAGAGAGGAAGAATCACTTGCCTTGACCTGCCGGAAACACTCTTGTTACTGGTAGGATTTGTCAGTTTAACAGAAAGGAATATGTCTGAGTAAATCATRAAGACTGTGGGTAAGCTGAATACAGAATTGTTGTTTATCAAAACCTGTGACATAAGTACTAGGGGGTACTTGCTGAAACTACTTTAAAAACATCAGTTAAAAACAGAAAAAAGAAAGTACTTCTCCACATAGTAGGTAGTGAGCTTCTAAAATTTACTGCCCCAGGAGGCTGGAAAGACAGACAGGATCAGTAAGTTCGAAAAGAGATATAAGATACTAAAATATTAGGCAAGGATGTACACACTACAGCAGTTACAGATACTGGGAAGTATGAAGGACCAAGGAGAGYTGCATGCTGTCACCGGACAGGTTCTCCTTTGGTCCACTGGTCCACTAGGTCAGCTTAGCCACGTATTTTTTCTGTGCTTACTCAGCTGGGTCTTGTGGGAAGAGCCAACTCTTATTGAAGGGACATTGAGGCAATAACTGGGTTCTCTTATACGAGAAATTGACCTTGCCATGTTAAGAATCATCAGATATTAAGATAAACCATATCCAAATTTGTTGTCCTATAAAAATTAGATCAGAAATCACTCAGGCTCASATTCATGAAAGGTTTTAGTGCTGCTGTTTTCAGTGGGTTGCAGGGCTCTGACTGCTGTTCAGGATGTGAGCCTACTCGCGGTGATGTTAAATCATGTATACTCTATCTTCAGTTTCCACAAAAATAAACAAAAATTGCTAGCACAAGAATTGAAATCTAAGTGAAATAGATMATAGTATTAGTCATGAGAGGCATTTCTAAACAAGTAGACCCAAGGGGTTTAACATAGAAAGATTTCGTCAACACATTTCATTTTTAGATATATTTTCCTGCTTTTTTTTTCTTTTGCAAAGAAATTCTAGTATCTTTTTAATTAAAATCATTAAAAGGTAGGGCATGGCATTCTTGAACTGTATGTTTTTAATTCTGCCTGTAGATCAAAAAAATTAAAAAAAAGGAAAATTTCTCAAAAAGTTTTAAGAAAAAAAATTCAAAAAGTGTATTTCAGCCCCCTAGGCCAAAAAAAATTGTAATTTTTTTCATTAACTTGCTATTGTTAAAATAATTGCATATTCATTGATTAGGTAATCAAGTGCATTTACCCCCCTTTACAAAATCAGTAGATGTTTGAGTCTATACACATATGGAAATAGAATTGAAATAGTGAAAAACTCTATACTATATAGAAGAATCTGAAATTTTCCTCTTCAATAATTAGAAAAAACACGGCAAATAGGTGCAAAAAAAGAGTTGTTTTCCGTAATTCAAGTCTGAGAGTGCCCTGGAAGAATAAATTTTGCACTAAAAGCAATACACTTCCATGATATATCACTCAGTTGAGAAGCTTTTTTACAAAGAATGTTAAAATATGCCAAGAAGAAGAAAAATAAATGTTCAACATGGGAATGATTCGGAGAAAGTAAGCTGAAGTTTTCCCTTTGAACAAGAGATTAGATAAGGCATTATAAAAATATATTTGCTCGCATTGTACAAAGGCATTTGCTCTGGATCATCTCAGTGAGACAGTGAATGAATTTCTACTTGGCTGTAAAATTTCTTACTCGAAACAAAACCGTGATTTACATAGGGCTAGTGCAACCTAGAAGTTTGGCAGTAACAATCCAAGAAGAATTTCCTGATGTAACTGCTACTAGTGTAACTATGCTTTCTGATATAGCCTGAACCAGGCCCAAAACAACAAGAGCAAGACCATACTTTTTGGCTAAATAGATGYAGTATTTTTGCCCTCTTATAAAAAATAAAAATAAAGACCAGCAAATCAAAGACACAAGCACATRTGCGTCTCCTTCCTGACACTATAATGACAGTAAAGGTGATCATTGCAATTAGGTTAGCAAGCATTARGAAATTAGTGCTTGTGCTGCAGGAGGTGACCATTGCTCTACATTTCAGTTCATTTTCACTCTTACAGTAAAAAGCTTAAAACACCTATTTAGATTCTAATTTGTGCTGACCACTGCAGAAGTGATTTAAACTTACTCATTTTATTTAACAACCAAAGCAAGTTAGGAGCAGGCATCAAGCAGTTACCATGAATCAGCTAACAGCTTGAGAAATACTGTCTCAACTGCTTGCAATTGTGCAAACATAAGTAAAAAGCTAGACTGAGAATTAAATTAAGGCGGAATTACAATACATAAGGATGATAGAAACGAGAACTTAACGTAAAGTTTCCAGGGCTCTATGGCAGAGATAATGGAGCTGTAAAAGCTTCATTTCTGACACTTTTTTTTTTTTTTACCATCAATTATATGCTGTTGTGTGATGCCCTTAGTGTTGACTAAATACCCTTCTCCAAAAAAAATGAGCCATCAGTTTGAGAAATTTTCCCAGTTATAGCTGTGTCAGCCTGCTTAAAMTGACCTTTAGAGGATCCACATGAGAATAAAGGACAGCTTATCATTKAATATACATTTTTGTTAGGCCAAATCAGGAACTGTCAATCTTAGACAAAAGCACAAGGTTTTCTTCTAAGAGAACCTCTGAGGAGTTGTAATTAATCATGCTCTTGAGTAGTTCATAATCTGACAGCAGAAAACACTTTGGGGAAAATTAATCCTTGAGACAACCCCGTTGTTGCACAACACTAAAATTTGGCCCATTGCAGTGTGTTTCTACTTGCCAARTAAGGATATGTATGTGTGGGGAGTGCCAGGGGAGAAAGAGGGAGAGCTAATATCTTGTGTTTTTAGGTAAAGAATGAATTTGTTGTGTACATAGGCCAAATATTCTTAAAACACACAGGTTGCTATAACAGTATGTTTGCAATATCAAAACAATATTAGCATGTCTTTTATTTTTTAATTTCAGTGTCATTTTCAAAGCATAATGTGCTGGGTCATAATAGCTACACGAGGAAAATTAGTACTGTATATTCCCGGTTTGCCTGAAGAGAAAGCTGAAACATAGAGCAGTTCATAACATGCTCTATATTCTTTATGTATGGAATTCAGAGGTCCGGGGCTCCGCTTTGGCAACTGAACAGTTTTCCCTTCTGCAGGAAGGAAAGGGGAAAAAAAAAAGAGGCCTTTAGGCAGTAGGGATTTTCACAGATAGCAGCTGGAACCTAAGGTATTATAAAGTACTAGTTCTTCACAATAAGTGACCTCCTGAAAAACTGACTTTGGCTCACAGAAGATATAAGGACATCCCTCAGCTCATGCAATTTTCTTAATCTGAAAAAAAAATCCTTTCAGATTGATTTTGACTAATGTATCAAGCCACAGAAGTCTTGCAATGACTACAAAAGTGGTATATGAAGTGATCAGGGGATATTCAAGTATTGCATTGTGAACAGCACCAACTTGATTTTGATTTCAGAGCACAGGGATGATGAAYGGGGAGGGGGAGAAGGAAACAAGGAAGACAAGATATCATGGGCTATGCTTCTAGTACTGATTTCTTCTGGCACTCATTTCACTGCAGTAAATAATTATTTTGTCAGATAGTTGCCATTTTTGGAACCTTAAATTGAAAATGGAGGGGGYTGATATTTGGCACTTTTAATTTTCTAATTTGCCCTAAAATCAGAAAAGGAGAACCAAATGAAGAGATTATGCAGCAGAGAGAGAATAGAACTAGATAATTGCTGTGTTGCTTCAGTATCTACACCGAGGGCATGTACAGTGCACCAGCCTTCTTTTGACGGGTGAAGGAATTCATCGTACGTTATTCTTGTAATAAGTCGTAATGAATAATAATCAGAAGATGGGAGTCTTCTCCCTATATAGCACCATTACAGGCATCAGTGGTTAAACAGATTCTGACTGAGATAGTCCCTAGTAAATCAGGGCTTTTTTTTTTCTTTGCCTTCTGAAATGGTTTCAGTGTGTTTTTAACCTCACCATATCATTTTGAAGTTTCTTACCTTCTGTACTTATTACCTGAGTGATTTCAAAGTCCAAGAGATTGCTAAATACTTCTACATCAGAAACAGTTTCAAGGACCTTCAAATTTAYCAATGGAAGAAGGAAAGGAATGAGTAGGATTTTGTCTGACTTCATGCTTCATTTTCACCAATGACCTATATACTAATAGGAAAACTTATGCTATTACTAAAGAAGGAAATATTCTGGAAAACTTTATGTCGGTTACAAACCAATCATACAAAGTGTGGCTCGCTCTYAGTTCCAGGCTTGAGGAGCTCACATTTCCTGGAATCAGGCCTTGGGGGAGGTGACAATTTTAATATTGTCTTTCCAGCAGCTGAGATGTTAGGTCACAGGGCAAAAGTTAGGAAGAACAAAAGAGATTGATTGCTTCATATAAGGTGATGACCCCAAAGGAAAGCAGAGAAGCCTCTCAAATTCCTGGAAATATAACACAACATGTGAGATGGACACCTTTGAACATGTGATATGCAGACTGTCTGTCAGGAGGTATCCCTGAGTTAGGGCATCCGATAAGTGTGTTAGTTTCATATAATAAGGAGAGTTCCAAAAAAAAAACAGCTTGCCTTGCCATTTAGGAACATGCTTTCTGACAGTTAATTTCCTGATTGTATTGCAACACTGTTGCTTTACTCCTCCATGGGACTTCAGCTGTTGACCCACCTTGCAAATGCATGAGTTCCTTGTGCAGAATTTTGCTTTGTTTTAGATTTAGGCTGCAAGATCCAGTTGCTTATGTGCAGGTGTGTGGTGACATTTAAAGTGTCTTAAAACCCAAGACATGCGGGACAGGGCTGGTAGATAGAACGTAAGAGTTGCAGGCGACCTTTTGCAGAGGTAGGAGAGGCAAGATGTCCCATGGCATCTCCTGTCTGCATGTAAGCAGCTGATTCCCACTTTCAGCTTCCTCRGGGACAAGGTCCATGTTTATTATTTTTGTTTGCACTGCAGTTATGGCAAATAATTTATTACAGGGCCTGCAACAATCAGGATATCAAACCCTATTCCTCCCCCACAAGCAAATGAGGTGAGGAGAAATGCATGTGCGTTGCCATGAGCAGGAATGGGAGCCAGATATGACCCAGGAAGCATGTTGGGAGTCATACAGTTCAGCAAACAAGCAGCTTCTTCCTCATTAACATCTGCGATCCTAAAGAGGCTGAAACAGAAACTCAGATTGCTAAAGTGGGTGAGATGAAGCCCATCCCATATATCCACACCACATAACGCAGTGCAAAATCGCCTGAGCAAGCTTGAAATGAGTAAATTTACAATGAGAGACAGCTAGATGCATCAGGAGAAAATGGTATAAACTGGTCCTCACAAAGCACCAGGGTGCTAAGGTAAAACTGTTTCCCCTACTTGAACCAAGTAAGGGTGTCTTTACAAGCAGTGTATGGTATAGATGTGCCCTTAAATGACAGTTCTTGCCTGCCTTGCTAGTAGGACAATGCAGCAGTATTCTGTCTTTAATATGTGGCAGCACAAGAATACAAAAYACAGTCCAGAGAAAGCCAGGAAGACATTAAATTAGGCAGACATTCAGTGTAACTTAACTGAGGGAAAAACTGAGAGGGGATTTGAGACCAAAGAAAAGTGTAAAAGAAAAATACTCAGGGGACCTGACTCTGTTCAAGCACAGTTGAATGCATATCTTTCAGCATCAGGTCCGCTTTGAATGAGGAAGTTTAAGACTGATAGTTTCTACTTCTAATGATATATTCTCTTAAMTACAAAGGTTTCATCAGCAGAATCACATCTCAGAACATGATGAGTCAGCTGAAAATTGCAATTTAACCTCTACTGCTAGTTCAGATGTAATTCAAGCACAGTCTGATGATTCTTAAAAGAAGAAAAAGACAGTGATGAGCTGATTATTAGATTTCTTGTGATGTCTATGCATTCAAAAGGAATAGAATTTCTGAGAAATTTAGGGTGTGATTCATCTAACCAAATGAAAAAGTCAGTAACATGCATAGATGTAACGTAGTCATCTGAATTCCCTTTATAGTCAGAAAAGAAAAATAAGCTCTTTTAAGGCACTGTCATCTCACCTGAAACAGTTATTTAAAGCAGATGACCAAGAAGCACCAATTTTTTTCTGCTGATTACACAAGTAGCCTGGGATGATTCCACTGAGGAATAAATGTCTAAAATTAGGCAGGACTAATCTTGCCCTTTCCCAACARTTGCCTAAAAGAAGTGAATGGTAATCGATCTTTTGAGGTCCTCCAGCCACCAAGGCTGAGGAGCACCAGCCACCRTGGTCCAAAACGCTGCCTCCTGCCCAGACTCTTCCAGCGCCATACCTCTGACACGAACAGCCCCTCGCAACAACCATTTTCAAAGCATGACAGTAAAACATATTGGTCCTACAGGACCCCAGCGCACCACCTACAGCTACATCGTTTGCTAACTAACAATTTGTTTAAATGCTGACAAGAATAAGTGACCTATAGATCCTAGAGACCTAAGGATAAGTTGGGGACTGTATTTTTGTACTAAAGAGCTAAAGAGTTTCCCCAGAAAGCTTTTCACAACCAATGACAGTCTATTGCTCCCTACCAACTGGAGCAACAGTGAGACAGAAGTGAGGAAAAGGCTGTGGCCTTACTATATAACTGCATATAAAAACAAAGTAGGAGTTTGTCCAAAGCCCGCTGAAGTCAGAAGAACATTAATGTCCGTGGGGATTGTAATATCATTTGTAAACACTGTGCAGAATAGCAGGGGCTACCCGTGATTGCCATCGATATCAGAAACTGGGAAAACCTTGCCTCTCGGGCACACAGTTCTCTGACAAGTAGAAATAGGACTTATTCTTTTGATTTAACTTTATCAAAATATRAGGAAACGTCTCCCTTTTCCTCTTATTCCCCTGTCTTCTCTTGATCTTCCTATCACCTTTAGCACATCACCCTACAGCCATTCAGTTTCATCTAAGGCAGTGCAGTTTCTCGATAGAATTAGGATGATCACTGAATGCATGAAAATGACTTGCTAAGCATTATATTTTTTCAGTATATCATTCCTTTTTTGAGGAGTGAGAGAAGGGAAGTAATGATGCTTTTTTGTGTCTTCCTCATAGTCTTCAGATAAGCATATCCACTGTTTTTCTAACTTGTGCTTACATGATTTCTACATGGTTTTGTATATAACAAAACATTCTAGTGGCTGGCCTTCAATTCCTTGATTAAAATAAATGAGGATGGACATGCTCCTTGAGAAGATGAGGAATAATTGAAAAATGGTTGCTTGGAATTGTGCTTAACATCATATCAGATGATACTCCCCCATATTGCCACGTAAAAGTCAACTGACTATTCTGAGTGATGTATGCTGTGCTGTTATTCTGATTTCTAACAAGGGCATCACTCAGCCTTAAAGAAGTTCACTATATCAACAAAATATAATTGGTGCATCTCAGCATACTGGCATTTTCTTGTGGAAGCTAGTTAAAAATGAGTACAGAGGCTGCTATGCACAAGGATTAAAGTACATATTCTTCACTTGAACAGAGAAAATCCAAGAAACCATTCATTTTACACCAGCATGCTGTGATGCTGCTTCCTTCTCTTATCTCCAACAATCATTAGCTGAAKAGAAAAAAGGCCTGATACACTTTATCGTATGACACTGGGGCTATTCAATGTAACTGACCGGGCCATTGGGCTTTACTCTAACAGGAATATTTTTAAAAAGAATGAAAGAAACAAAAAGAAATTAAAAAATGCTGTGCCATTTAGTCCAAACATAATTTCATTGGATACTAGGATTAATCAAACAATCTAGCAATGCTGATGACATCTGTATTAAAATGTTTCCTAATGAACAGAAGTGCTTTTTATTAAAAAAACTAATAATTGGGATTAAAGAACAAAAACTCAACAATATAAAGCATGAAAAAAGTACTGTTTCTACTATTCCCTTCATCCATGGAGATGGATTCATTAGAGTAAGGAAGATGCCTAAAATATGCACTGACATTAAAATGACCTACAGACAAAAAAGTAAATAGAAAAGCTAAAAAAGGAGAAAATTTAATTCTCTTTATGAGGAAATGGGAGAAAATTAGTGCACCATGGTTTAAATGGGTAAGAGGGCATTTTTCAGAAGCACCATATGAAAGCATTTATTGAAATGCTGAACTTTACTTTCTCTCATTAAGTTGATTCATTGAGTAGGTAAGAAAGGAATAACTGGCAAGTGCTGATGGCTGTGTGAGCCTCTGCACTGTGTGCATCTATCACACAAAACTTTGAAGCAAACATGATCAGCCAGCTTCATCTTTCAGAGCTTGTCTCCTTCCTCCTACGACCTGCTGATATTATTGTTTCCTCCACCGCGGTGATTTAGTGAAGCCACTGCCTCCTGCTAGAACTATTTCAAGTACAGTCTCAGTGCAAATGAAGAAGGTTAAAGCTCCTTGAAGGGATAGACCCACATGTCATCAAACACAATAGAAATTCCCCTCCAGGACTTTGAGACTCCCAATGTGTTCAAAAGAATTTCTTTGACTAGAAACTCTCTGGAGTGGGGTGTGAATCAGGACCTAAATCTGCTTAGTACGATTATTTCTCAGATAGGCTTATTTCAGAAATGGATACTCGGCATTAATTAATCAAARGCAGAGGTGAAGTTGTCTTTTTACTTGAGTAGGATGAGTTGAGGGTTCGGGGACTATTGATTTTTCTGATTAATATACTGCACTGGTGAATGACAATTCAAAGTGTAAGGGCCACATTATGCTGTGTACTCATGGGCAGAATTCCCCGCTGAAATCAGTGTCTCAAAGAAAAAAAGAGAATCAATGGTCCTAGGCATTAGCAAAGGTCAGAGCACAAGATATGTGGGGCAAATCATTGGCTGGTGTAAATCATTGCCAGTTTCTTAACTCAGTGGATCTATTGCACTTGCAACAGGGATTTGACCCTGAGAGTAATCTGGTTTGTCTTCATATCTATCTTTTCATCCTATAATTTTCCTTATTTTTTGCTTTTAGTCATGTTTTATTAAAAATGGGTTGAGTTCATGTTCTGTTCATTTTGAATATTCAAAAATACTTTGATAACAAAGGTTTGATGTTTTTTCTATGCCCTTAAACTAATCTTTTTATGCCACATTGGTATATATTCCCTACCTTTCACCACTCAAAGAATAGCTCTGATCTAGAAACATGCTGAGTATTTTATTTCCTTATCGAAATGCTGAGGATACTMAGCATCCCGAAAACATTAATTTCTCACCTTTACTCCTCTGRAATTTTTCTTTTTCTTTTTCTTTTTTTTTATATTTATTTTCCATTTWAAAAATTTTGTCTTCTATATTTTCCTAAGAAATTTAATAGTTATCTGAATTCTGCTCTCCACAATGCAGACTATTCTCTAAACTACAGTAAACATCTTTCTTTTTGATACATCAGACAAAAAGTATTCTTAAACATTTCTCCAGGGWAGAAAATACTCCTAAATAAATATAATTTGGAAAATTTTAAAAAAATTATGAACACATTAAACACACCTTGGACCAGAACTTAAATTACAAGTGTCAGAAACCAATATGTTCTGTCCGATATTTTCATCCTAATTCTACAGACACATAAAAATGACATAGTTTGTAGCAATTTCATTGATAATTGAATTGAGTTCTGATAATCATAGATTCACTTTTGGAGCAAATTGACTTTTTAGGTAGTTCCACTGCCGCCTTTCACATTAAGAATTGAGGAAGTCTCAGTTAGATGTTTCTCAGAAACAAATCAAAATTCTGGGACTGCAACTTCCAAAATGCTGTAAAAGACCTGATCGCTCATCTCCCAGTAAAAGACAGTCTATGGTCACAGGTAGTGATTATAGATGCCTTTGGAAATCCCAGCAAAAACTTCCCTGGCTTCATTATCCATTAGCCCTGTATAAGGTATAGGATAGAGAATGAAATACAAATAGATGTGGATGGATGAGAGTCTAATTTAATAACTGCTCAATATAACTGCCCACTGTCTGATGCATTGCTGCATAATGTGCTATTGATTTGGGGAAAAAAGATTATRTGATAGCTGGGAGCAAACGCCTGGCTCTTCTCCTCACAAGATTTATTGTTTCTGATAATGAGTAAATACATTTTATACATGAAGAGCTAGTAAGGCTTTTCTAACTGTCTTAATTCTGTCTGCTCCAAGGACAAGACCTCTTATAACTTCACGGACACTGCACAYAAAAAAATCTGCATATACTTCAGTCAGCTAACGAAGGTTCCCATGAAGTGCAGCTAACTCTAGTAAATAAGACTGAGAGAGGATCTTTTCATAAACTTGTTTTCCCATAGAACCAGTTTTCTAATTTTCTGTGAGCAGCATAGAGGATATTGCGCTTCTCTTAGAATTAGTATTAAATACTGTTGATAAACAAGCTATTGTGATTTTCTGGCTAGGCCAAGTGGGAGATATTTCTGGGCTAGATATTCTTTAAAGAAGGTATGCCCTCTTTTAGGACATTTAGCCAGAGGTTATGAATGACATCTTTCACCAGTTCAGCCCTCCGAGCTTGTCAGGAGTAAAAGTCTCACTTATGTCAGTGCGGGGTGGCTCAAGCCTAGAGAGAGTTTAAGACTGCCAAAGCACTTTACCTTCTGACCAGAAGATTTGAGGGTCCTCAGTATCTCCATTGACAATCTTCCTGAGTAGCTTCCTGAACTGTAACATGCCTGAATGACAGCATTGCTTCCAGCTTTTTGGTCAATTCTGAAATAAGCYGTCTGGCAAAGAAGCTTCTAATTTAATATTTTTTCCTAGCAAAGATTCCCCTTGGGATAACACCACCAGATAGAAGACCTTATTACTCTTTCATTCCCTTACCATTGAACTGCTGCCGCCTCTTGGTTTGTCCTCCTCTTGTCCCTCTGTGTATTGTGGGTTTAGCTACTTGAATCTGAAAGATAATAGTTTTGACTGTCACAGCATTGGACTGGACAGATTTTGAACCATATGTCACTGCATTAGCAGACTTCCATCACTGATTCTAACATATTTTAACTGGATTAAGATGGGTGGGAAGGGAGAAAAAGCTGAGATTTATCCTCCATCCTCATGTTCCAGACATCCATATGGAGTAGTACAATAATAACCTGAGAAAACATAGCTGTTAAGAGTTGTGTTAAAATTCTATCTGCAATAATTAGGGAAGTGTGCCCACTGCTGGGAAAATGCAGAGATGCTTTAACTCTTATACAATATTTTCCTTTGAATCCCATTTTATCTTATCTGTATATATGTATGCATATATTAAGGATTGGAATAGGATGAGCCCCTCATTTTGTAAAGCTCAATATCTTTATAAAATATCTTCACTTGAAATTCACTTAAATTTGAAAGCCTGTTGAAATTCATGAGGGCAGTTAGAAACTGAGTAAAACAACCTGAAAGCCACTAGCAATTATTCTGGAAAGCTCATGGAGAACAAATGAAGTTGTGAAAGAAAAAGGAATAAGAATAACACTATAAAAAAGGAGAAAACAAGAGGATGTGATAGTCACAGCTGGTCAATTTAATCTCAATTCCTAGGAAAATACTGAAAAAAATTTACAACCTGTAAGCATCAGGAAGATATTAAAGTACCGAGCAGCAGCTCCACACAAATTAATCAAAACCAGTCTAATTTTCTTTTGCTCTCTCTGACATAGAGCAGTAAGCTAAGTCAACAGGGACAAAGAGCCGATATCCTGCCCCAACTTTTGTAAGGCTTTTGCTGTTGTTTCAGACTGATATTCTCTTAAGTCTTCTGGGGAAATCTGGACAGTTAGAAATGTTAGAGAAACGAAAAACTGCTTGGAATGATAGTCAGAGAATAATTCTCAGTTGTTCACCATCAAAATGGAAAGTTTGTGAAAACTGAAGCTTTGTGACCAATATTATTAAATATTTTCATTGTGACAACACCAATTTTAGGAGAGTCTCACAGACAAGATTAGCAAGGGTGGTAATCTTGAGGTTTTGGAGGTCAAATAGGAGGCAATTCAATGCAAATAAATGTAATATTCCACACTTAAGTAAAAATAATCATCTCCACAAATATGGGATAATGCTCAACCTAGACAGCAGTGGTAAAGAAAAGAATCTGGAAATCCCTTGATGAAGATGAGCTTCCAGTGCTACCTTGTTGCAAAAAAAGCTAAACATTATATACAGATATGGAATGAGGAATATCTTCTGAAAGACACATGAAGTAATGGAAATAATCTTTCCATTTTATTTATCTGTCATCTCCCAACTAGAGTAGTATATCCAGTTTGGGACACCGCTCTCCAAGAAACACGTTGGCAAGCAAACAATGAGAACAACATGAACCTTAGAAAACATGACCTATGGGRGAAAAATAAAAAAATGAGGGTTGATTTAGCTGAAGAATAGAAGACTGAAGGGACACATGATATAGCAGTTATCAAGTCCATAGCAACAAAGATGAAAGAAATAGACTGTGAAYAGATTATGAAGTAATAGGTTTAAACTCATCAAGAAAGATTTAAGCTAATTATTGGGAAAACTTTGCAAGTGAAACAGATTGCTGGGGGTGGGAAGATAGAAGATGGTTATGAAATCTCCACCACAGAAGGTTTTAAAGAGCAGATTAGACAAGTACCTGTCAAGTTAAGCTATAGTTGGTCATTGTTTGGGATAAAGGAGTGAATTTGATGAGTGTTTTAGCCCTAAYTTCTATTATTAGTCTGTATTCTTTCCTTACTAATAAAAATAAACATTGGTTGTACTTTATTTTCACTGTTGTAAAATTTGTAATGCCTATTTTCAGAACGAGTGAGAATCATTTCACCTAAATTTACTTAGAATTTCTAGAATTGGCCCACCATGTAGTACTTTTAAGTAATGTTACTTAATTCTTGTTCATTTTCTGCCATTCTGTCATTGTTACTTGTTTAAGTTGATCCACCTCAGTAGGAATATGACTGGAATTACCCATCCCTCAGTGACAACTTAATGTTGCYTTGTACACGTAAAGATCCAGACAAACGCCAGCTTCCGCTTACTGCCTGGAGCTGGCTGTCCTGCAAGCTCCTACTTTTCTAGTAGGCAAGACACTACTGATGAGGTGCTTATTGGTAGGCATGACCTTGCAAGAGGCAGTTTTCAGATTACAAGATTGTCCTCAGGGCAGTTACCTTCAGCTCTCTTGCTCAGAAAAACAATATAATGCCCTTTTTCTATATAGGCAAGACTAGCTTGATGCCCTCCCACACTATTGTCTTTCAGAAACAAATCATACATTAGCAGTACTTTTATAAACTCCACTCTGATCACTGATTGCAATGCAGGTTCGCTACTACTTGTGCTGCTTTTTGAGAAATAAAACACAAAATCTATTAGTTGCTGCCAAATTCTCTTTAATACAACATTGATCATTTCAGAACTTGTGTCATGTCTAGTTCGGTGTATCAAAAGATTCACTTAATTTTATTGTCTAAGATATGTGCATATCCAACCTCTCTTCAAGCCAACAGTATTTTCATGACACCCTCCTGCAACTATCCAAACTCATGTCCACTTCTCATCAAGTTGTAAGGTTTAAGAATCATTATTAATGATGTTTTCCAGTTGATGCATAGTCTGACAGTTCTAACTGCGTAATAATCACTGAGTGATTTCTAATTTTAAATGAATCAAAATCAATATATATTTCTCTGATTTTAGTGAGTATAATGATTATATTCTCACAAGCATTTGTCAACGATTGCCTTGGGTAGGTCTGAATGAATTCCTAATCTAAGACAAACTTTGGAATGCTTCCTAGGAAATCTGGTTTCGTTTCATCTGTCACACTGTCCCAAGTAGAATTATCCTTGTCAGCATAAGATAGGCCAGTGAAACTTGTGTTTATTTGCTGTCTTTCCATATGATACATAATAGTTTATCACTCTACCAATCCTTAGCAACAGCTACAAAGTTCAGACCACCCGTGTCCTTTTGTCCTGAACTCTATCCAGTGGCTCAGATGCTGAGCAGTGGCTTTTGGGTGTTAGGACCTGCTGTGATTATCAATAGCATCAGAGCTGTCACATCCAGAAGCCATAGGGTCTGCAGGCCTACAAAGTTAGTTGCAAAATATGTGTTCATGTATGGCATCCACAGGTCCAGCTCTGGACCACAATTAAGATGTTCGCGTGACAATGTTAGCAGACCTGCGTACTCTTGTACTACCTCTTTAGATGGGAATAAGATATGTGATTAGACCACCCCAGTGATCCATCTAAACATTCCTCCAGTAAAACCTGAGGCCAAATGCTAAGGTATAACTTCTGTTACTCCAAACACAATTACCAGTTAAGTGGATTCACTCTGAGGTGTAATACAATTTTAAGAAGTGACCAGCTGCTGTCAATAGGACTGGTTACAGCATGCTGGAGGAGCATGGTCATGTACTAAGTGTGCTCCACAAGGATAGGCAATGAAAAGGAGCTTGGAGGGGGTTTTCTTAGAATTTCATTCACATCTTCTGTGGCATATGTCTTCACTGGCTGAAATCTCTCTGGAGTTGTCTGTTGTCTTTCCTGATGCCTTCCATTTACCTCTTTTAGTTACAGATTTGGTGCAATAAGGTTATAACTGTCAGAGCATAGGAAAATCAGAGTTGCAGGGGTGCTTGGTACAGCCAAAAGAACAATCAGACAAACAAATAAACAAAAAGACTAGACTAGTTTAGAGCCTCGGATTCACATTATCACCCTACAACCAAGCTATTTCCTGCATTCCTATGTATCTCATATAAAGGTATTTTAAATATTCTGCCCTACCTCTTGGGTTCCTGACACAAGACATCTTTTTGACTTCTTTTCTTTCTCTAGTGTACCTCATTTTAAATATCTCTTATTCCCTCCCTGGCTCAGCTCAGCATCCATATCATATTTTATAGAATCATAGAACCATAGAATCRGTAAGGTTGGAAGGGAYCTCTGGAGATCATCTAGTCCGACCTCCCTGCTCAGCAGGGTCACCTAGAGCATGTTAGACAGGGTTATGTTTCCTTTTCATCAGCACTTAAACTTCTTCACTCTGAGTGCCTCAGGAACTGATGAGAATGTGACAAGCACCTTTTCATAGGTACAGAAAAACAGACAACCACTAATTATGTATCATTAATTTTTAGCTATGTATTTACATGTCTATAATATCCACATTTTCTTGTCTTCGCTTTTGAGAAACGGTTATCACTCCTGTGTGGTAACCAAAATGCACTCTGCCAGATCACTTGAAATAACAGATAAAACACTAATAATAAATCTTCACTCTTTGAAATTAACCCATATATGCCTATTTTGAAAATCACTTATTAAATCTGTGATACAGCCATAAAGATTCATATTTTGCAACTAGATCAGGTTAACTGCACTCCTGTCCTCATTGTCATAAGATTAATTCTCTATTTTCCCATACTAGAAAATGGTTTTCATAAGCCCAGGAGACAGAACTAAACCATTTTTTTCTGGATTATCTTTCACCTTAGTCTAAAAGGGAAGAAGAAATCGAAGAACTGTAGATTCACTGTTTTTTTAACAACATAAGAAAGCATATTGGAGTGTGGTTATTTTCCTGGAAGAAAACCTTGTGAAAATAATTTCAGGGTCACATAATATTTTATGGACCTAGAGGGAATGCTGATAAGAGAAATCTTTGTTATTCTTAACAGATAAAAGACTACAAAAATCACATTATACATTTGGTAGTTATCTTTAATTGAGAATCTGTTTTCCTGGATTTAGTGAGGAGCAGAAGTAGAACTCAACAATATGAAGATGTGCTGATCYTCTAGGTAATACAGTTAAATCTTTCTGAAAACAAAAGTACCACGAGTAAATGGGAAACTCACCGACAACAACAAATCAGTTGCATTGTACGCTGAATTTGTATGACTTTGACTGTAGCTAAGATTTTTCTGATAAGCCAGGATGTCTTGTCTGTCAGACCTTTCTTTCTGCTGCCARTCTGGGCATGAACAGAGAAGTAGAGCCATTATCTTTTCTGGTTCTTTGTTCTCTAAGATACCTTCCCTTGTATATCTGCACATTTCATTTTGTAGGTGTGAAGACAAGCCAGAACATAAACACTACTCTGGGAGGTTAAAGTTATGGCAAGGTTTTTATGTTTTACTATGATATCATGAAGATGCATTTGTTTATTTAAATATACATAGTACCACTCCCAACCTTTAGGAGACAAACAATAATTACAAGTCAAGATATAAATATATATGAAAAAATAGAAAATAGGTACCCATCTAGGGCTATATATTCAACAGTAATCACTATGGGAAAATTATAAATCCTCCCAGTGTTATTAGACTCAAATGTTAATAGACTCAAATAGTTTTACACTGAAACAAGAAGAGATAGAGAACTTCTTCATAACTTCTGTTACAGTGCTTAATTTAATGAGATGCCACAATCCTGTCCTGGATGATGTTTCAGAAGTACTCAGACAGAGCTTCAGGGTCATGCTATGTCTACTCAGATTTCTTGATTCCTCAGCACTAATTCCCTAGGTAGGAATTCTGCCAGCAGATTAGGATTTCTATAGCTTTAAAAATAACAGAAGACAGCCCAGAAAAAGCAGTCGTTGAAGAGTGACGGAAACCACATTTCTTTTCCTATCCTTCTGGCTCCTCCGCATGGAGTAATAAAGGTGGCATTTGATATGTGGTCAAACACGCTGAGAAGATCTTTGTCTTCTTGAACAGGGTTCTCTGTTGCCTCAAGAGAGGCAAAGCCCTCTACACTTTATGGTAAACACAAAGCTGAATCCCCTGCTAATGGTGAAAAAGAGGCATTTAGCACCAACGTTTTACAGACCGGGCAAGACGCTCCAGCTGCTGATGCAGTAGATAAAACAGAGGCGGTGRTGGTACTCCTTCTTGCTTTTGTGCGGATCCCAAACTGCTAGGTGTTCTCCAAGAACATCAACCAGGTCAAGCCATGAAGGTGGGACAAGCAGAAGAACACTGTGTTTTTTTTATTTTAACASAGGTCAGATTTAACCTGAACCTATTACAATTGAAACATAGCTGGGCTTGCCCAGAAGAACCACCTTAAACACTTAATGAGCTTTACTAGCAAAGGCTGATGCACCTTCAGGAGTAAATATGTGTTTTAATAATGTAAATGTTTAACATTAATGCCTCACACCAGAGATCAGGAATTCAAATCTTTTTATGGACATCAACTTGTGATATAGCCTCAATTTTCAGAAATAAATTCCTCAGTGCCTATGTCACAAATGGAAAATGTGTTTGAGTCTTCTAAATGATTTAAGCCTTAGAGAACAGAAGGCCAAAGTAATTTTACAACAGCTGGACTCTAATCTCTGTGCATAACGTTCATCTCCCTGCAGCAGACTATATCACTTGCTCAGCACAGAATGACACTGGGAGGATACTGAGTTTGTRAAATGATCAGTAAGGAAAGCAATGAAAATATCTTAGATTACTAAAATATACTCCCTTTTTGTAAAATAAATCTTGAAAAAGTGAGTGTTCTCTATGTTATAACTCATAACAATTAACCTAGACACAGGATGTTTTTCCAGTTGTAAGGTAATGTAACATTCCTTCAAAGAGGTGTCAAAAACAATCATAAGCTAATGAGATTTTACATGAACCACCTGCTGGTTGATTTCAATTAGATAAAACGTCTTTGGTAGAAGTGAGGAAACCCTTTTCATTATTTGTGTATGAGTTACACAACAAAAAGTAGAAACAGGAAAAGAAACGAGAAATCAGTAGAAGTGTGAGCTGTCCCCAGCTCTGCTCCCATTCCTTTAGTTCCTCTCCCCGCTCCCAAGGCATTACTCAGTGTCCAAAGACATCRGGGAAAAGACACAGAAGAGAGCTGCACGAATACCTGGTCTTTCACTTCACAGGAAACCCTAGGCTCCGGGTCAGATCGTGTGTTTTGTTYCATTGAAAAAGAAAAGGTTTGTTTTAATTTCTAGTGGTCAATTACTTTAGAAAGAAAAATAGAAGGAACATAAATATGTRTACATTTCAGTGATTTAGTAGTTTGTTAAGAAAAATGGGGTGATTGAGAAGAAATTGTACTTTGGTAAGACTCAGAGTAAGTCTGAAGTAAATCATAAGGTGCAATATCTAACACAGAGCCTTTAGATTGAGGAGGGAGGGGGAAGGGGGAACAGTTTCCTTCTCCTTTTATGTTTATTTTATAGACCTTTCATACTTTCAAGTTCTAAAGAAAAAYGAGACAGCATAGGACTAGGGGGCTTACCCTCATTACCTTCCCACCTACCTCATATCAGTGTGTAATGGACACTGACGACAGAATTTGTGACATTAACATGCTATTTATGTGGATGCAAGACTTTCAGATCAACAGGAAATCTTCAAACTACATTTTTGCTCACATCATGCATCATTTGTAATATCACAGTAATAGACTTTCTGAAGCAGGTGGGGGATCTAAATAGCACCCTMTAGCACCATGGAAGATGTATCCCACAACTACCTTGGAAGCCTGTACTGTGGGTGTTGATTTTCAGGGAGTTCGAGTATGGCTGTACTTATATTGACTCTATTAACAATGCCACAGCTGGATGGTGTACCTCTATAAAAACTTCTTCCAATCTCTTCTTGGTCGGTTCCTGACCTTTCTCTTTTTTCCTAATGCATATTTTCTTTTTTAAAGTTATTTAAACCAATTCCTATAGTCTCAGTATACATGAATAAATGAGCTTTTAATAAAAAAATATGATTAATGRGTGTTATTCAGGTCAATGAATGAGATAGACAAATTCCTCTCCGAAGAAGAAACAAACAAGCAAAAGCCTTCCCCACCATGACATTTGGGGTGGGAAAGGGACAAGCAAGGTGGAAAGGAAAACACAAAACACAAAACAATACCACTTCCCCAAAATCTGCAACAGTGAAGACCTTCATTTCAGGAACAAAAAAAAAAAAAAAAGACAACCAAACAAAAAAAATCCTTTTGTCCTTTTGCGTCCTAGGTATTTAAGATAGATTGCCTTAGCTGAAGCAAAGTTGGAAGAGTCTCTGATTCCACCGAAAGCCAAAGAGCCTTGCAGGGGAAGAAACCTTACCGCCAGAGACGTGCAAAAGTGCTTACAAAGGATTCTTACTTCAGTCAACCGAAAAAAAGGTCAGATCTATCGGTGATTGATAGAGGCTGAATGTACTGTCACACTTCTTGAAGTTTCAACAGCTGTATACCCTGAAGATATTATTCAAAAAGATGCATTTGAAACCTGAGTCACAGATAGAATACAATTTGAGAATCTGCTGTGGCATTAAAAAAAAAAAAATCACATTTTAGATGGTTCCTCATCCAGAACCATGGCTTTAATACAGACTGCTGTGGCAACCAGTCCTTGCCTGCAGAAGCTGACAGGGATGAGAGAGAGTGTAATGTATCATTCAGAAGCTGAAACAGTGCATGGATTTCCAAGTTAATTCGAATAAGCCAAGCAGACAACAAAGTAGGTATGTTTATATAAAAGCAAGCTCAAAACCAGAAGGTGATTAAACTTGCATTTTTATAATGCATAATATGCAAATTACTTTAAAAATTAAGGAAATTAAGTTGTGGCTGACTTTGATTTTTGATTTTTTAAAAGAGAGAAAGAGAGGATTAATCTTAAATATTGGGCAGTAAGAGGATGTATTTATCATCATCTGCGGTTCATTAGTCAGTAAAGGTCAGATTACATCCCAAAGGCACAAGTTACTCAGGGTCATGCTACTGTGAGATCAATCCACAGAGAGAATGTGGTGCATTAAACCTCAGTTCCCCGCTGCTTTGTAGGATAATAATTTTCTTCCAGCTCAGCACAACAGTAAAAAGCTGGCCTCTCCCTTGATGTTYCCTAGCTTCCCAGACTGGCAGGAAGTCTAGGACTTCAGCACACCTCTAGCTCTGATCCCTGCTTACTGCTGAGTCTTCCCTAGGGCAAGAAGAAAATATATATATCTATGTATACATAATATGTGTGTGTGTGTGTATATATATACATACATACATATATATATATTTTTTTATATATATATATTTTTTTTCAGAAAGAAGAACCCTTTCCTGTCGTACCAAATGGCTTGCTCTGAACATAGACAGTTATGCCAGAACAACCCACTGCATTCGCCTTAAACCTAGGTCATTTGGAAAACAGGGTTTCTTCTCAGGAGGAAGGAAACTGTRTAACTTCTCCCTCCTGTCCTTTTTGTTCATTCATGCCCAGAGATAAAATTCAGGAAGTCAAATCAAATTTTATTCCTACTTCTACTTTTGCAGAGGTGCTTAATCTGAGCTGCAGTGTAGCCCTAAAGAAATAAGAACAGTATTTTATTCGTGACAAGGCAGGCCAATGTGTCTAGCTTTTAAATCTCATATTCAAGTTATTTCTATATGAAGTTTTCCTAACGAATCATATTATTGGTGTGTTACTTTCCAGCACTGACTCTCAGGACATGATCAGGTAGCGTATCCAAACGTGCTACAGCAGACTGATTGAGAATCATTAGTGAGACAAAAGGGCAGATGACAGACATTAATATGAAGAAAGAAAAAATTACCTCATGCCAGACTCCACAAGAGTTATAAGTGAGCTGTTTCTAAATGAAAAAAGAGAAACCACTTGCAGGAGGGAAGACAASTGATAGCTCTGTATTGACTGCAAGTGGAGCAGTGACAAATGGTAACTGAGGACTGGAACATCATTTTGCAACTTAACACCTAACAAGAGATGGTTGCTTTGTTGCTTTGCCTSTAGAATGACCTGCAAGGTAGATCCTGACAGTTGCCTAGAAGGCCACAAGTCCCAGCTCATCAGTGTGCCAGAGAAATTGCAGCATCTGCAGAGTTACTCCCTACCCTCTTACGCTCATTCTCAGTTATAGGGTAGATAAGACAGACAAGGAGCAGTTTGGTTATGGGTAACATACTTCACAGGCTATAAATATATCTGCACCTTATAGAGCTTTCTAGCACCTTGCTCTGACATGTGTTTAACCCTTGATGTGTCCCCAAGATCTGAATGAAAGTCTCTCACAGCGCAGCCGGGGTCACCTTCTGTGAGAGACAGCATCTTTGGAGAGACAGCTTTGGAGATCAGTACGGCAGAAGAGGTACCTGACAAAGTTGCAAATAGCTTGGAAAACAGGACCAGGCCTTAGRTATTTCTGAGTCTTTTTGTCACCTACAGATGCACCTGTAAAATAAAGAGACAAAAGAGTGGCTGCAGCTGTATGCAACATCATGATTCATCCCTCAAAAGCTCTATCGATTGCAGCATAGCCAAAGCAAGAATGCTGTCACCTTTCCTGGATAATCCAAAACGGGGATTAAGGAGAGATTAGGACTGGAAGTAATGTTTAATAAGCCTATCGAAAACTGCTTGCCATTACTTCTGTTTTATATATATATCAGCAGGCCACTAGCTCTTTATTTTACCAGAGCGGTTCTTGATTCTTTCTTTCATTGTAYCGTGTGTTGTGCTTTCATCTACCATTTTGTATCCTCAGAGCTGTCAGAAGATGCATGTCAATCCTTAAATCTAGGTCTGAGCAGTGTATATATAGAACAAGTTGAAAGATGTCAAACATATTTAAAAGAATTTTCTTCTTTTATTCACTTTGATTCATTAATATAGCATGGTTGCAAAGGTGCTGTCTTGGAATCTCCTTCATATTATACAAAACAAGCAGTTATTGTCATAGCAGTCATAGACAACATGAGCAATCTTTTCTATGCAAACTGGAAGTGACCACAGCTGTCATCCAAGGATCACTCATCCATCTAAAAAACATTTTTTCAATAGTCCATTAAGTAAAAGTGGCAAAGGATCAGTGGTAAGCGAGCAAACTCACAATGCTAGCTAGAAGGGTGTAAATGTCATGGTTTTTCCTCAACTACATCAATGAGAAATAGTAATACTAAAAGAATATAATTTTTCACTTGAATCTGATATTGACAATCTTTTTTTTCACAGCCAGCTATATCACTGTGCTAGTTAATAATACAAATTATAAACCTGAATATTTAAGTTCAAGTATCTGAAAGGGCAAAAGGCAAAAAAAGAGACTGATAACATTCTGGTGATATTAGTGGAAACCATTTTTATCTCTCTCCAGCAAAACAACATTATGAATGAGCACATCAAGCTTTGAAATTCTAACTCTCTGATTACAAGTGTCTGTATATATTAGACCCATATTGTCAGAATCAGTTCATATGTCACTGAAATGCAGGCACCGTTGAAGAAAAGCAAACACTTAACAAAGCAATATATTAACTCTAGACAGGCAAATGTGAGACTCCAGGGAGCCAAAAGCAAAAAGTGAAACCATGACCCTGACTTTGGAGGTCTTCTCAAGTGGATTCACAGCAAATTGCCTCATTTCCCCCTTCCTCTGCAACATGAATGCAGGGAGTTGCAATGCCCAGTTCTCCAGTTTGAACAGCTAATGCACCCATGGTCAGTGCCAATATCTTTGGTTCAGCCATGCTCTGTGGAAGAGCATGAGGGTTCCACACCAGTGGAGAAACATGCCACAAAAAGTCACTCTGTTCACAGGAGATAGTTCCCAAAAAGGGACTTCCTTTATTTGCATCGTTTTCCTGTAATATTGCAGCTCAAATGAGACTTTTGTTAGGACTGATTCCTCCTGAGGTAAGGCTCCAAAGTTAGAGCCAGGAGATATTGCATCATCCACAGTACAGTGGGTCCCAGTGGCTTACCAATAATAATGATAATAGTATTGGTAAGGTAAGGTTACCAATGGTAATAATAATTGATAGGAACAATTAAACATTGATGTTGTTTCCAGCACATCTGGATTAATATTATTTCATTGTTTTTATAAAGTATTATSTCTCTCCCAGCTTCTTTTATACCTGCCACAGATGAGATTTCAAAGACTTACATGTATGACAATAATACACTGAGGAAAAGTAAACTAGTATGAAAAGATCTTAATTCTTTCAGAAGCTTCCTTAAGTCTGTAATTTGAGCAACAGAGAAAGAATCTGACAGTCAAAGGCAATCACTTCCCCAATCAGCTGTTTTATTTACCAGGCTACTAGATGTGCAATTATTCCATCTGCATAAAGATTGCCCTATTTTTTAATTTACATATAGGACCATAAAAGGTATAAGATTGACAGCACTGGAAATGGAAGGCCTCTAATTTATCCAAAAATGTATACTGCTTTTATCAAAGGCAAGAGTAATACAAGGCTCTTCCTTCATGCCTGTAATGTGTCTTTGCATTGGAAATAGARGGCCCACCTTTAAGAATGAAGAGTCTTCTTTAAACTCTAAGTTAGTCTTCTTAGAGTACTTAAAAATAGTAACAATTCAAAGTGACTTGAAAAATCAAAGTTTTGCAAGTCTCAATGAATTTTTAAACAGATACTTTCTGAAACCAGCAGTTACTAAGATAGCCAATTACTCTAAGAAAATCAAGCTAACTTAGCAGTGAAACAGGGCAGGAACTGAGAAGGAAAAAACAGGATAACCTTTGTGAGGAGTTAATTATCTGAAAAACATCTGAAGTCCTCATCTTTGCCTGTTTCTGAACACAGTCATTTTCTGCAAAAGAACAAAACGCATGAACAGCAGGGCTGGGAGATGGACCAAACAGAGCAGACATTAAAAGGCAAAGCTGGTGAGCAATACATGTCAAATGGCAGAACGGACCTGATGGAAGTTTCCATTTTAATCAAAGCAAGTTTTTAACAAAGACACAGAGAAGCCAAATAATCTGAACTGCAAATTTCTTTGCAAAGGTTTTAAGCCCCTCCAATTCCACAGGGCACGCACGGCATTTTGTACAGACTAAGGTCACCCAGGTGTCGTGAGAAATGGCTGGACACAGCAGTCAGTAACATACGTAGTCTATCTTTGATATACTCATTAACACTCTGTGGTATCTCTTGGGAGTCCCAGTCCTAACCTGAAACCTTACTGGGCTAGGTGCTGTGTYATGATTTAACAAAAAGCCAGTCTTTGCTCCAGAGAAAGAAAATCTGTGATTCTAAATCATATTCATATATTTTAAGGCTAGAGAATACCATTCTGATGCCTGTTTTCTTTCCCCRGCTTCTTAATCTTACCTAAATACTGTTAACTGAGTGAACCTTCAGGTTTAGAGCAGGGTTAGAGAAACATTTTTTTCAGGACCACGACCCTTCCCAAGCACACTGAATTTGCCATCACAATGGCACACTGAACAACAAAGAGCTACAAAAATATATATAGTAATGTCTTTTCAGTGTGGCTCTTGCAAACAGAGAAAGTAAATGCATCTTTGTGCAGTCACTTTATCTAGGAATTTATCAATAGGGAATTATCTACAAGCCAAAAGAATATAATTGAAAGYCTAACCTTAAAAAGCAGATACCAGCAGTGAGAGCCAGTGGCAAATGGATAAAAATTAATAAAGTAAGCAGCAGGTGGATGAAAGCTCAGGTAGTTTACAGATACCTATTTAAATCTATCTCTAGGGGCTCCTTGAAACAGAAGCAGCAGAGACATAACTACCTTTCCTTTCCTCCGCAATGCAAAGGTGAACTTTATGACTTTGAAAATCTGTTTTATTGAAACAGGTCTAGAGTTCCTCAGGCCGTCAGCTGAGCAGGGAGGGAATGCAGCATGCAGCAATCTTCCACACGTTTGGGAAGCTTTAGCCTGACCATCCACTCTGCAATGGAGGCARATGATGGGAGATGTAATGAACAGTGGTTCATTTGCCCGTCACTGTTTGTTTCTTGTAGAGAAGGAGGTGTTTAASTGCCTGTTTGTGAGTTGTATTTCAAGCAAGAAGATCTTGTAATSCAGTGCTGATAAGATTTATAAATGTTAGGATCCTTACATCAAAACCTAGGCAAAGATTTCCACAAACAGGGTCATAAAGCTACAATTCACAGCCTAAACTCACGGTTAGGCGAGGTACATAAAGCCTGATTTTCCAAAATTCTGAGCACCCAATTCCCTCCAATAATGTTTACAAACATTAAACTAGGAGAGTTATCCTTTTTTGTTCCTTCATTAAATGTTAAGTATGTTTATTTATTTATTTATGTTTTCCCTAAGTAGCTCTCCAATATTCTTTTTGCTGCATCTATGCTAAATTGATTTTGATTAAAGTTATGTTTGAGCCAAATCATGGATTTAAAAATCATCATTCATTTAGCACACATACAGAGCAGTTATAAACCAAGACTGATAAGCCATCAGTATAATCCAATATATTTTTTAAGGATGAGTAAGTATCATTATTGCCTCCTCATGGGGAGGACACCAAGGCTTTCTATAGTTAAATGATTGCCCAAGATCTTGAGTAAGTCAGTGACAGTGATAGAACAAAACCAATGTCTTTTGGGTCACTGGAGCCCACCATCCTTCCAGATTCCACATATAGTCTCCATTTTTTAACAGGAGATGATGTACTAAATCTTATCCTAGTRAAAAGAAAAAAAATAAAAATAATCCMAGGAGCTGCTTTCCTTATAGCGGGATAAATCAGACCAGGAAGGTGCTGAGGTCTGCAGTGTTCAGAACTCAAGCACAGTTTTTTATAACTGAACCCCTTTTCTCAGGGCTATTGCCTCATCCAGCTGGGCTAGCCACTCTGCAGCAATCACAGAAAAATACTCTGCTATCATTCAATATGACATTTCCTTTGTGTAYGCCTTATTAGTGGGAAGCTGCAGCCTACAGCAAAAATAGAAGCTCAGCTTCTACTACGCACTTTCTTTGAGCTAAGTAGAAGCAGTTTACAGCTGTTTTAGGTATAAGTAGACCTGATTTTCACTAAAGAATCAGAGCACAAGAGTATCAGATCTTATTGCAGTATACCAGATGACATTACCTGAGTCCTTGCATCCTAGGACATTGCAATAATATACTAAGTATTTACCAGATTCCGTCGAAATTAAAGTGAAACTATAGTGGAAAAAGGAACTGAACCCTTGACTGCTAGAAAGAGTTATTGCAAGTCAGAGTTATTAACTGGGSTGCTCATTTCTAAATGCTACTCATTTTCACAGGTACTGGTATGGCTAAAATAAATGGTATAAAATGTTAGCAAATAACTTCAGAAGAACAAATTGTTCCAAATTCAAAAAAATAAAAAGCAAAAGATTGCATTCTACAAATTTTTAATTTAGGGAAAAAGTAAGATCAACCATGGAAAAATAACTGCTATGAAACTACTATAATAAAGTTACTACGATATATGAATTTATAAGGGAGGATATTTTTACCATTTTATGAGAGGCTATTGAGAAATTGTACAGAAACATAGTGAAAGAATTACTATAAACATTTGCAAAAACTTTGGTAAAAAGGAACAGTAAAAGTGACAGAGATACAACTGTTTTGCCTATGTGTAAGTATTAAAAAAAATAGCCTAGCTACTCTGCTGAGGTCCTTCAAGGCCCTTCAAGCAAGTTCTGTTTTGTGAAGATGTAAAGGGACCTGATCTCTCATTATTGGCCAGTCTGGAAATCAAATGCTAAAAGCAATCAGTGCTTTCCTTTGCATGAAAAAAAACCCACCATGGACTGGCTGAGGACAACTGCTATACTGCTGAATTGTTTTGTCATTCCAGGACACACGGGATTCACCACCGAGGACCAGAACTTCTTTGCCAAGACTTGCCTGGAGATGTTAAAGGAAGTTGGGAGCTTGAGAAAACACCATCAGGTCTCACTAGTTTGATAGTGTGATAAAGCTCTCAAATTGTTCCATGCTGTTTTTTGGCTGTCACCAATTTCAAACAGAACTTTGCTTGTCCTCCTGGTCCACGTCTCAGTAGAAGAGATGGTAGCTTAGGGACCACCCCAGTCTGTTCCGCAATGAGCCCTTGTGCAAAAATGTCATCCGGCTAACTCCCTCCTAAAACTGAAAAGATGCTCTGCTTCTGGAAGTAGTCTGTTCTTTGGTGTCCTTGTAAGAGATTCTTTGACAGTTTTACTTCTCCCATCCTTTCCTCATGATCCTCTCATTTGCTTCTTTCATCAGAAAAACTGATTYCCTCCCAACTCTTTTTCTAATTTTCCTATTTGAGAAATAGACCTTCTCATTTCACTTTTGCAATCTTGTAGTCATTGATAATGAAACAATTTTAAACGGTTTGCAAGTATCTTTTCAGCTCTTGACTAGTTTCCACAGCATGTATGTTTAAAAATTCACCACGTCATGTATTTTCATCTTTATTTTTACAATGATATTGCCAGATAGTCTGGATTTTGTAGAATTTAAAAAACATTGCTTTTCCTCGCTCCTTGAGTTGTTACTCCACACAGGTGCTCATCCTTTCTGCCAAAGGAATGATGGCTTCCAAACTATATATTTTTCACTAGTTCCAACTCCTTGTTTGTAATTCGCATCTCTTGTTTTATCACTTTGGACTCCTTCAAATTAACCCTAATTAATGATTTGGAGAAGCTAACTCTCTTTATCTTCTTCTTTAGATATCTGTCTCTTCAGCGCATATATAACTTCATCAGTAAAATCCAGGTAAGWTATCCTTTGTGGCATACTTGTTGTCTGCTATATATCTGTGTTAAATACAGGTAACTAAGTCATTCACTGTCCAGTCTGTAAGTACTTAAAAAAGAGAGAGAGAGAGAGAGAGGATGCACTCCTCTTGTTGCTTTCCTCTAGAAATCAAGCCTAAGTATTTGGTAGTGTAAACACAAAACTCTTGCTATTAATTTCCATTTTAGCACAACCATAGCTTCACAATATACTCCAGGGCACAGACTCTGTGCTTATCAAAACTGATGCTTTACTGAGTTGATCAAACAAGTATTTRTTAGCCTCTGATATTCCAAACACATATCGATAATTTTCCTTAGTATGAATAACTGTTCAGTGAAACCGCATCCATTCACAAGACTTTTCTCACTAACTTCTTTGACTYCCTCTGATATAGTCATTGAAATTACCTTACATAGTATTAAAAGTAAAGAAACAGCTCTGCAGTCTTCACTTTCTCTAGTATCACTGTCCTTGGAAATGAGACATCTGCCTTGGGACATTCTTGCAGGAACATTTTCCAAAAGGTAATATCAAAGGCTAGTCACCACAGTGTGTGCTTTCCACCTGCAGCACTTCTACAAAGCTGTGCTCCAGCCTGGGAGAGCTGACAGTTCTCATTTTGGTCGTTTATTTATTTATGATTGYATGGAGTTATCTAAATTATCTAAATTCCACAAATACATTAATTATTAAGATCATTGACAGTGACCAGGACAGGGCAATGCCTGGTTCAGCATGTAGGTTAAGATTTTTTTATCTTCATTTTAAAAGTAATTTCCATAAAACATGTTTCATATTTCCTCTATAACTTCATGCACTTTATACGCACCATTCTTTCAATGGGAATCCTGAAACTCCAAGAAAAGTGATACCTTCTATTCTAGCTGGTCCTTATGTGAGTGAGACAAAAAAMATTACAGACGACAAAGGCTGACTAAAGAGAAAACAGTACAGGGTAGATTTTCCCCGACAGTATATTTACTAGTGCTTTGTCTGGTATTGTTTTCTTCAAATCCGGAATGGCCCTACCAATTTGGAGAAGATATTCTTCAATTTCACCACAGAGTTCATCATTTTGAATTTATAGCTGTGGTTTCTAGGAGCTCCAATCATCACATGAGATTTGGCAGATTTTAGGAAATTCTAGTTACAATAGACAGGAGAATTGAAGCCATTTCGTATCTGATGAAAAATGAGGAAGTTTAAATCATAAGGTTCAAAAATACCACACGGGGAAATCTCCAGATATACTCAATTTGACATCTCAATAAAAGAGAACAAGGCATTGCAATGTAAAATGAAGCACTTGCAAGAAGGTCAGCACTGCTAAMTTTCAATTAAACTTGTACTGCAGAAAGGTTGAGGTGAAGGACCTCAAGGCCTTCCATATCAGCTTTTAATGCTGAACTGAATGTCCGTAGTGAAGTTTGATCTTAGAGAAGAAATAACTGGTCATTGTCTTGTAACACTTGAGTGATACCAAAGATTAAAAAATAATAAAGAGTCTGATTCACTATTGATTTTTCACCTTTTGGCCATATTCTGAGCTGGTACAAATCAGCTTGGTCCATTGATGTCAGTGGAGTTATGCCATCTTGGTGAAGCCAGGTGATGAGCCATGACTTCATTTGTGAAAAGTGAGTATAAAATATTAATAGAAATTAAAACAAATAGAAGCGCAGCACCTCTCTTTCCACCAAAATCAGACCAAAACATTTCCTTCCTTCTGGCTTGAGGGTAAGATGACCCTTCCCATTTCTTTGTCCTTAATGTCAGCGGGGCAAGCGTTCCCTTTTCAGTTACAGTCTGATTTAATAATCACAACACTCRTTTGAATAGACTGTCTTTCCACAGCTCTTTCGCTTGAGAAGGAGATGTGACCACAGGAGGAGATGAGGGCTGTGCTAGCTTCCCTKGGCAGTGCTCAGTGCAGCTAACGCCCCGTAGCTCGAATGCTACCTAGTTCCCCCATTTTCCCTCCACTGCTTTACCCATCCCTGTGTCCGATTACAGTTCATGCAAATTAGTTGAAAGTATGGCTTCATCCTTCATCATATAATACTGGAAATCTGTTTCCAGATATTCCAGATAGCATTTTGCAGTTAATTCTTTGCAAAAATATAGTGAGAACAATGCACATATGAATAAATATTTTYAAAATTTACTTACCTTTCCTTCCTATCTGACCTTCAGAATGTGCCAGCTGGATTTCTTTCACATACCCGCACACACATGTACACACCACATAAACACAAACACACACACCACAAACAAATAAATTGATTTCTTGCTTAATATAATTTATAAATGTTTTCATGTATTTTTTAGCAAGTGCTAAGATACTATAAATTAGAAGATGGGATGAATAATTTTTTTCAGTCAAAATCTACACTAGAAGTAGCTAACAAACTGAGGCATTGTAGGCAGAAATAAATACGTATTTTGACATCTTATGAGAATGTGTGAAGAGAAACAAACTAATGAACTTCAACTGGAGGCTATTTCTCTATTAGAGGGAAAGCCTTTTCTACAAAAGGGAGGATTATGGAGTACTGTTATATTAAGGTCATGTTTTTAGTGAAAGGAGATTATTCTATTGATAGTTTGTTTTATTTTTTCTTCCTGAAAATTGTTTGAATGAAAAATTGTATATTCACCAAATATTTCTCTTTAAATAATACTACTTTTCTTCTAATACTGCTTTTCTTCATGAAACTGTAAATCCCAAGATAAAAAATAAATTGCAGATAAAAACTGGGCTTTTTTCACTATGGCAATTTGAAAAGGGTCTGGTGTTTCAACAAAAAAAGGTTTATATTTTGGCAGAAATTCCTTATTATCACATTTTTCCATGGGTTGAGTTAGGTCTAGGAGGAGACCTCTCTGAGACTGGCATTTCATAACCTGGTCCACCAAGGAAAATCATGAGCATTCATTGTAATCAGAGACTATCACCATGACATGACATATTATGACCTACAATGTGATATTTTATAACAGGATGTAGGAGAAGCTTGACTCAATAGACATTTTTCATCTGTTAATGGCAAATTATGGGGACTTCTGAATTATTCATCTGCAATGTCTGCATGTATTTAAGTTAAAACTAGTTTGATGCCATGCAAATTTTAAACTTGCTACAAGTAAGCTTTTTGCTTTGGTCTGTAACTAATGTCAGAGAAATGAAGTAATAAAACTCCACTAAAAGCAAGAAACCTTTGAATTTCATGACTGTTTGCAATGCTTACAAAGCAGTAAGTGTACCAGATTCAGAGCAGCCAATGATTTACCAGACTTCATTAAAGAAAGTTAAAAAATAAAAAAAACAAAGTAGTGCTTCACTGTTGCTTGTTTACTCTGCTAACTTGCATGTAATTACTTTATGTATAGATGCGCCAATGRAAATACATCACTTTCAATGAAGTTGTACAGGTTGCTATTTACTGTATTAATTCACGCTGATATATACAGAAAATGTAATGGATTTAAGGAGAGATAAATGCCTCCTTAATAAAACCAACTGATTGCAGCTTGAGTCAATATATTGTTATATTGATGAGTTCATTAAGAATGGAACATTCTATTTAAAAACCAATAAACGAATCTTCATACTGGGATTAAAAATCAGTTTTGTTAGAGCAGCTCACCAGTAGGATCAATACGGCCTTTGGTTCTGTAAATCTTCCACAGTAGTCAGTCCTTTCCTGCCTTTCGTGAGTGTCTAAGCAGCAAATTCATGCACACCAGYTCAAACTAAAGGGATTTCCAAGCGGTCCAGTTCATGATCCTCTGTAAGACTGAGATTCATCTCYACCTGAAAAAACATCATCTGACAGAAATTAGTCAACTACATGAACTCTGATGGAGAAGGAYAGAAATCTCCAGAGGTTGCCTTGCTCCTCTTCCTGCGGACACAGCTTAGGAATGTCTTAGGGCTTCCACCTTTCTCCACTGGACTAGACATTCAGTGTCTACCTTTTGAGTGGCTACTGTTGGTGGTATCAGTCTCCTAAAATGGGGCATAGTCTTTTCARTTTGCTAGTTACATTACTGTGAAGAGGAGTTCTGGGGATATCAGTTGAAACTTGAGSGGTTCAAACTGGATATAAGGAAAGTTTTGTCATTATGAGGACAGTCACATAGAAGAACAGGCTGCCCAGGGGTGTTATGCACTTYCCAGCCTTGGAGGTTTTCAGAATCTGACACGATAAAATCCTGAGTAATCTCGACTGATATCCTAGATAATCCTGCTGATGGTTGGACTAGAGACCTCTTGAAGTCTTCCAACAGGAAGATAAGAATTATCCTAYGATTCTATAACATCTATTTGGTATTATTTTTATACTGATGGTCATTTGTGGGGTTCAGAATGAACATAAATGTCACCATGAACCTAGCTGGAGTTTTGCCTTTAATTTCTGTGTAGAATTGTCCAGGTTTTTATGTCATACCTTGGCATGTGACTGTTGTGTACCTATTGAAGAGGGACATAACCTCATTTGGATTTTGGGCTTATTAACAAAATAGTAACAAAGCACAAAAATATTGTTTTAACTTAGCTTTTGGCTCAGATTAACCTTTGGCTTCAGAAAACTATTGCTGTTCTTTGATGAGACATGCAAAAAAATATGGAACTATGAAAAYAAATTATAATTTCTACAAACATCTGTCAATTTTTTGAAAATTCTTTACTTTGYTCATTTTACCCTGTGTGCAAGATTCTGCTTGACCATCAACACCTAGGAGAGAAAACACCTGTCATATCTCTCTCCTTCCTCAGTGCAGCGGTCAGAGGCAATTGCATTCTTTACATTGCCCTAATGCACATGAGGTCTCAGGAACCTGAAAGAGAGAAGGTAAAATTTCAGACTGGATGTAAAGGGAAGATAATGCGGACGGTGTACGCATGCAGGAATGGTGCTGCAGTCTCTCAAGGAGTTTCAATATGTGTGCAGCCCTGCTAATACCTCCAGCAGCGATTGCTCAGGGAGCGGCTGCTCTGCCAGTCTGCAGCACAGCACAGCACCTCTTTGGAAAACGGGGCTTGAGAGTTAGCAGCAGGGAGCTGCAGCCCTTTGGATCACAGTCAACAAATCTGTGTGCATGAAAAAGCAGAAGAACTTGAAAGAAGACACTAGGATCTAAGAGGCAAAATCTGTCTAGCAAGATTAAAAAACGATTAGGCATTTATGTGAATAAGAATATGCCTTATAATTACACTAACTAGGCTAAAAATTATAGGGCCAACAGGCTTTATTTCAGACATAAGATGATCACCAGCTGGGGACAGACAGAGATGTCATTGCATGCTATAATATTACACAATCAGGTGCAGTATGTGRGTATTTTACCTTCCTGTGAAACATCTGCCATGAGCTACCGTCAGAGACAGGATGCCAGACTAGAWGGACTATTTTTCTGTTCTCGTGCAGTAATTCTTACGTTACTTTAGCTTACAGACTTAACTGACTGCTGGAGAATATCTATGAAATTGTAGGAAAGAGAGGAGATGTTATTTCTAATTGAAGAACTTGCTATCTCTCACCACCTGTTGTTTGTACATAAGATGATAGGGTTCCAATCACAAGATTAATGCCCAATTTAGACTGGAAAATTATCAGTAAATCTGTCTGATTCTGTTATTTTAAACCCTTTCATGATCTTCGGAAATATTTTACAGTGCCAAGAACAATTTCAAAAATAAAACGTCGGACTTACAAAAAAAAAAAAAAAAAAAAAAAAAAAAAACTTCAAAAGGCTGCATCTGTCATTTGCTTATGCAAAATTTCCCTTGCAGATTCATGAATAACTTTGGTTAAGTAATTGCTGTAAAATTCATGGGAGTTTTGATTGGACAGGTTTCTTATTTTTACTTTATGTGACAGAAACATTTACAATTGATGCTGAATAAAAGTACAGAGATAAAAATCTGGGTCCTTCACTAATCTTCCCCAACATCATACTTTACTTTATGCTAATTGCTGTCTTCTTTCTTTTTTTTTCTCTTTACTGATTTCCTACACTGGATTGGCAAAGATCTGCTCAGAGAAGATGGCTTCCCACTCAGAAATTCCTACAGAAAATGTTTATTTTCTTTAGAAAATAACAAACTAATCACTTATTAAATGGAATTTCAAGAAATTCCATAGCTATTACCTCCTCTCCCATAAAAATAGATATAGCTTAAATCCACTTTTTSCATCAAAAAACATCTCACGTGAAATTTCAAATGCTTTAATGAATACTTGCTCCGGTAGTATCTGACATCCATTTATAATGCACACCATGGATCAGGAACAGAGCCCAGGTCCTTATTCAATTAATCCCTCTAAGTTTGCTRAGAATAAGTAGGCACTTCCAGATTCTTGACTGGTTCAGGTGGAGCTGACAGATCACACGTCTGTGAAACTACTTTTATCTCTACCTGGCTTCCTGGATGCTCTTATAGATAAACAGTACTATAACTGAGTATTCCTATGTTCAATATTAGCCATTTAAAAGTTTGGTTAAGCAAGTCAGCTATGTTTCTTCTTTATCAGTGGAATGAGGCACTTCTAGAGGGGAAAYCATCCCATCTTTGCAGAAGTAACTAAAATAGCAGGGTACCTCCGAAAAGGAGGTACTTCTTTGCTCTGCAGTTACTCTGATGGAGTCTAGACATCTACTTTAARCTGGACACTTTGCACTCAATTCAGCTGACCACATATAGGCTTCTAACGAAAACATAAGGACTGCTATAGGTCAGACCAATGGTCCATCCGGTCTGGTATTTTGTCTTCAATAGTAGCAAGAGGAGAGATGATTCAGGAAGAAGTTGTGATGCCCCTAAGCRTTTGAGGTTTCCACATCAGGTTCATAAATCTGGCCAGACTTACAGGATGGCTTACGGGGTGCCCTTCTGGACAGGTAACTGGAGATTAGCCAGGAGAGCTTCAACATCTGAAATGACACTAAGTGCTTGCATGTGGGAAACTTAGCCAAGGCCCTAAGTTTTAGATGATAAATATTAAATAAGATGAATCCCTGTAATATTAACACTTCAGTATCTGCATGTTTTTCGCTGTTATGTTTGGCTATTCGTGTTGGGATATGCAGTTGTATGCTTAACCTTTTCCCTCCCAAAACTCTGCAATCGTGTCTAAAACTGAAAGCACATAAAATAGAGACGGTAATTTTTTAGGAAGAATAATGTGGGTGCTTGTTGGAATTATCGTTCCTATGTTAAAAGTTTGCCACTTAGCTTTGACAATAAATCAACACTTTTCCTAGCTCCCTTTAAAGAGAAGACTGCACTTTGCTGATGCCCACAGGTTCTTATTCTTCCTTRTCTTATCCAGCACATCTTAACCTGGAAACAAAGATGGTAGGTTATTTTGCAAAGCTGTCTCCTCCCCTCCCCAAATATGTTATTCATTTGGGATTTTTTACTAGACTTTATGTTTTAGTATTTTATAAATGTGGGCTGGGTAGACAAGCTTACTCAGTCTTGTTCAAAAGAGGCAGGCTTCTGTGAAACGTTCAACTGTGATCGTTCAGAAAACTTTTGGGGGGATATTAGACTGTTTCATCTATAACTTTTCTTGTTTTTCTTCCTTGAAGTAAAAAGTAAAAAAAGAAGTCTAGAAAGCTGCAGTAACATAAAGGGAACTGCTGATTATTAAACAAATTCTGTGCCCAAAGTCAATTGCTTTTAGGCTCTGAATCACATAAGCATCTCTAATCAGAAAAGTATTTCAGCACGTGTATTTCAGCATGTGCTTAGATTTCAGCTTAAAGTTARTGCTTGAGTGACATCTTTATGTGTGAATACCATGTTACTTGCTTTCCTGAACCGGAACTTAGAAAATGAGCTGAAAAACAGAGTCGAATTTAGCACTGCACCTCTAACATATGTAGTATCCATTTCATACCTTGAAGAAGGAAAAATTATGCTTATTAGAAGCCATTTCTGTGTCCTCATGACTTTGGACTCATCCAGGAGCAAAAGTCTGGAAAATCTTTAGACAGTTCCCATAGATAAGTGCCACCTCAGAGATCAGTGTTCTTTATAGATGAGAGCCTTGCATAGACTTCCACAGTCCGAAATGCACATACAACCCACATAACCTACATGTGGGACTTTGGGGAGAGGATTCAAGAATGAAGCTTTAGAATCAACTTCTGCAATTCATACACTTTTAGCTCTCCCCATGATTGAAGTGATGCTTTGGAGGATCTTATTATACCTTTCCATATTGGTGATGCAATAAAGAGTTAGGGACATTTCAACTCAGTAAGGATTGTTTCTATTCAGTGAATAATAGAAATACAATTCTGCTTTGAARAAAAAAGCTGAAATGAATTCTCTGGTTCAATATTATCTAGTTTCTACAGTAGGAAATTTTTATTTGGGTAGAGATATATATATAAATAATGACAAAAATAATAATACCTTTTCTCTGTTCTTCTRATATGGGCACAGTACTGAATTGTGCCTATCTCTTGCCCAGCGAAGTTGTCTAGTCTCCTTCTTTAGAGATATTCAAAACCCATCTGGATGTGAGCCTGTCCAATATGCTCTAGGTGACCCTGCTTGAGTAGGGGGGTTGGACTAGATGATCTCCAKAAGTCCCCTCCAACCTCAACCATTCTGTGATACTGTGATTCTGTGAATTTATAATGTTAATATTTTGTTAATGTTTAACTGAATATTGAATACTTACTAGATATCGTATTGTAGYAGAGACAACAGCATATTTTGTTAGACTTTATCTTCTGTATGAATTTTGACAAGATACAGYTCTTATAGGCATATAGATCTCACTTTTCGATTAGTTTACCTCTTCTTCCTTTTAGTGATGCCTTCAACCTTACGGGTGCCATTTTACTATCCAAATGAAAAAGATAAAATAAGAGAAATTCATCTCATGTTTATTTTTTTCTATATTCAACACATCGCTTTTGCAGAATGAATTTTGATATTTGCCTCTGAGGGAGAAGAGAGGCCATTCTTCCCAGATATTTATCGGTTTAAGAGACAACTGTAGAAGAAAAATAAAGACTTTGGAGACAGAACTACTGGACCAAGAATTGGTGAGTCACAGGTGGGGTTCTAAACTTTGTCTTTCTGAAATAATTCACACAATGTACCCTATCTCTGTATCCCATCCATACACCCTTTCTAGAATACATTTGGCATGTACAGAAAGCAAAGCTGTAAAAATGTTTGGCCTTTTTTATCAAATGATTAATTATATTATAAAGTCATGATGACCAAGTGAAAAGTTAACATTTTATTTCATCGGAACATTTTGGACTAATAATTTTCTGTTAAATATATGTACAGGATCAGAACATTCCCTAAACATATTTTTATTTCATCAGCATTATTATTTCATCACCATTTTCTGACAGAAAAATTCTAACAGCTCTAATTATAAGTAGTTAGTGTTCATACTAATTGCAATGCTAAATTAACTATTTTAATAATCTGACCCCATATGTTAATAACACCTTCAGAGAGCCAATTTATGGGAGAAAATATTCTTCTTCTAGATTTAAAATCCACTCTAAAATGTTACATTTGTATTCTTAAGAATAAGAGAAATTTGTCTCTTGTCCATAAATAATCATTTTAAATAAATTCTTTTTTAAGGATGAGGGTGATTTTTTTCAGTACTACATTTTCTATTCTTCACTCATTTTGCTGAGCAGATCAAATAATCTGCAAGAATATTCCATGAGAAATGCTTACTAAATCAGACTTTGAGGGAATATGAATAAAACAGTCAGTGGAAGCTCTCCAATTTTGGAGAGRGATGAGAAATATTTCAGGTCTCATGGCTGAAAAATCATTTCCAAGTGTGCTCAGTAAAGAACCGAGCAACACTTGGTTACATCAAAAAACCGTGCTCTTTCATTTAGTTTATCAACAAGCTCGGGAAAGGCTGTTGCTTTCTGGGTACTGCTGGAAGAATGTACAAGAGAATGCTAGAAACYCTTATGTTTAATATTCAGAAGAGGAAAAATAGTATTGCCAGACTGTGAAAAGTTGTGAAAGTACTTAAAGAAACATACCCTGAAGTCATTTAAAACTTTGAAGCCAACATAGCTGTAGATTTCCATTAGCTGAGCTCAGAACTCAAGACCAATGTGTTACCTAAATCTGAAAAAAAATCCACTAAGTAGTTCTTGTTTAGAGTTTTAATAATACAGGAGCCTGTGTAAGCTCCTCTCTAAGGTGGAATTATATTATCTACCATACATTTCCTTTATAGGCTCATGAAAATGCATGGATTCAGACATATTCAAACTATAACTTTTATTTATATACATCCATGTATAAATGCATATATCTATGCATTCAAAAATAAAAAAGTATGAATGATGTTAACATCCCTACATTAATTATATGGTATGGATGTTGGAATCCTTTTTCTCACCATTTGTTTCCTGACTCTTTTCTACTGCATTTCAAGATCTYGCTTTTCACCACAACATTGGCCGTAATACTGGGAGGCCATCAAATAATTCAAAAAAAAAAAGGTGTAATGTTCTTTAAAAGCTTTACATTCATATCATATTTATTTACATTTAGATGGATAGTCCATCAAAATCCAGTTTGTAACACTTACTATTCCTGAGAATGCTGAATATCTTCTGATTTGATGAAAGCTGTTTCCATTTAGCATCAGCAAGTCAGCAGATCTATCCAAGTGTTTAACTTCAGATTTAGTCTTTTCCATAATACTTAAAAAGTGCCCTGCTTTCTACTGAGAGATCATGGAACTGAAATGCCTGCAAACTAGATAGCCCCAAGAGCAATCATTATTGCATTTAGGGAGTCTGAATAGAGCCTAGACATTTTGCTGATCATCCTTCCTATTCCCGCGCTGCTTGCTTCAAGTCCCTCCCTGCCAACAGCCCACCACCTGCCTTCCCCAAAGTCCAGCCACCCTCACTGCAGATGTAGGAGTCAAGGGCCACAGAAGTTTGCTGATAAAGCTCACGACGTGACACCCTTCCCCAGGAAGACTTGGCTCTTTAGCCTGAGCAGCGCAGGAAACAGCTGAAACGATCGTCTAATTTCAAAGCGGCTAATGAACTGCTATCAAACAGCAGTGACTTTCCGTCATTGCCAGTTTTGATTCAAACAAATGAACTAAGGTAGAACAGGTCTATTTCTCATTGTCTGTCATTCGGGGTTAAGCAATCGCTTTTTAAAGCTTGTCCTCGTTCTGATCTCTGACAAATGCAAACGAGCAGCAATTATGCCGATGCCCCCCCGGCGCACWAGCACAAAGCCACAGTGGGAATGGAAGTGAATCGGCACATGCCACTCCTGTTTGCCAGCCTGAACAGCTATCAGATAGGCAGCACAAATGCACAAAACGCTGGGCAGCTTGTGTGTTTCTAGTGGTTTAACTTGAAGAGTTTTTTAAACGTCCTTTGCAGCACCATGTGCCCTTAGAGGCAACCGATGCAGCAGAAGAGTCCGTGTCAGCTCAGTCAATAGCACATTCATTACCAAAGCAGAGGGAGAAAACAGAGGGAGAAAACTCTGCCAGGTACAGCCGCTGAAACACATGTGCTCTCTGCTGTGTTTGACTTACAGGAATATTAACTAATAAATATACCAGGTTTTGCAACCTGAAAAGTCAAAGACCAGCTGCAGCACAGGTGAGGGTTATGTGTCTGCGCATTAGAAAAGCTTCCAATTCTTTCAGGCCACTGAAGAAGCAATTAACTTGTTTCATTACTTTTCCCACTAGGGACTGATGATAACAAACAGTGTATTCTTTCTTGCAACACAACATGGAACCCTCCATACAATTTAAATGGCCTTTAAGAAACTCRTTCTAAGTAGAAAAATATTAAGTGTTTCTGCCTCAAAAAGCAAGCAGACAAACAGGACAATTTCTTACTCAACAGTTGTACTTACTGAATATAGTCGGAGTCATCTGCTTACTCCAGTAACTAAATTTTTTTTATTGCTTTTTGTTCCGGTTATCCTGCTGCTCCAGTGCAGTTAAGAGAGATGGCTCTGAATCCTGCTCCATTTTGTGCAACATAAACAGAATTTATGCTGCAATTACAAAGTCAGATCCTGCCTGCAGTTATACCTTGTAACTCCCATGAAGAAAACAAGTTGAGTGCAGCTGAAGACAGTGTGGCCTCTGCAATCCTCATTGCTGATAGTAAAMAGGAGCCAAAGAGAACCCAGCTTGTCTTTCAGATGCAAGGTTGAGTTTATCTTGGGAGCCTTGCTGGAGTGTAGTGGTGGATGCTTTACAATAAGAGACAAAGACAGTTGTGTAGACAGGGATGGCATTACATACGGCTTTATAGGATAGGAATTTACTACAGCAGAGAAAAGGGGTTCAAACTCTTTAAAGAGGACTTTTCAAGAAGTGCATATATATTCCCAATTGATAAGTGAGAGCCTTCCAGCTACATCTATTCTCTGTTCTGAAACTATAACATATACTTTGCTACTTAGGACTTTTTAAATCATAATTTAAAATAAATAATTGAGAAATGTATAGTCTATATATTATTAATAAAGCATTTAAATTAAGGAAAAAATCAATTTCATTAGTCAAACTTCTTTTTCTTTCTTTTTTTGTTAAAAAATTGTCTTCTCATCCTCTGAGTCCCCCTGAAGTGGTTCAGACTAGTGATTCTAGACTGTCCTGGTGCTAGTGAGACCTCTCATAGCTCAGGATGAAGCCCTTGGGTAGGTTCTCAGGAACTTTGAAATAGCCAGGTGATTTTTGAGAAATATAGAAATCTGTGTCAAAGAGTAGTTCCAAATGAATTTCAGTAACTTCTTCCAAGAGTTCCAACAGTCTGGAACATTAATCCCTCTTTCCAAAGGTCTCACAGGACTTTCTCCATTGGCTAGTTTCAAAACTCTACTTCTATCACTTTTCACAATAAATTCTTCCTCTCTTTTTCTCTTCCTATTTCTTCCATCGTGGTCCTACATCTTTCTTTTTTTTTCCTCAGTCTTTCTCAGCTGACATGGTTCAATGACCCTTTACATTCATTCTGCTGGAGTGCACTCTTTTCCTCGTTTCCACCTCAGTAACCCAGTGCCTCTGTGACCCTACCGACGATGCCATAAAGTGCCTCTAAATCTCTCTTTCTTAGCACTTTGCAACCTAAATCTCCTCTGGTTAAGGCCTCTTTCAGTTTCCCCAGTCTTCCACTTTCTGCAGGTTCCTCTACTTCTCTCCTTTCTTACATATTTCTACAGCATTATAACTGATAAGAAATTCATGTCATAATGTTGCTCGCCAGGGACCCCCACAGGAGCAAAGGGGGATGTCAGGGAGGTCAGAGATTCAAGGCRACCAGCCCTTGACACTGTTCTTCATTTCCCCTCTCCCAGCACAAAGCCATGCTCAATGGCAGCTGTTAGTCCTCTGCATTTTTAATCATTCTGCCCAATCCTTGGGTTTTATACTATGAGCTCCCCAGTGCACTGGGCATGCCATTTGGTGCCACTTAGAAGAAAGAAAAGAAAAGAAAAGAAAAGAAAAGAAAAGAAAAGAAAAGAAAAGAAAAGAAAAGAAAAGAAAAGAAAAGAAAAGAAAAGAAAAGAAAA
>NW_028186412.1:693507-788387 GCF_003343005.1 Rhea americana | reverse complement strand
AAAGAAAAGAAAAGAAAAGAAAAGAAAAGAAAAGAAAAGAAAAGAAAAGAAAAGAAAAGAAAAGAAAAGAAAAGAAAAGAAAAGAAAAGAAAAAGAAGATAAAGATGATTTTTGCTCTTTGGGGAAAACTCTGTCTGTGTAACAGATCTGGTGTCACTGCTGCAACACAAGCTGTGCTGACAGTTTCATACCCGCGAATTAACACGCAGGTCTGCCAAGGAAAAGGAGCTGTGTAATTGGTGAGGTCCTGCGGTTTGGCTGTTCAGCAGTGTCAAGGCACTTTTGAGGCACCTATTGTATTTGTCATTGCTCCCCGTGGATAGCACAGTAACATCATCTCCAACTGACAGAACACGACAGTGAACACGAAATCAATGCCAGATGTGGCCAGACATTACCGAACTCCTTACACTGCTTTATAGGGATGCGGGAAAGAAAAGGACATTTTTTTTCTTTTCTTTCAGTTTTGTTCTTTTAAAGTGGCATGACCTTGTCAGTAACTCAAACTGAAATTTTTTAGGTTAGTCTCCATACATGCAAAAGAAGGTTACCCAAATTTCTGCACCTTCTGTTCTCAAACCACTTACATCACTCTTCTATTTCTGTTAGATGTATGGACTCACTGCTGTTATATTCATATAACCATCAACAATCCCTCACAACACTCTTGGGAGGGGATTAAAAAAAACCTATAACAAAGAAAACACGTAGATCTGATGCAAAATAGTCAGTCTTTTGCAGTGACAGAATGGACTGTGTAGCAAAAAGTCAGTTTTTTAGATGTCGGTGCGGACATTCCCTGAAGGGGTCTGATTTTCAGAAAACCTCACACTCATTCTGTAGAAATCCAACGTCCTTAAAGAGCCTCCACTTAGGTGGTTGAAATTTGAGGCAATTGAAATCATCAGGTTCTAATTAAAATCACCTCTCTGTTCTCCTTTACTCTACATAAAACAAATACGTATTTCCCAGAGATAACACTTACATCCATTAATTTTTCTGTAGGGGAGGTAATTTGRCCCAATATTTCTAAGTATATTTTAAACTGACTTGCAAATGCTTTTTATCCTAAGGAACAAAGGCAGACTATTTCTGAAATAGCTTTTTGCACAACTACTCTGATTGTATTTTGCTTTCTTTGATCATTTTGTTGCTATGCTATTGATTTCTGCATTARAACAGAGACACAATTCCCAACAACATACATGTTTAAAGGAACATAAATCTCCCCCCTTTGATAATTAGTTCCTCCTTTTCTGACTCCATTTAATGAAACCTCAAGGGCCAATTGCCACAATCTTTACCCAGGAAAAGCTCCCATTAATCCATATATGTTATCATAATAATCTGTTATGAAAATAGCAGTCATATCAGGTTATTGTTTTCTAACATCATTATGTGGAACAGGAAAGAGAAAACGATGGCTTATATGGAAAAAAAAAGCTTTTATTGTAAACCAAAACCATTCATAATAATTAGCTATATCTGGGAAACATTCATGATTAGCAAAAGTAAATAGATTAATTTTAACAAATGTCTTTTTTTACCCATTCATATTGGAGAAGAGACATTTTTGCTTATTCATTTTCTTCTGTAGGACTGTCTCTTTCCTCCTTCCTCCCATGCCCAACAACTCCTACTATTTTACCTGTCAATTTGATCAAAGAATGGCCTCCAATGATTTCACATCCTAAGCCAATTCATCTGAAAGTGTAATAAMAGTGTTGAACCTTTTTATTGATAGAGAGTGTCACGAAATATGGAGAGACTGGAAAAGATCATCCCTCTCTGACTTTCTCTCCTCAACTGTCATAAGAAGGTATTGYTTACCCAGCCTTGTTTTGTGTCCTCTATAAAACGAATCCTGCTGGAAAATAACACCAAAGATGGCTTTTCATTTTCTGAATACTAAAGTATTATCCAGCATGGTCTTCGACAGCTCCTCAAAGACCACCTYAACTTTCATCTATGATTTACCCATTGCTTAATGTGTCAGAATGAAAATTATCAAGTAGGTAATCAGTAAAACATCACAGACCATCATCGTGTATGGCACTGCAGATATACCTCAGGCTCTACATCTTCCGTTCCAAAGTGAAGGATTGTCATGCTTCCAGGGAATAAGAGGCAACTTGAGCCAACCCCACTTCAGAAAAAGGCTCAGCAGCACAGAGAGAAATTTCAGCACAGAGTGGACTAGAGGAATAACTGAAAACAGCCATGTCAGAGCTGATTAAGAGCTTCCATCTAACCTTTTTTCAGTATTCAAACTTTGACCAAAAAAAWGAAATTTTCCATATAGCAAAAAAATAGCTGTAATTCACTTTAAATTGCAAATGAAATATGTTCGTTTCAAAAAGGAGGATGGGTTGCAGAGTATCAGCTCTCCAGATGACTATCTCATGTAGTATTAAAACTAACAAGTCTGGTAGCAACCTTTAACCTGCTTAATATTACAACTATAATACTTTAAAATGCTTTTGAAGCATCTGTTTAAGATACAAAAAGACAGCTGAAATATTACCTTCTAGCAAGGAAAATAGCTATAAAAGTTGGATTTCTGGACCAGCTTTAGAGTTCAATCATTTTCATTTATCTCAGAAAAAGATTGTGTAAAAGGCACAAGAGCATCATTATACCAGAGGAAAGACAGAAATATAGTACAAAACTATTATAGCTGCATCAACGACATCAGGGGACTTCTAATGACTTGAAAATCAAACAGTAACAATGACTTGAAATCGTAACAGTAATAGAAACAAGGGCATGACAAAGAGCAGCATGGGCCTTCAATCTTCACCAATATATATATATGCATACATATATATATATATATATACACATATATATATATGAACAGACACTAAACTAAATTTATTTACATGAGATGACAATAATGCAAGCCAAAGGAAGAACAGGTTAACGAACACTAAGATAAATTAGGTGTATATGAGTCAGCCAGAACTGATGAAATTCACCCTGGACGACTTAAGAAAAAAGCCAATGTTGTTAATAATTATCTCCAAAACCACATGAAAAGTAAGCTTGGTGCCAGAGGACTGTAAATTAGCTATCGTGGTATCTACGTGTATAAACAAAAGAGAAGGGAGTAGACCCAGGGAATTACAGATCAGTTAGACTRACATTGATTCTCAGAAAAATATTWTGTTAAAATTATTAAACTAGCAATTTATAAGCACTTAGCATGTCTGAAACAGATAGTATAGAATTGCTGAAAAGAAATCACATACAACCAAATTAACATCATTCAGTGGCCCAGTGGAACAGAGGGGACGGAGGTGGTGATACTTCTGGTACTTGGTAAAGCTTTGGACATTGTACCGTATCATCTTATGAGCAAACTAAGGAAATGTGGTCTAAATAAAATAGGCAAAGATCTGATTGAAAAAACTGTGTTCAGTGAGTCACAAGTTCACTGCAAAACTGGAAAACTCCAGGTGAGTCCTCAGGCAACGGAATCTAGATCCATAACCAATATTTTCACTAACAACTCGGAAGTGTATGCTGGTACTTTAGAAGAAAAGTTACAAGTTGCGAGAGCTGTGAACAGTAGGGAAGACAAGATTAATCTTGAAAAACATCTTAGTAAATTAAAGTGCCCCAAAAACAACAAGACTGAAATGCAAAATTATTTCAAGAAAAAATAATGGAGCTTATCTGTCCATGGAGAAAAACTGAGGAAAAGAATCAGCACATTTATGTGTGTCAACAATATAATACTGTTGCAAAGGAAAGTAGAACTCATTCTCTGCAGTAGTAGCAGGATTTTCTTGTGTAAAAGACAAGAACCAGTATTGGTTCTGGGTGAGGAACAAGATGAAGTCTCACATTCAGTTGGGTGACCTACTCTTTAAGAAATGAAAAGAGAAAATAAGAGAATCAAAAAAAGGTCAGTAAGAATCAGATGAGTTAAGACCCGGAATGATGATGAAAGGTTGAAGGACACGAATGGTAGTCCAGAAATGAGAAGGCTGACAACAGTCTTCAAAGATATAAGCACCCATCACAGAGACGATGTCAGACAATAATAGATCCTGCTGTACTACAAGGAATAATCAGATTAATTTCTATGTATCAGATTTAGGTTAGATTTCAGCGGACCTTTAAGGAAACAGCTAACTAGAGGTTAGRCAATTTGGTAGAATAGATGTGTCTTGAAGCTATTTGGTCTGGTTCCACTGTGGGGAGGGGAACTTGAGCAAATCCCTTACAACCGTGTATTGCAATTCTTTTATGAGTCTATTATTTAAAAGTCAAAGTAACAGGTAAGAYTTTCATCTCAGACAACCTCCCCCTTCCACTGCGCTGTAGAGGAAGTATACCCGGGAATCCTTTCGTTACGTGGTGCCTTAGGTGCCTTAACCTTAGTAATGCAGATGGAAGTCCTTCCAGTTTCACTGCCTTTCACTTGTACYTTTCACTACAGCTGCTTTGGCAGTGTTTTTCCTAGCCCTCTACAGTGATATTTTCCCCTTGTTCTCATGTTGTTATCCTCATGCTGCTGCTCTCATAATCTTGCATCTTCAAAACCCAGTACTGTTGTTATACCAAAGTTATCATGGGAAGCAATGTGTAAGAAACACCTCTTCTTTTTTTCTCCTTTTCTTATCCCCTCATTTTGTAGGGTTGTTTTTATATTAGAGGAGTACCCCAGTCAGGAGTGTGCAGGTCCCTACGAACGTGTGTATTGCTAGGAAAAAGCACTTTAACAATTTGTCATGTCATCTTCATCGTCACCACCTGCTGCACTGTAACTTTCACTGCTAAGCATCGATATATGCCTTCAGCCACAGACCCGCTAATAAACTTTGCTCCTATAAGCCTGTTTCAGCATCCTTTGGACAACATTTTAAATTACATAAAAACAGAAACTCCTTAGGCATAAACATAGAGTGCCAGATAAGACGCTGGAAATGTTATTCATAGAACTCAGGCCTCTTGTAAGCCGAGCAAGAAAAAGGGGGAAAAAAAACATAATCTTTTGGGTGTAACCTAAAAACCAGAAACTTCTACTCTTAGTGATGATCCTATAACKATTTCAGAAAATACAGGCATCAGCCCAGACCCAGACCCAGACCCAGACMACTTGCGTCAGCTTTGGCCACTTCAGACGTTGCTTGGGGCTGCAGCTCTGTCTACTGCAGCATCGCAGAGTATGTCACACACCTGGCTGTATCACACTGTTTAAAAAAAGGAGAAGAGAGAAAGAGAACAAAACGGGAAGCAAAGGAGAGCAGGAAGGAAGACACAGCTGAAGGAACCAAGGCTCCTGTTTCCAGCGTTGGTCTGTGTGGTGAGGACGCTGGTGGTGGCTGCCTCTCCTTCAGCGTCCTCGGGGTGGTGAGAGCTCGGTACCAACGCTGCGGCCGAAGACAGCCGGGTTAGCAGTCACAAAGATAAATACTGTTCCCTTCACTCCGCATCGCAGTGTTGTACAGCGACAACGGGTAAAACAGGCCATTCTTTTACTGGATTGTTCGTTTTTTTGGGACTTGGACCTCATTTCTGGCACAACGGTGTTTGCTCATGATTTCCAGTCCTCTGCTCTTGTTGAGCAGACATGATCTCAGCACCATCTTTCAACTGAAGGAATAGGCTTTTGTTTCTGGACTGATTCAGTCTTCCCATCTTTATTTTTTTATCTACTTTTATAAACAACTACAGCATGAACTGAGTTACACTTCCACTGTTTTGGATGATTTTAAGTACAAGGCCTTTTCACAGCAGGGGATATGTCCCCAATGAGTATAATTCACAGAAAATGATTATTTCTAGAGGTATAATTATTCTGCTTCTCTAAAAGACTGATGCTAGTAACAGCAGCTACAAGTGATGTTATAGTGAGAATCTTTTCTACTGATTGCCTGCACTTAAGTAATTTATACCTGAAGTTATCAGGAAGTCCAATATTTATATGTAACTACTTTAAAGTTTGCAGTAGCAAAGTTTACATTCATAGAGCAGCAATCTAAACAGCAGAATGACTAATAAAAAAAATCACAATTTCTTACTGAACATGAATTTCTGAGTATGATAAAAATTGTCTACTACATTTAAACTGGATACAAAGAATGATCAGTAAATTACATATTACAAATGCTACACAAAGATTAGAATTTACTAAAAATATTTTGAACATATTTTTGTCTAATTAACAGATTAACTTTATAGTACTCTCAAAAATGTCACAAATATTGTTCCTTCGAAATGCTGATATATTAAACAAGCCTTTTGTACCAGTACAGTTAATTTCTCTTAAATCAATATCTGTAAAATAAGTAATCTAGCAAACAATATTTTTCATGTTTTTCTTGATCTAATTTAGGCCAAATTTTTAAATTATTCATCCAAAGGATATTAAACAAAAATCAATTTTTTCCCTATATGAAAGAAATGACAATAAAAACAAGCGTGTCATGTTAAAGGTAAGGATTAAAGATAGGCTAGAAATTATGCCACACAAAATGACTGCTTTACTGCAGTTTTCAGTAAGGATAATAATATTGGGCTGGGAGGAGGAGATGACTGTAAGCAAACATGAATTACCCCATAGAAAGGGAAAACAAATTTCAATGCCTCAAGTTTGGGAGGAAGATAACCTTCCAGCCCACAATTTTGAAAGAATTCGTTTCTTCAGCGATAAGATATTAATAAATTTATCAGCAAATCATAGAGGACTTAGGGTTTAGGAAATGTGACCTATAAGAAAAGGCAGAAGGAACCAGCCCCRGTTTTGCTACCAAGCAGGCAACATAGCTGAAACAAGGCAACCGTCTTCCACTATATAAAAATAAAAAGAAGAAGAAGAAAGTCCTTATGAAGAAGACGGTGATAAATTGTTCTCTGTGTCCATGGAAGGCTGGACAAGGCATAACCCCAGAATTTACAGTGGGGTGTTTCAGGTTAGATAATAGGAAAAGCTTTCTATTTGTAAGGTTAGTTCATCATCAGAACAGCCAGTTCTGACTTCTTGCCACCTGAACATACTGCACAACCATTTATCAGGCTCGGTCTAGGTATATTTAATCCTGTCTCAGCRGGGATGAATTAGAAGACCTCCTGTGCTCTCTTTCAATATTTATACAATTTTTATGGTATAAGCTGGAAGTAATACAAAGACCGACAAACATAGTCTCTCTTTTTCTTTCCCTTCTTCTTATTGTGTGGCATTTCAAATAGCAAGAACAGATTATAAATTCATGCCAAAACTACTGAATCATTTAATAGAGCCCAAGAAGGCCTCAGGGGCTCCTTTGATGTCTCCAGCATAAGACCATACTGTATGAGCTTTAAGAGTATGACTGATAGTCTGAAGTTTACCACAGTAAGAATGTGGCTGTGATTTACATAAAYTCAATAAATACAGTTTCAATTTATGTAAAGGAAATCTGCATCTCCTGAGAATTTTTCAGATGCTCAGGCAAGTTGACCAATTTTCAACTAAGGAAAATCCAACCCAGAATCAACTGTAAGTTCTTTGATAGTAATATGATAGGTTGCCTATTTTAATGTCATTTTTGTGTTCTGCTAAAAGATCTGGGTATGTACTGGCAGAATTTCCTGAATATTAGGACATGAAGTGATGCAACTTTTATGTCTTTGGGGAATCTTTATTGTCAGTAGTTTTCAAGTATTTCTGTACTACATCCACTTCATATCTTGTAGTTTCTTGCAGAATATTTGACAGTACTTGGAGTCAGGAACTAAAGAAATGTTTAATGCCCCATTTATCTCCTTCAAAGCATCATTAGCTTTGTATTAGAGCTGTTACATCAGACAAGCAATACTCTGCTGTCAGAGAATCAATATTTGTGTTGACAGCCTAAGGGTGTACTCACCACGCTCCTTGGCAGTGCCAGCTAGCTCCCAAATTACATTTATATAGACTTCTTTCATTTGTTTGGTGTTCTCCAGACGCCATTTATAGCTAAGAGTTCTGCAAATGGTACCTTACTTAGGTAATTGTCATTCACTGATCTAATGCCAAAGATACTCATTTTGTGCTGTTTCACTTTAGCATCGGTTCTTGGTCACACAAGAGAGATACACCTACAGTTTTCAAGTATTTTACTTCAGTCTCTTGTTCTTTGCCTGGATTTTTGAAGAGGATGAGTCAGATCTGAAATTTCAATGCCATCCATCTGAATGAATTTATGAGTTATARAAGATACAATACCGCAGGAATAAAGATTGAAAGGTGCTCATAAAAGCAGCTCCCCTGTGAATGTTTCTGGGAGGCTGAACTGGTTGCCAGGATAGGCATAGAGCTGGACATGCTGTTTAGCACCTCTTGATCATTGTAATGGAGAGGATAGTGATTTATGATGTTTGTCAGCTATCTGCTGGGCAGCTGACATCAACTTGTTTTAAGCCTGGTTTTAGTGATTGCAAAGAAAAGCCATGCTTGTTCCAAGGACTAAGTAGGGATATCCTGCTTAAAAGTTGAATAAAATCTGATGAGTTTGATCATTTTCATTCCAGAAAGTCTTTACATTTCTTATCTTCTTCCCTATAGGTATTTTACCAAGGGAGTGATCTGCTACAAAGCTGTCAGCTATAGCTTTCTTTTTCATCCTAAATTCTTGAGAAGCTCTGAAAAAATGCCATCTAATTCATGGATTCATGTCTTTGCTTATCTATTACACTAAAAGGAGCCCTGAAAATGGAAAACATCTGACAGCTTGACTTGTTTTGATGGAGCTGTTTGTAGACTTTGCTTCAACAGTATTTATTCACTTATTTATTTATTTATCAGTGCATTTCTGTTCCTGACAAGCTGTATGGTAATCACATTTGAATTTACTTGCAGCAGATTGTTGGCATCTTAGTTCACAGCACTCATAAGCTAAAAAGCAAGCAGCAGCTTAACTTTTTAAAGTTAACATTTTCCATGATGTCTTACTATTTTGACTTGGCTAGGCTTGCAGATCTCAGGAATAGGATTGCTATGCACTGGTTTCTACCCTATTTCTAACGTCTTCAGAATTTTACGTACAGAGAAGGGAACCTCGTACTCAGCCAAAACATTCCTTTAAAGCCCTGGGAATTGTCAGATTCTGCTGATCTCTTCAAAACATTGAAAAATCCTTTAAATAACTTATTTAACTTTAATTAACCAAAACCTAGGATTTACATGGTGTTCTCCTAAGTATCACAATTTACTCACTACAGATTTTAGCAAAGCTTGAAAAGATTATCTACTTATCTAATAATATACTTAAGGACAGGAGTAAAATTACTGGTACCACTTCCCAGTATGTACGACATTCAGTCAATTTTATCAGGCAAAAAAAATCCAAAGACCAGATGAGCAAACATTTAGCAGTCTTCAGCACTCTTCTTTCTTCTTTCTTTTTCTTTCTCTCTCTCTCTCTCTCTTTTTTTGTTGTTGTTGTTGTTGTTGTTGTTTTTGTTGTTGTTCTTTGCTATCACAGACCAGTGATTGGTCTTCTAAAGGTATATTTAACAGTTTTCTTATAGGAGTGGAGTTGGAGGGTGAGTGAAACAGGAACCCAGAGGCCCACAACTGTGATTCAATAATAATCAGGGCTTTTTACAGTTTCCTGGTAATAAATAATGAAGGACAGAGTAGTAGATGAAGAATAGGACATAACACAACTTAATTTTGTCAAAGGTACACTATTCCAGACTGTTCKACATTTCTTGGATAAAATAAGTTACGATCACAGAAAAAAGGTGATATAAATCCCATCTAACTGAAGCTAAGTAATGCATTTCCTGTGATGATACATGGAAAAGGATAAATTAAACTAGAAATTAGTACAAAACTCTGCAAGGGAGGTTAAAAAACAGCCAGAAAAAGAGAGAACCACATGTTATGTTGAAGTGAGTTGCTAATACAGTTGCTCAAGGATCAGCCTTGGAAAAAATGTTATTGATTTTTTTTTTTCTTATTCAGGATAAATCATTAGGAAAATACTTATATAAAGTAATAAATAATATTTTCATTAATGAATTTGATAGAGACATGCTCATAAAACTTGCTGATGATGAAGCTAGGAGTCACTGTCAACATAGAACTACTTTACTCATAAAGTAGCACTGTGTGACCCTGTGAACTGGAGTAATAGTAATGAGATGAAATCTAATAATACCAAGAGCAAGGTCATTCTCTTAGGGACTATTCATTTGAACTTCTGCTATATAATGGGTGCACATCAGTTGAAAATGGCAGAGCAAGACCTTGATACATCTATTCATCACAGGATGTCTACACACCAACGATCTGATGACCCCGGAAAATACAAATGTGCTAGCAGTATAAATCAAGGGAAACATTTCCAATAGGTAGTAGCTTTTATATAACTCCTAAAAGTACTAGAATGATAGAATTTCCTCTCCATAGCAGTGACCTTTCCCCAGGGGTGGGTAAGTGATGAGGTAATGATRTCTCATTTGTAAGAGTATGCAAAACATTCAAGAAAAATGAATTCAGATAGGGCCAGGTTTAAACAGCAGTTACCAGGGAACACAGAGACGATCTAATGAAACCTAGATACATTTGATTTTTTAACCCAGCAAAATAAGTTCTGAGCTGAGAAATGACTACACTTCATATACATATTGGGGTGTAAGTACTAGAAAAGAACTATTTAAGTGAAATGGCAATGTTAGCACCAAACCAAATAGTATTAACTTGCTTGGGAAGATTCAAGCCAGAAGAAAAATGAAACTCTAGAACATCCCTCTAGGAGGAATGGTGGRAAGAAACAGCCTACCTTAATCAGTTTATAAAAGAGATAATGAAACATTCATTAGAAATAGCAGGGGACTATGCCTAGCAGCTCTCTTTCAATCCTATGTTCTTACATACTTCTCATTGTAGYGAAAGAGAAGAAATCTCTCTCTAACAAACAAGAATCAAAAGAGCTAACAAGGAAAGTCTGCTTTCCTTCCAAAACTAATAGATAAAATGTTGCTATTATCCAATGACAGTTCATTTTGTCTATTAGAGTTAATTATCCCATTACTATTGGTTCTCATTAACATTAATTATTGATACCAAAGTAGCATCAGGAGGTCCTAAGGGCTTCACTATTCTAGGGGCCTGTGAGAATAAAAATAGCAGAAGACAATCTGTTATTCAAAGAGCTGCTTCCTAGTTTCCCAGCTAGAGCCTCGGGCTTACCAGGGTGTGTGCATCTGATGGCTATGCGCAATAAGGAGCCCATTTAATTTAATGGTGCCGCTCACAGTATGCGAAGTTATGCAAGTGTTATGTTTTGACAGATTGGAAACAGAATAGAGGAGATGATAGAAAAAAACGGGAGGAAAGAAACTGGATTCCTCCCCTCAAAGTGTTAATCTTAAGAATGTAATTTATGGACATAAGGACAGACATTGTGGGTCAGACCAAACTGTTCTGCATTTGACAGTGGTTGGCAAAAGAAATTAAGAAGAAAGGAAAAGTCCATTTGTAACTCTCTTGCTCTTGTTCTCCTAGCTTCTGCTAATCTATGGTGAAAAAATTTACTCTTAGACCACATCAACAGCTATGAGTTTAATAGCCATTAATGAACCTTTCTCACRTGAATTTGCCCCGTCAGTTCTGGAACTCATATTTTCAGCCTTCATAACACTCCATGGCAATGATTTCTACAGTTTAGTGGAGTGTTTCCTTTTGTTTCATTTTAAAATTGCTGCCTTTTATTTGAGCCTCAGATTCTTGTATTATAAGAAATCGTGATTAACCTTTGCCTCTTCACTATCTTCATATTTCTTAGTCTTTACAGAAGACAGGCTGAGGTGCAGAGTAGCAGTTTGTCCAAAGTCTTTGAGAAAGTCTTTGGTAAAGTAAAGGGCAAAAGGCAGATGTACTGTGCTCCCAACAAAATGTCTTGACAACGAGACTGTCCTTCTGCATGCAGTGTGCAGATGTCCGAACACAACATCTAGAGACAACTGTAGTTCCTCAAGGATGTCTTTAACTGGCAGCATGAAATGGGCAGTCTCATGGTTCTGGTAGATCAAGTGTTTAATAATGTTATCTTTTAAGATCACGGCCCTGTTAAAAATCCAAATATAAATTTTAAGTCACTTAAGGTAGCAGAAAAGGCATTTATAAAAATTCATAGTCTGAGGTGGAGAGAATAAAATTAACTCAGAGCAAAGCAATAGATAGAGTTACCTTGTTAAAAAATGCACCAAATTCATTTCTTGATTATATCTGGATACAGTTAAACCTATATTCAGTAAGGCACTGAATTACAGCACTTAATCATATATGTACTTGCAAGGATGTGCTTATGTACTATGCTGAATAGGTTTGGATGCGGAAATCAAAGCCTTAAGTAACATGTCTTGAAAGTGCCCAAAAGCTGAGTTTTGTTCCAGGCTTACTGAACTGTTCTGTATTTTAACTGCTCTGTCATGGAAAGATATTGAACCTAATGAAACTTTAGTATCAACAACTGATACAAGCACGTGGGACTGCCTGTATTTGTTGTTATGATGTAGGATTCTGAAGGCAGATAAAAATTAATGAATGCCGATAAGACTTCAAATATGCCTTGATGCAATGTTAAAACAGAGTTGAGCCAACAAAGCTGAAATTACCAGCCGTAAACCAAAGGAAACAAGCAGATTCTCTCATTGTTTTTTACATCCAGATACACACGTACAAATACACAGGCTCTCTCACACTGTGAGTATRTCTCACACAAACAAGTATAACTAACAAAACATTCCTGATCTGCCTGACAGTTGTGCCAGTGTATAATGTGGAGTAGCTCTCATTCTTTCAAGATTGTCAAAACGATGATACAGTTCCATAAGAGAGAAGGAAAACCGGCCAAAAGGAACAGGATRTAAGCAAGAAATAGCACAAAGCACTGAGCAATTAACTTTTCTATCTACAACTTCCCAGTAAGTGTTTTCCAAGAGTTTTAGATTTGTTTTGAGACTCCTCAAAAAAATCTTAAAACAAGTATTTTTTCTTCACAATATACTTTCCCTTTTTATACTTGATAAGCTCAAGTGTCTGCAAAGATAAACAACCATGACATACTGCTAATATTTTACAGGAATCTCTTCCAGTAGTTTTCTTCTCACCCAGGATAGATCTCAGATGTGAGGGGATAAGCAACCAGAAATTGTACTTTCTGCTTTTATTGCTATAACAAAACAGTGCTTTAGAAGCAGCATWTGACAAATATATACAAACTGGACTCACTGCAAATATTTATGAATACAATTCTATAAAAACAAAATACATTTCATACAGGTTTGGGAGAAAGGAAAGRTAAAACCGGTTTAGGTGGAATAAACTTGCAGAAGCTGCTACTGATTGCAGTCACATTCAGTCTAGCAATGTTGCTTCTTATAAACATCTTAATAAGTCTAAGGATAGTTATCTTGGCCTGTGAGATTAGCAATACCCAGCAAGAGTGAGCTCCATGCTCAGCAGGGAAATAGGTTCAAGCCTCCATCCAGTTTAATGAGATGCTTAAAAAGCAGTCTCTGAAATGCTCTATTGTTCCTGATGTCATCCCAAAACTGAGGTGACACATGAGATAAATAGGAGCTTGCAGGGAAGGATGCTGTCTGTGGTGGAGAATCCAAAAAATTAATGCTGAAGCCAAATTGCATTTTAGATTGCTTTGCTATTTCATAAAGTCATTCAGCAGAGGTAAAATTGCTTTCTAAAAACAATGCCACTGTAATTTAAGAAAAAAATCATTTTTGAAAGAAGGAAACTCAGATAAACAATATGTGCATATTTATTATGCACACTATTTATTAATTTTGTGCCAAGGGGCCTAGCAAATTCAGAGACTAATAATTCTGAAGACTAGTAAAATACTATAACCATACCCTGAATAGTGTAGACAGTCTAGAAAGACAAGCACTGTGAGAAGCCTTCCTAGCCCCTAGCTCCATTTTACAGACAAGATTTTTTAAAAGCTTCTCAGAAATCACCAGGAAAAGTCTCAGAGACAAGATTTTAACCACATCTTCTTGACCTGAGACCAATCAACAACATCAATCTTCTTCACATACAGGGTGTTTTGCTGCTTCCTTATAAAGAGTTGTGTGGAATTTTAAGTATGAACATTTAATGCAAGCATTACTAACAGTGTTCAATGCTTTTGAAAATCCTACTTACAAAATCTTCGATAATTTAAATGCAGACAATGAGAACCTTTCAAAAACAAAGTGAACACATATTGTTGGCTATGGCTATAGCAAAATTTTTTTAAATAAAGGTTATGCATTTATGAAAATAGAGTTCCAATAGAATCATGTTGAATGTGTTATAAAGAGATGGTATAAGAACTTTAGGGGCTGCTATATTTCTCCAGTCAAAGTGCAGGAAATGCAAAATTATTTTCTCATCTGAAAGAAGGRAAAAAAAAGTTTCCTTAGGAAGAATTACTGTTGATCAGTATGGAAAACTTATTACTAGCAGGCAGATAATCTTATTTATTCATTGCTAATAAATTATAATCACATTCCAGATATAAGGTTATAATTATTACCCTAATACATATTTATATTTGCAATGTCCACTCAAGTGAGTTCGCAAATTTTGTTTTAAAATCTACRCTAAATATTAATGTAAATCCTCAATAGATGGTGCTATTATCTAAGTTAATATCTTTGCTGATTATGCAAAGGAGCTCAAGACAGGTGTGTCTGGGATTTATCAGTGTGGAGAGATGACCATCGTTATGATGTCCTTTTTGTTTACGGTACGGACTTCCGTTTGCTCTCTGCTGCAGGGTAGTGAATGCAAACACAATGGTGTATTCTGGTTATACAACTCCAGGTAACAGCAAGCAGATTTCAGGCATTTTTACCAAAAGCAGASCCAACTGAAACAGAATCACTGTCTGCAAAAAATGGCAGATACCTCTCATCTTTTTTCTTCTATTGGRTGGAAACAGTTGAGATCTAGTACTAATTAAAAGTGTGAAAGTCTGTTTCACGCTGTGRTGGAGCATCCCAGGATGCTCTTACACCTCTCAGCTTTGTAGGGATGGGATGCATGTGACAGCAGCAGTCTGACTTGACTTCTCAGACAGCAGCTGTGTGCTTCCTCCACCTACAGACTAGGTGCCATGATCACCCACTTGCGAGGCAAATTTTCTAGTCATTCTATAATTTCTGCTTTTGCTTACAGTATCTCATTTTTTCAGGAATATCCTTCCAAGCACCTTCAGGAATGTAATGCAGAATATTGCTGCCTGCCTCCTGAAGAATTCTTCTGCAGTGGACAGAGTGCAGCTGCAATTCATCAGCTTCTCGTTGTGGGTCAGCTCAGCAGCAGCTGTCTAGAAAAGCTGGAGCCGTTTGAGAGGACAAGCTTGCTCCTAGCACTGAATTCCAGCACGGTTGTGCTGATGTGGAAGTGCTCAGGCTGGAAGCATCCCAGGCRGAGCACAAAGGTTTCTTCCTATCTCGGAAATTCCTTCTCCAAAACCAACGCATTCTGAGGATATAGTTTAGATACACATTCTGTGATCCAAAGCAAGATACAGAGGAGAGTTAGGCATGGAAACATCACTGAAAGCCTATCTACCTCCCAACCATTTCTTTAAAAATATCTATATCTATGAGGAAAAGCACAGGAATCTAAATGTGGGTTTGTTTTACAATTTACATCTCCAAAATAGAATCATCTRCCTGTCTTGTCCAGGTTCTAGGATTTGACAAAAACAGCAAAATTGTAAGAAACAGTAACAACATTCAGGAAGAGAAGCACCAATCAATAACTTACCATCAGTTTTTCCATTAAAATATAATAAATACTTGCTCGTTTACTAGTGGTTAAAATGTTCTCCTTTTTAATGACAACTCCAAAGTGTAAATTACATTAGCTAATTCAGTAATTTATATCCTAGTTCAATCAAGCTCACTGTTTGACTGTCCTCTCTATTTTATGTGAAATACTACATACATATTGATTTATGGATACCAATATAAAATGAAGAACACACTAAAAATAGTTAAAAGAAACCACAGAGGAGTAATTAGACTATTAGGACTTTTTAACTGATCTTTATTTCCTTTTAGCATTTAAGAGAAAACGAGTTTAAAATATTTTATCAGTAAGTTACTGACTTTTAGGAAATAGTAATAAGCAAGTAACAGTAATTGTTAATCAATACAATAAGAAAACACAAATAAGGCAACAATCACCAATAGAATAATAAGGGCAAGGTCTATTCTTGAGTTGGCGCTATTGACACTGCCATCGTGGCTCACCCTGAATGACAATAAATTCTGAGAATAATAATATAAAATCAAATGCCATGTCTGTACTAGGCTGAAAATGTAGGATCTACTGCAGTGGTAAGCACTAGGTAGTTCATGTAATGCCCATCACACCTCACAGATAGCCTGCAGAAAAATATCTAGACAGTCTTGACTGATCTTGGTGTCATTAGGTACACTGATCCCAGGATCATTTTCTGGGCTTGCAAATTTGCCATCTGGAAGATAGGCAGGTCAGGGCCTCATGGCACCCTCCAGGTGGCCTCCTTAGACAGGATGGACACGAGCAACGATGCCATGACTCACAGGGTATGTACTATTCTGTTTGAGACAAAGTGATGGATTACAACCTTCTGTYGGAAAAAATGGATGTGCCAAAAACTGATGTGCCGATCACCTAAGGTAGTAAACTCCTGAGCATGGTAGTACCCAGCGTCAGTATACATTTCATAGACTCTTTTTCACCCACAAAGYTAAGTATCCCCAAGCTCTGGATATTGAGGGCTGCAAAGGTTATTTCTCCCCTTTTTCCAACACTGTTGAAAATTAAAGTCATGTAGTCCCTCTTTCATGACTGGAATATTATGGGATAGAAAACATGATGCTTGAGGAGAAAAAGCAACTCTTGGTATGACAAACATCTAATCAGAAAAGATTTTGACTTGCAAAAAGAAATGAATTGCTATTACCAGCAAGATGTAGAAATTTTGAGGAAGACTGCAGAGCGTACAGGAAAGAGATCATGGTGATGGTATATTCCACATTCTGTGAGAAAGAGGGCAACGAAAAGATGAGGCTTATCATTGCATAGACACCTTTCAGGATATTATATTAGCCTTTATTTGCATGGCCAMATACCAAACCTAACATGGTAGCACTCTTTCCTTCAGACGAAGGACTCCTTTCATCAACAAAGCAAATCAACGCCCTCTTGGGCACCCCAAAGCATTCTGAGAATGCTCACACCCTGATGACCCACTTTGGCACAAAGCAAAGCTCACCTCATGGGCTCTTCTTGCCTGTGCTTCCTATGAGAGTAAATGGCAAGCTATTGTTTCCCTTGAGCAACACTTGCACTGAAACCTGTCAGGCCATCTGCACCCACAGTGATGAACAGAGAACTCTTCTGAGCACCTGGTGCTTCCTGGAACTGAACAAGCCTCTGGAGAAGGGCCACAGCATTTGTGAAATCTATAAAGTTTGGCATTTTGAACAGAGGAGTAACAGAGTTTTCYTGGATTGTTTAAAGGAAAAATTCAAACAGAGGTCCAACTTACCCAGCACCACCACTGTAAGAGACCCAGAGGAGTTGTATGGGTATGTCTTTTCTCCAGCTTAGGATGTGTCTTTCTGTGATTTTGTTGATGAGAATCCAGCCACCGTCTGGTGGAAATATGCCAAAGGACATGTAACCCTGCAGTGCAACACTAACTTTTTTATAGCTTGCTTCACCACTGCACCACCCAGAGCTTTATAATCTCTTAGTTGCCTTGTAAGATTACTGCCCTTATCAGGACATGGATTCCATGATATTTGTGCATTTTGGTGGGGACTGGAACCTCCTGCTCAGTTACTATATAGGCGAGTTGATAAATGAGTTGCTGCCAGATGAGTACATTATTGAGTTTGTGTCATCAGGCTCAAATCTTACGCCTACTTGCAGCCTGAAGTAAAGTGTTGTCACAGTTTAAAGGCATGACTCTAAAYGCAACAAACAGAGACAGGATCAATTTTGAGGCACTGGGGTATTTTGTGTTGGATTACGGTGTAAATCCAGACAATGACAACCCTAAAAGATCATGATAGAGCAGTCCTCTATCATCAGAAACAAGCAGAAGTGGGTATTAGAAACCAGGCTCCTCTGGAAGACACAGAAGGTGGTCTATGACAAAAGAGTACTGACTGAAAATTTTAAAAGCTTCTATTATAACTTTTGATCACAGACATTTGCTGGAAGCACCCCTTCTTCACTATTCTGGCAGAGCCTAGCAACTGTGGGAAAAGTTATTTTGTAAAATGTCTTTTGGAGAATGCAGATCACCTACTTTCTGTTAYGCCTGAGAACATCATATAGTGTTAAAGTTGTTGGCAACTGTTGTATCAGAAGCTGCTCTACAAATGGAGATTCTTCAAATCTATGGAAGTCTCAATAATGAAGCAAATAAGGTTGTGAATGATGATTTGATGAACTCTGCTTGTGAGAGTGACAAAATTGAGAAAGCTTTTATTACTTACATCTCAGGAATGTTAGCATCCTGTACATTTTCTAGAATGTTTTTTGCCAGAGTGAAAAGACCATCACCCTCAACACAAACTATATGACGTTATCTAAGAGCCCTTGGGATAAGCTCCAGGTTGTGTCCCTAGCCAAGCAGGTATATCCTAGTAAGGTCTACTTCTTTTTAGAAGTGTTTGAAGACRCTACAAAGGCACCACATGGATACCTGATTGGCAGTTTAACTGCTCCTACACCTGAGACTTTTAAACTATGAACTGGTCTCTTCCCATCAGAACAGCTGAGGGGGAAAAAAAAAAGAAGGTGGACAATAAATGTTCAGCAATAAATAAAGAGGAGATAGACTCACATCCTGTGTTGCTCTCAGAGCAGACTGGGGAACATGATGTCTCAGCATCCAGGGAGTAACTTGTCCATACTGGAGCTGTTGATCTGGTCCTCTCCTGGCAGAGGAAAGCACTGCTCTGCACTGCTTCTAATGAGTTGGTAAAGACCGTTTCTGAAATTGCCCTGAATACCTGGAACATTCCATTAACAGCTGATCAGATGTGCGTGCTAAAAAAGGCCACAAGTTCATTAAAAACCTGATTGTAAAAGTCTGTCCTTCAAAAGAAAGATGTTGCTAGTGAAGCAGACTTGTGGGTTTCTTGGTCCTCTTCTAAGTTGTGCTCTTCCATTTATCACAGGGCTTTGGTAAAGTAGTGATAGAATATGAAGAAAAGATGTACCTGATGCTTACAAATAAGCTGTTGCTGCTAAAGGTGCTGTTGTTATCCATGGAATACGTTCAGGCTGACACGGTCTACTCTTTGGATTTTTGAAACAGGGACATTCTCCAAAAACCAGTCATGATGGCTTATGAAAAAAACTAAGGTATATACAGCTGCTCTTCAAAAGCACTTGGCATATACGAAGCAAAATGATCAGGAAAGATTGCTTTTGTTTTTTCAGCACAAAATGAGATGGAAACAAAACATCTTTCAAGACTTCTGAGGACTCTGACTCTGTTGTTCAGGAAGTGTTGGATGATGTGCATCCATGGTGGATGAAGAATGCATGAGTGCTCCTAGGCAAGCTAGGGCAACACAAACCTATTTCTTGTTTGGACAACTAGGGATGTTTTGTATACAAAGAGGATGTTGTCAACGGTCCATCCAGCTTGATTTAGTTTGAGGTGTTCTTCAGATTCATGCCCCTTCTAGCCTGAGGATATTTTTATGAAAGCCATGGCTGCAGTGACTATTCCATCTTCTGCCATGGATAATGCAGTGAACTGGGATCTCTTGGAACAGCTCAGAATGAGTGACTGAGGAGGACTGAGAAGCATCACACACCACCTAGGAAGCGAAAGATACCTAAAACCCAATGGCTCACTTTGTAAAGTTTAACGTTGAAAATAAATATTCATACATCTTGCACAATCATATTAATGGTGGTGGTCAAGCATACTTCTGCTCTCAGGTTGCCTCTTTTAATCAAGGAATAGTGATCAGCACATTCTTGGTCTGGAGACTGGTTAAAGGCAAATGGGAAATAGCCCTGGGCAAACTCTTCCCCATCCACAAGCAGGGAATGGTTGTTCATACGGCTGCTAATCATCTGAATGAGCTGCATGTATTCTCCCATACAACAGCAGTTCCCAAAATCAGACTGCAGCTTTTTCAATAGTGTTTGTTCACCATTCACACAAAATTTATATCATAAAGTTTAAAGATGAAAGGATTCTTAGCATAATTGCTGATAAAAGAATTGTTACCTATGAACCCAATAAAAATAAGCTTGAGCAGTTGTCCCAGAAACAAATTTTCCTGGCTGCTGATGACTGGTATGCTGAACAGTTTCAGGCTCGCCCAGTCCACTGGGTGTTAAGCATTGGCAGTAACACACCCCAGGTATAACACGTTTTCTTCACAAACAGCGAGGTGCAGGTAATAATCAGCCTGCAAACCTCTGCCACCAGGGAGCTTGCCAAACAGACCCTATCATCGTGRAATGTCGACTTAATTTTACATCCACACTGTTTAACAAAACTTTAACAAATCGCTGTAAAGGGGCTCCAATGGTTTGATCCTCACCGTCTGGGCCATCAGAGCCGAATATTGCCTGCACCCCTGATTACCAATCCTACCGAGCATGACCGCTTCTTGCTGCCTGGCTGCATCTTTGTAGAACAGCCTCACGGAGAAGTGTGTGGACAATGTGCCATGGTTGTAATTGAAAAGTAGCTCAGTTAAGGCATAGCAAGGGTCACAGCTGTTGCTCTGGCATCCTTCAGCATAACATCCAGCTGGTTGAGAGTAGAGGCTAGTGGGTAATTCACAAGGCCCATGGCCTCACCGGCACCAAGACTGGACCCATCAGCTATTACAATCTTGTAGCAAAAGTATGGTAGAGTGGTGTTCAGATCCATTAATCTTCCCCACTGCCAGCTTCGAAAAAGTCCAGAGGTGCAGACTCTGCAATAGCAGAAAGTGGAGGCACCTCAGTAAATAAGCTTTTCTCAAAGCTGGTTGGCATCAGGAACACTTCAGACAAATCCAGCTTGGATTTGGTACATCRTTCTGAGCAGCTGTGAACAAAAACCATCCATTTTAAAATGCATCTCCTTTTCTAGCAGTAGGATGGATCCTTTTTCTTTGGGCTTTCTCTTTCTTTTCCACCATTCTGCCTGATTTATTGTTCTTTTTCTTCTCCTTGTCCTGGTCAGACTGTTGTCTGGTACCCCCYATTCTTTTACTTTTGAAGGGCTGGGGCAGGCTTTCCCTCCAGGGGTGTGGTTCTCTTTCTTTTAAGGCTTTTTATTTGAATATAAGCAAGCTCTGACCCCTCCTGGTTTCCTGATATTTCCGACTTGTCCAGCCTTGGAAACACTTCCAAACACATTTTTTGCAAAATCTCTAGCAGCACTTTTAATATGTGCCATTATAATTTCCAACWCCCTTTTCAAAAGCGGGACTGTCTTTCTAAACAGGCTATAGGATATACCTCCAATGCTTGTTCCAAAACCAGGGAGACCATTGCCATCCTGGGCTCTGTAATAATTCTTGTACAAGGTCAGGTCCCCATAACTCTTTACCACTACTATTCTGGTATGGCTTCTTAAAATATCAGAGACTTCCAGGACTGAAGATGCAGCTCTACAATCACCTTCCCAAGGCAAAATGACACTTACTTGTTCTGGTTAATCTTTATTTCAGTGCCAATCATGTTGATACACTGGTGATTTGCTGACATGTGATGCAGCTTATCATACATCACTGTAATGATTTCATTATTRTCGCTGCTGGTCAGAACACAACACAACAATAAAACCAAAAAACCCTTGACAAGCTCATGCTCTACAAGATCCTGGTACGGTAAAAGCAAGTTAAACCTTCTGCTGATGTTCACCAAATTTCTTATCAGCAGCCCTCAAAGAGGGCCCAAAAATACGTGCTAGATCCTAAGCAGGAGAAAAAAATGTAAGTATTTTTATCCTTTTTAACACAGGTATCTGTCCCCACCTCAYAGTTTTAGCTATGAAAATATCATCCACGAATGTCTTCTCATAACCTTTCTTAAGTCTYTCTTTTGTTCTAGACATCCTGATGTGGTCTCCTTTTCCGAGCAGAGGCACAGATTCTTCAATTTTAAACACAACCTCATATAAAATTTCCAAACTTTTACACAGTTTAAAGAGTTCACATACACAGGCCTGGTTCTGATAGTTCTCTGGAAGCTATGACTATAACTCTTCATAAACTCTGACAACACATTGATGTAGTGAAAAGYGCTATGTGCTGTAAAATATCCCCACATCTCGGTTTTGAACATCCTGTTAAAACACTCTATAGCGGAAGCTTTTATTTCTTTATTAGTAACAAAATGGTGAACATTATACTGTTTTAACAGCTTGTTTAAAGACTAGTTTAAAAATTCTTTCCCCTAGTCAGCCTGTAATTTCTGAGGCATATACTCCCTGCTAAAAATTGTTTTAAAAGCCCCAGCTATTTCAGAACCCATTTTGTCTTTAAACTAATGGCCCAAGCATGCTTGGATAATAAGCCTATCACCATTAAGATATACTTAACACCATCATTGTGTTTGGAAAACTTTTGCATATCTACCAAAACTGCCTGCATCCACCTCTGCCACAATTACCTTTTCTCTTTTAAAGTGCTTTYTTGCCACTTTGTGTAAGCTGTACGTGTCCTGGGTTGCAAGTCAGGTTGCCACCTGGCTTCTGTTCAGATGGTCAATTCAACTTTAGTAACTTCAAAATTGGATTTTATGCCCCTAAAGCTTCCCACCTCCCAAGAGAACAGTGAATGTCTTCTAACAGATGCAGTGGCATAGACGTGTCTATTGATATGCCGCTACTATGCATATGTATGAAATGAAACACTAGATAATCTGTTTAACTCATGTCCTGAGAAAATGTATTATTAGGGTRTAAGAGGAGTTGGTTGCCGTCCAGGGTTCTCCAGCCTTTTCCCTTTTTCCCTCAAACACTGCGGTCTCTTCCATGCCCATTTTCCCTTTTTTTGGCTGCTGCAGGCCTGGGCAGGAGCACAAACAGATCATGGCACACATCTTCAGCACCAGTGCAACCCCTATGCCTGTTCTTCAGGGGAAATAGCAAAAATCGATGAGTCTTCTGCTGAATCAAATGCTGTCCACTGTTGGTGATGTGCAGATCAGGTCATATTTGTACACCTAAGCACTTCCTAAGTTGTAACTTCTGAGTGGCTCTTGCTATAAATCATACCCAGCAATTTGCAAGAGACTTATAGCCTGGCAAASAGCAGGTGGATTTTACAAAAAGACTTTAGATGTTTGTGCTATGATCAACAACAATGTCATTATGGCTGGGTGTCTATTATAGYAGAAGCTCAATTAAAGAAGTCGTGTGACCCTGTTTGTCTTCATTCACAGACATTTGAAGTGCTATTTCTATCAGCCCCCAAGRTTTTCTAGGTAGAATTCACCACCAATGGACAAGAAAAGGACAGAAGGATTTTTCAGAAGAACAAATCTGACACAGGCTGGATAATACAGGAAAATTGTTTATTTCTGATGAAAACCAAGAAAGCATGAATAAAGCAATAAAAAAAAAGCCAGTGGCTTATAGAATGAGTGTCAGCTACTTAGAAAGATCTATTATCAGGCAAATAAGTAAAGGAAGAAAATCCAAACAGGAAAGATAAGGGTCATTTATGAAAAATACTGTCATAATATACATAGGCTACAAAACTATATGTGCAGTGGCTGTTAGGGTTTTTAATTTGGAAATTAAGCAAAGTGATTTCTGATCCTCTAGTCATTAGTTTTTTAACAATCAGAATTACATTTTAGAAGTAACTAAATGTGTTTGTTTTGAGCAATATACGATAGTTTTATGAAGCCAGACAGAAGCAATAGATGAAGGAGTGTGCAATTTTCTATACTCAGACTGATCTACTTCATTAGAATTGAAAGAAGTTTAGACAGCAGGAAGCCATCTCACACCAACTGCAGCATTTTAAATTACTGCAGTATGCATGCAACTAATAAACTGGAGAGAGTCATTTCTATTAGGAGAGGGGCTGGGATCTCTCCAGCTTTCTACAACAGTGTTCTTCCCCAGTCAATGCAGGGTAACGAAAACTGTTCAAGTGGAGGGAAACTGCAGTACAAGTCTGAGCATCCCACTCACACCTCCTCCTCCTCGGTTAAGTTATCKCCTGTTCAGTACTGATACCAAACTGAAGTGTTCTGAAAGTGCCATTGATTTTTAAATGTTTTATGAAATATCCTTTCCATAGGACTTTAAAATATTATTAGACTGAACTCTTTTTCACTTCTGACCTTTCACAGACATTGCATCTTACATTGATTTTTCAGCTCTTTGATACTCGCTGAGCAACAATAGTTCTAGCAAATAGGAGAGAAGGGGGAGCAAATGCTGTTGCATTAAAGAACTGAAAAGAAATCATCTAAGCTTGATTACCAACAATTCAACTTTTCTATTTCCTTCCTAGGATTATCACATGAGTCTGTCAGGGTCAGTATCACCAAGCAAATGTTCTTTCTCATGTTCACCCAGATTCAGTAGTTCTAACATCGTTCCCGATCCCTTTTATCAATCATGCCTAGCATTAAAAACATGTATTAGAAAAATACCTGAGCTGARCCCTTTGGCATTATTAAATATTCTCTTTCTCAACTAAATGATTTTCTGTCAGCTGGCTTGTCAGGCTCCTGAGGGAGCAGCAGAGGATCATTTGAAAAGAATTGGGTTGCACCAGTGATAAATTAAATCCACTTGAATCAATAGTATTTAGATTTTTAAGAGGATATATACCAAGACAATATCAATTAAAACAAATCCTGCCTTGATAGGCTTAGTTTTCACATCGGGTCGTACTTACACTAGTCTCCCAGAGCACAGGGCAGGGTATTTTTATCTCCAATTTAGACACTTGGTTGATGGACAGACATGCCAGACCTATTCATTCCAGGCTTTTTTTTTTTTTTTTTATCAGAAAAGAGATAAAGAATTTGATTTAGCAAATAAGTATCTAATGCCACTTGAGGTTTCCAGAGATATCTGGGACATCCACATAGCCCACCTAGTGATGGCAGTCTGTCAGACGAGCTGTAGTCAGTCTGTGTCCTGACAGAAAAATCATGCACACCTTAAGTGGCACCAAATGCTTATATGTAGGCCACAGAATCAAGCTGTTCATACCATTTTAAAATTGGATCTAAAGTGGATCCAATGGAGAAGCTGACTAGCTCAGACTTCAGACTTAGCCACCAAAATCTTAAGTACCTAAACCAAACAAAATTCTTACTACTGGCAGAAATCCCTACTTAGAGCTATTTTAAAAATACTTGGATTAAAGAATTTTCAGAACAAATTATTCAAAAACCTTTCAGTATTGTCCACAGGACATGTAGAATGTCACCGTCATTTGGGATTCTAAATCTCATGATCCAAGTTGGTATTTCTTTTTTTCTCGTGCCTGACCAGACAGACATTAATCACATTAACAAAGGTATTAAGGGAGAATTTACATTTCTTCCTGTGAACAGGAAGATGTAAAAACATGGAGAACAGAATGTAGCAGAAGCAAACAGGAAGATTTTTCATTTAGGCAAAGTCTCATGGGTTCAAAGAGAGTCAATGGAGAGAAACTGGTTCTTTAATAGAACAGTATTGAGCAGGATTTTTATTGAGATCATGGGAATCACCTTTATGGAGGTCTTTATTTCACCATCAGCTGGAAGATCAGACTCACAGATAGTACCTAACACTACTGTTAGGTAGTACAACTCCAAACAGTACCAACATTAAAAACACAAAATTGTAAGCTAGCCCACTCATCGCACACCATCCCTGGTTTATGAGCACTGTTTTCTAGAATACTGTGATTCATCATCACCTGCTCCTTCACAGGAAATGCTAGTTAAAAATAATGCCATGCTGCAGCCCCGTACAGTGAGACCAAGGCATTCTGAATAGATTGACCTTGCCAGACATCTCCTGCATTGCCTCCAATAAAAAGGGCCAAATTCTTATTCTGACTGGACATAAGTATACAAGAGGCAGAGGAAGGACCAGGTCACCTGAGGGGAACATGGAGGCAAGATGGAGGAGCTTGCAAGGATGGGGTTAGGAAAGCCAAAAACCACCTTGGAGTTGAATCTGGTGAGGGATGTGAAGGGCAAAAAGAAGGGCTTCTACAGGTATATCAGTAGCAAAAGAAAGACTGGGGAAAATGTGGGCCTGGTGCTGAATGGAGACCTGGTGACAAAGAACATGAAAAAGGTCAAAATGCTCAGTGTCTTCTTTGCCTCAGTCTTTACTGGTAAGATCAGCTTTTAGCAATCTCAGGCCCCTGAAACCAGTGGGAAGAAAAGAAGACTCACCCTCAATGGAGGAAGGTCAAGTTAGGAATCATTTAAAGAAACTTGACATACATGTGTCCATGCGACCTGATGGGATGCATCCATGAGATTTGATGGAGCTGGCTGATGTCGTTATGAAGTCACTTTGATAACCTTTGAAAGGTAGTGGCAACCAGGAGCAGTTTGTGAGAACTGAGAGAAAGCAAGAATGTTATTTCTGTCTTCAAGAAGGGCAAGAAGGAGGATCCAAGAAACTACATACAGACCAGCCAGACTCACCTCAATCCCTGAATCAGTGATGGACCAACTAATTCTGGAATATATTTCCAAACATTTAAAGGACAAGAAGGGAGTGTTGAGTGTGTGGGGGCGGGGATTGACTACTCTCATGATAGGGATTAAATAGTCAGCATAGATTTATGAAAGGAAAATCGTATCTAACCAACCTGATAACCTTCCACCATAAGGTAACAGGCTCATTGGATGAGGGGACAGCAGTGATGTTCTTCATCTCAACTTTAGTAAGACTTTTGACACTATCTCTCATAACATCCTCATCAACAAACTGATGAAATACGGACTAGGCAAGTGGACAGTGAGACGGACTGAAAACTGGCTAAAGTGCCAGGCTAAGAGAGTTGTGATCAGCAGCATGAAGTCCAGCTGTAGGCCAGTTATCAGTGATGTCCCTCATAGGTCAATATTGGGGCCAGTACTGTGTAATATCTTCATTAATGACCTGGATGATGGGACAGAGTACACTCTCAACAAGTTTGCAGATGTTACAAAACTGGGAGGAGTGGCTGATAAACCAGAGTGTTGTGCTGCCATTCAGAAGGGCCTTGACAGCCTGGAGAAATGGGCTGACAGAAATCTCTTGAAATTCAGCAATGACTCAATTCCTGCACCCTTGAAGGATAAACCCCATGCACCAGTACACACTGGGAGTCAACTGGAAAGCAGCTTTGCAGAGAAGGACCTGGGAGTCCTGGTGAATGAGAAGTTGACCATAAGCCAGAAATATGCTCTCACGGCAAAGAAGGCCAAAAGCCTCCTGGGCTGCATTAGGAAGAGTGTTACCAGTAGGTCAAGGGAGATGATTCTTCCCCTCTTTTAGACCACATCTGTAGTGCTTGGTTCCTCTGTGCAAGAGAGACATGGACATACTAGGTTGAGTCCAGTGAAAGGCCACAAAGATGATTAAGGATTTGGAGTACCTGTCATGTGAGGAGAGGTTGAAGCATCTGGAATTGCTCACCCTGGTGAAGAGAAGGCTCAGACAAAATCTTATCAATGTGTATGAATATCTGATGGGAGGGTGTAATGAAGACAGAGACAGACTCTTTTCAGTGATGCCCACTGAAAGGACAAGAGGCAATGGACAGAAATTCAAATACAGAAATTTCATTTAAATATAAGGGAAAAAAATGTTATGAGTGTGTTCAAGCACTGGAACAGGTTGCCTGCAGGGGCTGTGAAGTCTCCACCCCTAGAGATGTTCAAAGCCTGCCTGAAAACAGCTCTGAGCAATCTGCTTTGGTGTTCCTGTTTGTGTAGAGGAGTTGGCCTAGATGATCTTCAGAGGTCCTTTCCCACTTCAACAATTCTGGGATTCTGTGATAGAACTGCTGGATAGAAAGAGAGAATATGACTAGAGAAGCAGATAAGAAAGCCTCTCTCCAGCTTCTTCACACACCAAAAATCCCCAAAAGATTGTTCGGTTTMCAATAGTGAATATTTTAGGGGATGAATTAGCTTTTGGTTTGGGGGTGAAGGGGAGCATGTTTTATATAGATTCTTGATTCTAGTACTCATGGCTTTAAAAAAGTTTCCAAATATCATAAATTCAACAGAAATGGTGCCCTGTTGCTTTCACTAATTKATTTCACCATGGCTTTACTGCAGAAGAAGGGAGTTTAGATAAATTAGAGTTGTGTCGTGTTCATTTTAGACCTCCACAGGATCTAAAGGGTGACTAAGTCACAAGTAACACCTACTCCATCTCCAACTGGTACATTTTGGGAATCCAGGTAGATAAACTTCAGCAAGATCAGACTGAACTGCATGCTTTACAAGTGATAATCTTTCTCTTTATGTTTCCAGATCCTTATTCTTACCCAGTCATGTTAACGGAGGCAGAGAAACTCAGTTTTTAATCTCCAAACTTGAGTACCATTCATATGAGTAATCAAACAGCTAAAATCTGTAAAKAAAGAAACAATCATGCATTTTGAAACTCTTCATAGGCTCAGTTCAGGTTGTTTCCAGGAACAAAAGATTATTTTCATAATATGTTTTCTAAAAGGATAAAGGTTGGAAGTACTTGCTCCTTTCAAGGGGGATTTTGCACCAGAAATAAATTTAGATTTAGATCCATTACATGTGTCATTGTACACTGGATATAGAACTTAAATGACACAGTATCAACTGTCTTTCCTTGTAACAGTATTCATCATCCTCAAACAAGGAAATACTTCACAAAGTAATCACAGTAAGTAATCACAGTCAGTACAGCCTACTAGCTGCTCATAACTTCTTAGCCTACTCATTTTAAAATATTTTAATTTGAAAGATGATATTGTAAAGGGATCAGCTGATAGGAGCAGAGTTCAAACTGAATTTTAAAACTTCATTTTGAATTTTCTGATTCTTATAAATCTTATTAGAATTATAGAACAATTTAGCTTGGAAAAGACCTGAGGAGGTCATTTGGTCCAATTTCCTGCTCAGAGCAGAGCCAACTTCAAAAGTGGATCAGTCTAGTCAAGGTCAGTCTTTCAGAATATCTTAATAATATTTGAGGTGAGCTTTTCAGACAAAACATGTACTTCAATACCTACAGAGAAATARTCAAGAATGGACTCCTGTCTATTAGGTCCCTTTAAGGAAGAATTTATTTGACCAGTATTAGATGTATATTTTTTGATTAGTTTGATTGTGTTCAAAAATGCRTCTTTATTTGCACTAACTATAAAGGCAGCCTGCCTCACATGTAGCTATTTCCAATTAGTCACCACCCAAGGAACCAAATGCAGACCATCATCATCATCAGTCGCATCATCTGTGTACAAAGGAGAAATCTAGATGACAAAGTGACACTTTCAGCAATTTTCCATAAAATATTCCCAGTAACTCCATTTCCCTGAAGTTCTAACATACTAAGCCTCTGAAGATCTTTTGAAAATCACCTTTTCTTATGAACTTCTGATGTGCCTAAATACAGAGTTACTCATGCAAGTGTACTGATCTGAAATATCAGAGTTTAATGTTGCATTATTTTTATGAAACAAAAATGACCATAAGATACACCTAGCCTTTCTTATACTTCCCCTSTACAATTGTACTCTAGGTAGCCAAATATTTATCTAAAGACACAAAAACATCAACCCAATTGAAAAAGAATAGGATATTCTTACAATAGACTTGTCTGTTTACAGCAGTATATATCATTGCTAGAATATCCAATGGCATAACATCTTACTTTAATGGCATTAATCTGAAACCCATCAGAGCTGAATTCACTGAGCATCATACAGGACTGAACTTTTTGTAAATTAGTTTGCCAGTCAGATCAGAATTAAATCATATGCATGTTACTTCAGTTCTCAGGAGCAGGAAGAATATTTTATTAAAAATCTTATAAAGCATGCTTACTGCAAAGAAGGAATAGGATGCCTCTCAGGAAATCTGATTTTATGTGCCTAAGAAAAGACAAAGGCATGTCAGGATTGTTATTGTAAGGYGGCTCGTTGGTCTAGGGGTATGATTCTCGGTTTGGGTCTGAGAGGTCCCGGGTTCAAATCCCGGACGAGCCCTTTGACCCCGGGAGAGCAAACTTTGGCCTTTTCAGGGACCTACTTGGTTTAGGGGCCACAGGTTAAAGTTCTCGGGCCTTTTACCATGTTAAGGCTCTTGGTTCCAGGGCCTTAAAAAGAAGGCGGGTCCAGGAGAGCTGGCTTGTGTTCAAACATCACTTCCTCCAAGCTCAAGAGTGGTGCATCCCTATAAGAAAGAAGCCTGGCAAAGGGAGTACGAGACCTGCACGGATGAACAAGGAGCTCCTGGCAAAATTCAGACAGAAGAAGAAAGTACACAGAATGTGGAAGAGGGGACAGGCCAGTTGGTAGGAATATAGGAACATTGTCAGAGGAGTATGCAGGGACGCGACAAGGAAGGCTAAGTTATTAAATCTGGCAAGAGATGTCAAGGACAGCAAGAAGGGCTTCTTGAAAAGCAAAAAAAGAAAAAAAAGAAAAAGAAAAAAGAAAATGTGGGCCTACTACTGAATGGATCGAGGACTCTGGTGATGAAGATACAGAGAAGGCAGAATTACTGAATGCCTTCTTTGCTTCAGTCTTCACTGCTAAGGGCAGCCCTCAAGAATCCCAGGGCCTGGAGATAAGAGAGAAAGTCTGGAGAAGGGAAAACTTTCCTTTGGTTGAGGAAGATAGGATTAGAGACCTTCYGGGCAGGTTAGATGTCCACAGATCCATGGGCMTGGATGGGATGCACCCAYGRGTRCTGAGGGAGCTGCCAGATGTTGTTAGCAGGCCACTCTCTATCATCTTTGAAAGCCCATGGAGAACTGGAGGGGTTCCTGAGAACTGGAAGAAAGTCAGTGTTACTCCAATCTAAAAAAAGGACAAGAAGGGTGACACAGGCAACTACTGGCCGGTCAGCCTCACCTCCATCCCTGCAAAGGTGATGGAACAGCTCATTCTGGATGTCATCTCCAGGCATATGGAGRAGAAGAAGGTGATCAGGAGTAGCCAACAAGGATTCAGCAAKGGGAAATCCTGCTTAACCAATCTGATAGCCTTCTCTGATGGAATGACTGGCTGGGTAGATGAGGGGAGAGCAGTGGATGTTGTCTACCTTGACYTCAGCAAGGCTTTTGACTGTCTCCCAAAACATCCTCCTCGGCAAGCTCAGGAAGTGTGGGTTAGACAAGTGGCCAGTGAGGTGAAYTGAGAACCAGCCGAAAAGCAGAGCTCAGAGGGTCGCCATCAGTGGCGTAGAGTCTAATTGAAGGCCTGTGGCTAGTGGAGTTTCCCAGGGCTCAGTACTGGATCCTGTCTTGTTCAACTTCTTCATCAATGACCTGAATGAATGGACAGAGTGCCTCCTCAGCAAGTTTGCCAATGTTACCATACTTGGAGGAGTGCCTGATACACCAGAGGGCTGTGCTGCCATTCAGAGAGACCTGGACAGGCTGGAGAGCTGGCCAGAGAGGTTCAACAAGGGCAAGGGCAGGGTCCTGCACCTAGGGAAAAATAACCCTAGGCACCAGTACAAGCTGGGGGCTGACCTCCTGGAGAGCAGCTCTGCAGAGGAGGACYTGGGAGTGCTGGTGGATGACAAGYTGACCRTGAGCCATCAATGTGCGCTTGTAGCCAAGAAGGCCAATGGTCTCCTGGGGTGCATTGGGAAGAGTGTTGCCWGCAGGTSGAGGGAGGTGATCCTGCCCCTCTACTCAGCCCTGCTGAGGCCTCGTCTCGAGTCCTGTGTCCAGTTCTGGGCTCCCCAGGACAAGAGAGACATGGAGCTACTGGAGAGAGTCCAGCRKAGGGCTACAAAGATGATCAGAGGGCTGGAGCACCTGCCCTGTGAGGAACGGCTGTGAGAGCTGGGCCTCTTCAGCCTGGGGAAGAGAAGACTGAGGGGGGATCTGATCAATGTGTACAAGTACCTGAAGGGAAGGTGTCAATGGGACAGGGACAAACTCTTTTCCATTGTCCCATGCAATAGGACAAGAGGCAACGGGCACAAACTGAACCTCAGGAAGTTCCTCCTGAATATGAGGAAGAATTTCTTCACTGTGAGAGTGACAGAGCACTGAAACAGGTTTCCAGAGAAGCTGTGAAGTCTCCTCTGGAAATTTTCAAAACTCACCTGGATGTGATCCTGTCTAAGACATTCTAGGTGCCCCTACTTGAGTAGGGGGATTGGACTCAATGATCTGCAGAAGTCCCTTCCAACCTCAACCGTTCTGTGATTCTGTGATTCTGTGATTGTTGGTATAATGGGGCATATTTTAACATCATGTGTACTAGATTACTTCTAGAACGAGATGGGCATCAAATCCTCATCAGATTAAGTCACTGAAATTTTCTGTATTCATTGGAGCTAAACCAACTGACATTGGCTACARATCTGACCCAAGGACTGTTTTTCATTGCAATGAAGAAAGCAGGACTTGACGATAAAAGATAATTGCTTCTTCTACCTTGGAAACAATTTTTGAGAAATACATTAGTCCAGATTCTATGATTTAGAGCACTGTGAGTCAYGCAAATCCATCACACCCCTGAACAGGACTAAGAAAAACTTTAGGAGCTTCTGTGTAGCATTCACTTTGTAAGTGATCTTCTGAATATAAAACTATACCCCTGTACAGATGATATGAACTCACAGAAAATAAGAAAGGAATGATCCTGGCACTTGGAAGATGGCAATAATTGGGAGCAGATTTGACTGTTGGATACAAAGGAGGATGATGTATTTTGCCCTCTTATTTTGTACACCTACTCAGCATACAGGCACCAGCAAATACTCATTGCCGCTGAATCTCTATGCACTTCTTTAGTCTGATCAAACCATAAGAGCTGTAATTCTGATCAAATTCAGTATCGKGTGAAACTAATTCACAGTCAACCAGACCTACTATCCATATATTTATATGGAATAGAAAGGTAAATGGATGTCTCGCTTCTGTGCTCTTAGGATAGAGTGAAACCAGTCATATTGGCTTGTACTTCCATTTAAAATCCCTTTTCCATTAGAATCACACTAGCATCAAAAATCCTTAACAGGTCTGAATCCATACATGAAGACCACCCAGTATGACCAATTTCCACATATTGCAAGCCAGTAGAATGGAAAGATGACCTTGATTCATATTTTCTTATTATAAAATTCATCAATAGTTAAAACAGTTATATCAACAAAAAAAGAACGTCTGTAGAGTAGACGACGAAAGGAAATCTCCTGGGTTCTCTCTGTGTGCTTCATTCTGAGTTTTGACACTAAATGATAGCAGTCAATTGCCTCTAGCATAATAATAAAAGACTTAAACATTAAGCAAATTTATCCAAATAAAACAACTGATGATGGCCTCAACCATTTGGTTAATTGACATATAATAAGATGACCTAAATTTTTTTGAGTTTGGATGCAAAAAGGAATTTATTTTGCTCTGCAACATTATTTTAATGCTTCGTTAGCGGGCAAAATTATATTTTCTTCAACTACTATAATTAAAAAAAGAAAAAGTAAAAAGYGCAACTCCTGTATCAATACCACAAGATTTCACTGTGCTTTATGCAATGTTAGTAGTTATTCATATGGTCCTTGAGGACTTGCATACCTTTTCCCATGTAGTTCACTGTGACACAGTGGAAAGCATTATAGGCTTATACATTCTTATCAATGATATAAAAAAGGCATAGGGACCTGCAGAGAAAGCTATCAGATAGAGGCAGAACACAGGGAGAGAAAAAGAGTGCTGCAGAGCATATAGACCTTAAAATGTCCTCTTCTCTTAGTTTGGCAAAGACAACGGCATGCTTGTTCACTTAGGATCTTGTGTTGYAAGTATTCTTCCTGGGCTACACGTTCCAGGTAGTGCCAGACGATGAAACTCACGCAGGACATGGGAGGTCCCCAGGAGACGATCAAAGTCTTCAGTGCCCACCAAAGCCCCATGACAGCACGGCTCTGATTACTCCCTGGTACCTATCAAGCTAAAACAAGATAAGAATGCTAAGCACCAGAGAGCACTTTGCCTAGGTTTGTTAATAGGTGCTGACAGCTCTTTTCAAGTGTGTGGTAAAATATTTCCATCCAGTAGGTTTTTTTGTTTGTTTGTTTCTCAGCCAGTCAATTTTTCCCCCCTCTTCCAAAAAAAAAGTCCACACAAAATTCTGATATTTTTAATRGTAGAAATAACCCAACATGTAGATTTTTATARTAAAGGAACAAAGATGAATATGGCAAGGGAGAGGAGAAAAAGTGCTCTTATTCTCAGTTAGTGAAAAAATGAAGTAGTCTTTTAGTTCCTACTGAATTAATTTTACAACTAACCTGAACCAGAGACYTTAGCTATTAAACCTGCTGATATTCGGCATTGTTGAGAACAGGGTCCTAAGAGTACTCTTGAATATCTCAGTTACATAAYGGCAAAAGCATTTCAGTTAGGGAGCACCTTTTCCTTCTATAAACTGCTGCAAATATTGTAAGTTTTCCAAGTGGCAATTGTGGAAATTACTGTAATCAGGATGTCTTAACATGATATCTTGGAATGAATGTGTGTAAACATAGTGTCATGAGGACAATCTGTTTGATTAATCCCAAGTGTTTAATGAAAATAACTTATTGTTCTCCACAAATGCCATCGCTATAGCATATACACACCAAGTATGGGCTCTTTTATGGACTGATGTACAAAATCAGATTTAATGATAAAGGACAAGATATTCATTATTGTTCAAAATAGCTGATCCTGTATCAGTGCTAGATAATACCCACAGCTCATCTTCAAAGACCTTTTGAATCAGAGTTGATGCAGCATAATTTCTAATCCATCTGTGCTCCATGGGCTGGAAATAGGATGAATATAAAATATTCATTTTTCCCTACAATATGTTTTTTAAAAATCTAAACAAGACTTCTTTTGCCACAGAAAATAAAACACCAGGTCATTTTTATTGTTTCCTGCTTCAAAAATAGCAAGTGCCTCATAGAAAACTACAACTAGTTCCGTTTCTGCTCATCCATCTGCGGCTCACAGTCTATTGTACAGCACTTATTTATTGGCATTGTATGTCAATGTCAAATATGTTTGCAGGCTATTTAAACTTTTATTATACTATGCTTCTATAGGATTAAAAAACAATCTTTGTTTTAACAATGTCTATATGATTAGTTGATGTGCTAGCAGTAACATTGAGCAGCTTCACTGCATGTCCCTAGGCTGTAACAGATGTTTTTGTCTTCTGATTTCTTTTARTGTTTATCTAGCAAAAAAAGCCTGAATATTACAAATACTGCGGTGTCACTATTCATGTCTGCATTGTAACAACAGGGGTTCACAGCATTTCTGCTTCAGACCTTCACTTGCTCTTAAAAAACATGAGGAAAATGTAGATCCCTTTTTCATTTAGATAATAAACCAAAAATGAAAGCTAGATAACATAGATGGGCATATTCTTTTARTSTACTACTAATGTATTAYTATTCTTTTAATGTACTACTAATGTATTACTATTCTTTTAATGTACTTTATCCACACATAACTGGAACACAACAGTAAGGRCTTCTAGTAACGTACAATATATGCAGAGAGCAGGTTAAAACTTTCGGAAAAAGAAAGGTTCAGCAGTACCCCTTTGTTTCATTTAAAAGAAGAGTCAGTAAAGCTCCTATTTCCACCCAAACTCATTTCAAAAGGAAGGTTGCCAAGGAGTTTGTAAGTTTTGTTTAGTATTGTTTTGGGCAAAGAAGAGAGAAAATTAAAGTTCCATTCCAGTTAGATTCTCTGTCGTGTCTTCCTGCTTAGATTCAATTCATTTTCTCTAGGTCAGCTGTACTTAATAAGTCACAGCATAAGTCCTTCAAGTCAACAAAACACACATTTATATGCCTGTGAATAAATAACACACATAAGAGCGTGATTATCTGCCTTGGATTTAAAAATACGAATAAGTATTTCAGCATCCAAAAGATTTCTCCAAAACAGCAGTCATTATTATTCAAGGTATTGATTTTAATGAGAGCTGAAAGTCTCAGCATCTCTGTCCTAAAATCAGGACACTTATTTAGGTCATATGGATATTAGCCAACATTTTCAAAAATGGCTGTCTAAATTTAGAAACATAAGTTCATATTTAAACATGAGCCTCAGCAGTTCATTCTTTTCAGAAGTTTTAACCACTTGCAACTGCTAGTAACTTTATTTCTCTAGATCTGCAGGCCAACATTTTTCAGAAAAGACTGAATGGTCATAGTGATTTGATTTGCAGATATCCAGCTTTCCGAGAGTTTCAAGCACCGGACGTCCAGTGAAGGAAAACTCAGCCATTTCTGATTAGGCTTGTCTAAGTTGTACAAGACTGGACACCCAAACTCTAATTGTTTTTTTAAATGGTGGATTTTTGGAATAAAGGTTAGATATTTTAAAATATTTGCCATTACAATGGTGATGCTTTTCCCTAGTTTATATGCATGGTGATTTTGCATATACTTATAAATAAGTTTTGGAAACCTAAGATAACTGCCAGGCAGCAGCAGTGATGGTGCCCGGGGGCAGCTGCAGCCTGGGGGCAGCGGGCCGAGGGCAGAGCCCCGTGGTGGCATCTCCCTGTCTCGCAGCAGTCTGACCCGTGCTGGAGCTAGCTTCGAGCACAGGCAGCCAGACTCCCGGGGGAGAGGCTGCAGGACCTGCCGCCGTGCTCGGGACTTGGGACAGTAGCTTCATCTCGCTCCACTGCAGAAGTCTTAGAGATCGAAGATGGCAGAAATAAGCACCTCCGTGGGGCAATACTTTTGATCTATTTTTGATGTCTGTCTTCTGGACAGTCATTCTCCATCCAGAAGTCATTCTCTGAAGACATAGATTTCTCTGCCCAGACTAACAAAGGATTTTAGTATAAGGGGCCCAAAAGTCTAACTTTTAGATACTTAGGTCATGAGACATTAATCCTTCCTAATGAACATATATATTTTTAGTGGAAGAAGGGGTGAATATCGGATCCACTATATCTTGTCTCAGAAATTTCTTCTGTTACCTATATGTGATTGCAGCAACACCTTCCCTTAAATCTTTTAAGACAAATGAAGTTATTTTTCTGTATCAAAGCTGAATTAGATTATCTTTTGAAACATTATGAAAAAAAGGAGATGTACTTAGCCTCCAAGTCTGGATTATTAAATATATCTTACTTTTAGGAGAAACACTATTGACAAAGTATGTGAAAATACAGTAAAATATCATGTTATGTGAATGAAGACAGCAATGATAGGCTATAGTTCAGCTCAGATATAGTTACTAAAACCAGTGTGAGCAGAAAATGTAATATAGTATATAATTGTAACATGATTGTCTTTTACAAAGTCAGAATTTGAAAAGAGAAGAAAAAAATGCCTGTTTCCTTTTGACCATGTGAACCTTTTCTGAGGTGAACTCTCAGATTTTGGAAGGTTCATTCTCAAACAATTACACGTGTCCATGGTCTCAGCCCCAGAGAAATGSCAAGTCAAATGAATGCAGCTTTTAAAAATAGTGTTATGGTGTCTGGTAAAAAAAAATCCTGATCCTTTCTAATAGAAGAACAGCTATGTTGGCTGAAAGATAGTGAACATGAAGTTCAAGAAAGAAGAGGATAATGTAACACTTACATAACCTGTGATCTAAACAATTTYCCTTTCAGTAGCAGTGAACAGGCTTGATAACTAAATGAACTACTATATGTGAAGTGACAAATTTGTCCCCAGGAAACTAACTCCAGGGTTATACCAAAGGTGAATTTGACCTGTGGGACTTTTCCAGTGCCTGATATTACAGTAATCAGCAGTTCTATTATCAGGTTATTGTGTCAGCATTAGAAGTACTATGGRTAATGCATCCACAAAGCTGAAACAGACAATAGGGAAGGAACCTTCACAATTAATGAGGAACTAATTTAATGAAGGCAGTGAAAAGAAAYAGTGATGGATGTTTAAAGGGCAGAGGGAATAAGAGACTGCAAAGGGTCATTGCAGCCTTCTGCTCTTCATATTTATCTGCTTGATGACCTATTCAATATATTCATTAACACAGATTATCTACTGGACTGCCTGGGTTCATATTTAATAGTAATTAAATAGTACTGCAATCTGAGCCTGCATTTCTTGTCTTGTTTTATGATGCTAAGTCTACCTATACAGGGTTCAAGTGGCATTTAGAGCCTGATAGTTAGATCTGATGGCTCTATCAGAAGACCCATATGTTTCAAAGACAAGAAGTTCATGTCACTCTGTTAAGTTAGATTTCCAAATTGATCAAACACATTTATAACAGTCTGATCTTAAAAATATCATAGAGTATCCATGAACATATTGTAAATAAATTAATATTTTTTTTATCTCTGATGATGAGAAAGCTTTTGTTTTCTAGAATATATAAGAAGTTTGAACRTAAGTCCTAAGATCCCATACAATAACTACCATAGCTCAAACCCTGAACAACTGTTACAGTTGTAGTAGCCGAACAGATGGGTAGGCACATCTTCAGATGTAGCAGATCCCATTAGATACCCAGCTGTACTTGAGGATACATAAAATAAACTGCCTTGGTCCATGTTAGTACCACTGACATAGGGAGCACAAGGGACATATGAGGCTAACATGACATGACATGAGGCTAAATGCAGGATGGAAGGCAAACACAGAAGCCCAGGACCTTTGTGTAGCATCCTCTGAAATAGTGCCCGTTCCATACGTGAGGCCAAACCTGACAGTGTAAGAGTGCCCATTTCAGACTTATGTGACCTACAAGTTTGTTATGGCTAAGATTCAGTGTACCTCCCACAAAAACAGGGGGTAATCACAGCACAAACACAAGAAATAAAGAAGGTGAATTAGGCCACTTACAATGCCATTTGATTAACGCATGCAAATTTTAAGTGACAGCAAGACAGAACTTACAGAACAGAACTTACAAACATTCTATCTCACTATCAGAAAACTAAAATAAAAGATGGTAGAATTAAATGCTCAGGTCAAATGGTAAGTCTGATATCTAGACATCTCAGAAACATGGTTGGGGAGGATAACCGACAGGATGTAGCGTTACCAGGTTACCAACCTTATAGCAATGATATATTAAGTTGTGTTTGCAGGGGAGTGGCACAATATGTGAAGRATCTAAATGTAACAGCATTAAAATAGTATGAGTATTATTAATATTATTAATAAAACGTTATCAGTAAAATAAAAGTTCCAGAGAGTCTTCACAGGAAAAAAATCACAGATCTTAATAGTAACATGTACCATTTTTATTAACTACCAGTGCCCTGAACAGGGTGACAGTGATCAGGAAGTGTTATGTAGGATTAGAGAAACTGTAAATTTAGGAGAGGCAATAACAGGAGTTTTCAGCTACCCACCTGTGAGCTGCATCCGTACCTCACTTCGATGTAGAGGTATCTCTTATGGACACAATAAATTACTGCTCCCAGAACAACTGGTCTTGAAAAACACTGGAAAAGATGTAACTCTTCTGAATTTGATCTTGAGTAGAGCACAGGACCTAGCCAAAGGGTTATAAGTGAAGCAGGATCTCTCTAGTAACAACAGCAGTACAAGCCGGTTTAACACGGTAGCTGGACAGAGTAGAACGAAAGTATCCAGCACATGTTTATTCATCTTCAAGAGAGGGAACTAMGTAAAACTGAAGCAAACCAGATGGGGGAGTAGGGCCATGTCAAAGGGACAAARAACAGTCCGAAAAGCAGAAGGACTRTGGGAAGTYTGGAGGTTATTTCGGAAAGTAGTGCATTAAAAGCCAAGATAAAATATGTTTCAAAATTCAAAAAGAAAAAGAAGTCCAAACAAATAACCTGTATGGTTCAATAGGACAGTTAAGATGACTATTATAAACTGGTTGATACTTAAGAAATAGGAAGTTGGTTCTAATGAGGAGAACAGAAAAGCTCATAAAACATGGCAGCTCGAGTGTAAAGATAAATACTGAGAACTAAAAAAGRGTTTGAATAGCACTTTGCAAATATTCTCAAACTAATGCTGAAAACTATTCCAAATGTATCAAAAGTAGGAATCAGACTAGGGAACTGCTGGGACTGATTGACGGCAAAGGGGTAAAAGAGGCACTTGAGGATAATAAGGGCACAGTAGGGAAGCTCCATGATTTTTTTGCGGTGGACTTTATGGCTGAGGATGACGGGGAGCTTTTGAGACCTGACACATCCTTTGCAGTAGACRGATCAGAAGAGTAAGATGTAATTTGAAGTATTATATGGGAAGTATTAGACCAAGAAGATAGACTAGATGATAGTAAGTCTCCAGGACCAGGTGGTGTTCACCCATGAGTTTTGAAGGAGCTCAGAAAACTCTGCAAAACTGCAGGCCAAGGTGTGCAATGTGCAGTCACAAACAGCCGTATGCCAGAGGACTGGCAGTGCACCATCTGCGATGCCTCCCAGCTCGAGAACAGCTCTGGGGGAAACTGGGAACTATAGAGCAGCGACTCACACACCTCACGAGATGATGAGTCTGTAATAAAGAAAAGGATCACTGAGCATGTGAATAAACACGGCATGGGCATGTTTACATGAACACCTGCCCCACTAACCTGCAGATGTAATAGCATCTCCTGCCATCACTGGTAGAGCCAGACACACCAGCAATTCTTGTGTTCACTTTGGTGGTGCCCAAAGAGTTTCCAGTTTCAGCTACTCYATCTGTAGTGCCTTTATACTTGGCTTATGTTGTACTTGTGCCTCATTCCATAATAAACAAATCTCACATCACACATACTACCATAAATCCCTTTTTTTCCCTTGCTTTTACATCACAAAAAGCTACAAGGCCTATGCATACAAGGCATCTATGCTTAGAGCTTGTCCCATGATCAGACAAAGCCTTAGTTCTGACTGCATTTACATTAACATGTTCTCTGTGGATGTGTCTTTTAATTTGCTTTTGCTTATGAAACGTATCTGTAGAGTAGCCCACCCACAAACACAATTTACAGCTGTGCGGCTTATAGCATTTAGCCGTACGTATGTTGTTATTGCCTCTCTTGTCAGACTCAAGTTAGTTTTGTGCAAGGTCCTTCAAAACCTCCTTCTCTCCAAATGCACTTGTAGGAATTATAGAAAACCTGACTGTGTAGACACACAGAAAATTCTCCCTTCCCTAAACCACTTRCATGCAAGATCCAGCTTCCCAAGAGGCAGTCCTTCTGTGTTTTACCTTAAACTTCATAGGAACTCATTAAACTCTGAAAAAATCCATTATGCCACCACATTTTTTGGCTTCAAATAGGAAACAAATTTTGAACTAGCAATGTCCTATCACATCATTTCTTAGTGACCATTATGAGTGTTATGCATGGCTGTGAATGTGCAAAAAAAATATTTAATATCACCATAATATATTAAGGAAGTAGTAATAATATATTGCATAAAGTAATTGGATAGCACATATATAATGCTGACAAATTTATTTAAGCAAATTAAGAATACAGTAGTAGAGTTATTTACCAGCTATCTTGGATTGAAATGTTCACTACTGGAAAATTTAATTTAAATTTTTATGATTAGATTATGATAACCATTGTGAACTCAGTACTAAAAGTATATAGTCCTAAAAGTCCATACAAGCACCAATTAATCTCTTCTGAGATTCTCTGAGCAAGAAAWTGTGTTTAGCATGGAATATTTTATTAGTGCTTCATTTAAACAAGGTATCTTCCCACAGGGCAGAGTTTTCCTAGCGCTGGACTCTGAAGAATGCTGATGATGCCACTGACTCCTTTCTAATTGAATTCATAAGCTACAAAGAAACGAATCTTGGTTATCATCTGTCACTTAGTTATGGAGGCCCACAAGTCTCAGCCTAAAGAAACTGTGGCTGTAGATCTCCCACTCTTGATCCCATCCAGATGACTAATTACCAGTCAGTTCCTATTGGAAAGGAAAAAAACGCTGTTCTACTTTTATTTGCTAGGAATGCACCATATATTTAAGCAAATATTGATTTTCTAATCTCCAAGATAAAGTACCTCAGAATGGCAATTTTGAAACTGTGGTAGTGCATACGCTTCATTAACCTGCCGAGGCTTGTTGTCAATCTGGGTAGCCATAGCCTGGTTCCCAAATATTTGACTGTTTCTTTTTATCTGCTTGAACTCAAAACACTAAATACCTCATCATATCATGTCTACTTGCCTCCAGTTATTCTTCGACACTGCTACTTCCATTCACTCCTTTCATATTGCCTTTGCTAAAATTAAATAGTAAATTTGTTTGGCAGGAACAATCTCTTGTTCTCAGCCATATGCAGCCTAACTGTGTCAATATAAGATGCATACATAGGGTTTTTTTTATGTGGATAAGTTTATTTCCAGGTACTTTCACAACCTGTTAGGTGAGTTGCGCTGACAGAAAAAAAAAAAAAAAAAAAAAGCCTAATACAAATATTGAGAAAATCCTTTGAAGGTTAGTAAAAATGTTATGGCTTGAATATCCACTCAGAAATCAGAGAATATCAGATTAAACATTTCCCCAAATGGGAATTTTACTGCGATAACTTCCTATGTCTGGATTTAAGTATGAAACAAAAGCAGTTTCATAAATAGAAAAAGGAACAGAAAACTAAATTTGGAAATCAAGATAATAAATCAGTGTATATGAACAGCAAGTCCTGTACCCACAGTGTATATATAGATAGAGATAGAGATAGAGATCCTGACTTATTTGCTTGTGATTATGAATAGCCAGTGGACGGACATCTTACTAACACCTCAGTGCGTCTCCTCTGCTTTCTCTATCTGTAGGCACACAGGCACACACAGCTCAGGGTCCTTCCCACCACTGAGGTGCTCGGTTAGCAGACTTATCCTCAGAAAGAAAAGAGCACACGTCTTCCCGCTGGGATGCCACCTGTATCATGGGCTCTTACGAAGCTGCTGCCACTTTCCATCCTTGTGCTCTCTCTGCAATGGTCCCTTCTTAATGTACTCCCACCACTCAAGACTTTGTCACTGAGCAGTAGAGAAGGACTTTTCTTGGAGTCCTTTCAAATCTTACTGCTTGCAGTATCAGCAGAGCACTGTCATTGAGATCTTAGACACAGAATTTCACCTGAAAGGAAGAAGGGGAAAACCTGTGGGATGTTCAGCTGGAAGACAACAGAAATTCCCTTCGATTCTGTCACTTCTTAGGCACTCTTAGGCATTATAAAATACATGTTTTTGACTGTTTTTTGATKGTTTTCTCATCCTCATTGACAAGCAAAGTTTTGCTGCTCCATTCCTCACATCTGAATGAATTTTAACTAAACATTATCACTGCATTGTCACCACTTGAGCAAGTGAAGGTTGTTTATTTGGCCCCCACTTTCAATTCCTTAGTAGATGATAGCACAGAACTCTTTTCCCTACAGTCTTCAGGCCACAAGGCTATCAAACTGTACTCTGTACATTTATACACAACACACACACATATAAATAAAAAACAGCCATAGAAGGAGGAAGTATCATAGATTTCACTGCTGCCCGACTTCTGCAACACTTTGCTCCATCTTGCAGTTATAAATTATTTCACATATTAGCAAAAGCACCATYAAGGCACTGCCCTGACCAGAGCCTGGTGCTAAAGTGGATTTGTCACCAGGTAAGTTCCTCACTAACCTTGGTCTCACCAAAGTCTTGCATATGAAYGTTGCATGCGGTGATCCTGATAGGGTTACGCGGGGGATAAAGAGCTCTACATCTGTGTGCTCAACCCTGAAAGGATTGCCCAGACCCAGAGTCTTCCCAGAAACTGTGGAATAAGACATCTCCACTCTGCTTTTCTTCAGAGAAATTGAATGGGAAACATGGGAACCTGCATCTGCAGGGCTGTTTATCTCCCCCCTCCCCAAACACAAATTTTGCTGGAGGCAGAAAGGTGAAAGTAAAGCCAACACAAGTGGGTCAAAAAACTGACAGATTTGGAGGAGAATTGTAAGTAATTTAAAGCAACATTAGTAGACAGAAAAGAGATTTGTCAAACATTAGAATTTAGTAATAACATCTGACTCATTGAAAAAAAATCAGATTTTAAGTGATCTTAAATCGGCACTGACAGCATTTGTGCTGTATTTGGGCAAATGCTTTACAATTATATCATCCTTGCAGAGGTTAGTGACATCAGTTTTTTTCATCAGAACAGGAAGCCCAGAAATATGCAGACTCACGCTCCGTTTGAAATTGATTCTATTTGCTTTCAGCTCACCAGTTACTCACCCAAAAAGCCCATACTTTTCAAGCCAGTCAGAATAAGAAACAAGCTAAAACAGTGMCTATGCCAAATCCTTCCCTCTCAAAGCTATTCAGAACAATTTGTCTTTTTTCTTTTCAATCTCACAGCGTGCTGTATGAAACTGTGTACCAGAACAACTTCCACAGAGACAAAAAGATGCACTCTCACAAAGAGTGCTTTAGCAGTCACAAATTTCACTGATGCACATGTTGGCAATAGTCTCAGTATAATTCAGTATGACTTATTTGAACATCTGATACAAGCGGTAAACTTTTTTTCMCTTGTTGCTTTACAACTGTATCCCATCAAGTCCATACACTTTATACCCAAGACCTGTACTTATACCCCAGTATCTGTTCTACTTTAGAATTAAAATCTAAAGTAAGGTAAAGAAGGTATTTCAAGCTCATACATTCACAGATAATTCTGATAACTAATTCTGACTTCTAAACAAAAGCAAGCTAATTTCACCAAGACAATTAATAAAAATAGTTGAGAATCAAGGATAATATGATCATTCAACCAGCACTAATAAGGACATGTAAGTATGATATTACTATGGCTTCATATAGCTATGTATCAGCTAGGTGTCAGTRGCACTAAAAGACACAGGAGGCTTATGCTCAAATAGTACCATGAATTTTTAGTAGTAATGCTACTAGTAGCAGTTGTAAAAGAGTACCAAGTCTCAGTGTTGATCAGGGTCATCCTATGACAGATACAAGAACACAGGAAAGTCACATCCTTGTCTGAAAGAGCTTTTAGTTTAACTAGAGAGGAAGATAAAAACAGAGGAACATAACATGAATACGAGCTAGTTAACAAGTGAAAGAGAACCAATTCAGACCCTAACAAGTTAGCTTTGCAGAAGGACAGAAACAGTAGTTGACAAAGAACAGCCAACACCTGATGGCATGGTGGATGCTCCACAGCTGCTGAAAACTACTGACCTGCTCTCCCTGTGCAAGTCCAACTCGGTCCTTCTGCACTAGATGCAGGCATGAACATGCTACTAGCTTTCAGCAAAGTTAGTGAGTTAGCATGGATTCCATAGGGTTTCAGAGCAGAGCACCCCAGCTSCAGCAATGTTCTCTGAGCTGTCAGCTGAATGGAAAAGGTACTCTTGCACTGGATTGCACAGAAAGGGAAAGGATTGTAACTTTTATAACTCTAWTGATTTTTTGATTAAAAATTAAATGACATAGGAAGCAGAAAATATTAAAAATCCATGTGGAGACTATCTATTTAGGGAGCAGGTAGACATACTAACTCCACAGAATTTCAGCGATAAAGTTTACATCCTACTTGCACCATTGATCTCCCCGTCACTATGTTATTAAAGAGTCATAATGCAGTAATCATGTTGTAGCAGCTAGGAGGCAAAGTGACATCTCATGTGTATAAGGAGRTTCTGAATATATTTGATCATATAGTAGGATCATAATCTATTATATTCTCTCCTCCCCAGATTTGATCTTATTAACTCCATGGAGAGATGTGCAGAGATGCTAGCTCAGGTGTGAGTGAACAAAGGCTGGCAACCTTCACCGTGTGTCTGGGATAGACAGAGCTAAAGAAATATGGAGAGAAAAAAGTCACAATGGCTAGTGCAGGCATCTAGCTTAGATATTCAGATAAGTACATGAAATGAAACATTATTTCTGCTTTAGCTTGACAGTATGGGGCTCATGGAGATATCTTAGTTCTCTGAAAGATGTTTCACGACTCTTCATCTTTCATTTCAAGGCCTCCCTAGATGAAAAATGTTGACAAGGTCTGGGCAACTGCTCAGACAGTGCRCCTCAGGAAGCGTTATATTAGAATACATCCACCAACCACATGTTGTAGGTCTAGTCTGAGCTAACTCCATAAGGAGTTTCAGATACCTGCTAGATGTTGCTCAGTCCAAACTGCTATGTGTTGACTCCRGTGAGTCCTACTCCCTTCTGCTCCTTCTTCCCACCGTGGGAATTGTGTCATCTCTGTATAGTGCTCCCCCTCTTTTTGCCTGGATAAGTGCTATGTATACTTGATTTAAGATTGTCTCCATCTCACAGAAGCTCTCCAGGCATGAGGGGGGCAAGTGAGGACAGAGTATCCATGGTTTGTCTTCTTAGTTTGTAACGAAAGGACATTCCATATTTATCTTGAGCCTAAGTTAAGGCCTTCTTGTTATTAGGAGATGGTTACTTCTAAATAGTGAAGTGTAGAAGGGATGAAGGCACTTGTGAGGTGGTCAATCACAGGGAAATGTGGGTTTCTTCACATTCAGACAGTGAGAGCTAGTGTACAGCTCACACATGTATTAGTCAGCAGAGGRCAATTCTCACTATACAGAACAAAATAGCTACTGTGCTTTAGTCTTGTCCCTTAGCTACTCCAATCACCACCACCATCTCAGCAAGCCAGAAACCTCTACTAGTCATTTTGTGTGAAATTAATATATGTTCTCACATTAAACTCTCTTATACAGATTAGTCTGAAAGGTGCTAGCCACTTGTCTGGGCTTTCTGATTAGGGATTTTTACTGCTGTAGGCTGAGTGATAAATTATGCTTAACATGTCATTAAGTACTTCTAACAATGATAGATGACAATATTTAAGAGCCAGAAGGAAAAAAAAATCACTGCTTTGGTCCCAAGTAATTCAGATGTAGGGAGTTTGTTTTTTCCATTACAGCACATTTCTGAGGGTAGTCAGAGTTCAACCGGGGTCAGACAGGGTGGGGTGGTTCTGTCAGCAGCTCTGCCCTAGATTTACAGTGATTAAATCATAGTGATCACCTAAATAAATCATAGTGATTTTTCCATTCAGTTCCAAGATTTCGTAAACATCATAATAGTGCTACCTGCTTGTGCTGAAACAAGCCATTTTCACTAGTGTTTCTTAATATCCTTGTATTGAAGATGCTACCAAGGTGCTTTGCTTTTATTATTTCATTCGTACGTCTGTATATCTTTTCATTTCTTATCTGTTCATCTGCATGTCATGTGTGCATTTCTTCCCGCAAGGCTGAATTGGCATGTCAAATGTACTTGTCATCCAGAGTAAGGTAATTGGTTTCCTCCTGGTAGAGATCTACAAACAAGTTGAAGCATGCAATATGGAGACAGAGATCATTAATTAAAAACATTAATAATATTATTATTATGGTGTATAGTAAAAAAATAATAATGCAATGTGTATATATGTATACAATAATATAACACATAACATACATTATATTATAAAAAGATGCATTTAGAGAGTGTGGGAAGAATGCAAAAAGGCCAGCCCCCAAAACCCACACAAGAGGTTGCTCAGCACTGACAGTGGCCTGCCCTATTTTTCAATCTCATTCTCTTATTATCACTTGTCCTCAAACTATGCTCATCTCCTGGAATGAAAATACAATGATTTCTAAGGTCAAAACAAAAAAAAAAAGAAAGAAAAAGGAAAGAAAGAAAAGTAATATTCAACATCTATCTGGTATCTGGAGCTGGTGGAGAATTTTTTCATTTTCAGCAAACCAGGCTTTCTCAAATTAGAGAAGTAATCTATACAGTTTTACTTGGCATTGATGGACTGAACTTTATTCCATTGAGACAGAGAGTTAAGTGTCAATAACTAAAAAGAGCTGCTTAGCACCATTCATTCCTTTCTAGGAGCTGTCAACCAAACTCAGAGTTTATGTTAGTATATCTGCAATAAATGTGTCTCTAGAGAGTGCAGAATAATTGCAAGTGGAAAAAAAAGGAAAAAAAAAAAAGAAACAGAAGCATCTATGTTTAAATGAAGCTCTCGTGTCCATTAAACAAAATAAGTTTTTACAAGGTCATGTGGGAACCCYGGGGAAAAATAAAATTTATTTGCCAGATCTAAGTTAGGCAACAGTTGGCAGGGAACAAGTGGTGGTGTCCTACTAAAACATAATGCCAAGGTATGACTTCTATCAATTCAAGTTTTTTAAAAAGATTACTATTGTTCAGTAGTTAGGTTAAAGTAAGCATTAACTTAACCCTTTAACAACAACAACAAAAAACAAAACAAAACAAAAAATATAATATCCTAATAAGTTGTTGATATTGAAAGGTCAATGAGAATTTTGCCATTACTTTCAAATGGGAGGAGTTCAGTCTCCTCCACTAAGTTGTTGATATTGAAAGGTCAATGAGAATTTTGCCATTACTTTCAAATGGGAGGAGTTCAGTCTCCTCCACTTCTCTGCTTTATATGAGCTGTCCTTTTACTCCCCTCACTAAACCTTATTTAAGCMAAGCTCCTGCCTAAATGCTTTTGCTGCCACACTGGTCACAGGGCCCCTTGATCTGCTGCTCCACAGTATCTTCTTACGATATTTATCTTTCCACRTTGTCTGCCTGATTCCCATGAGTTATGGCCATCCCCAAGTTTTTTCAATCCCTTCTGTACTCTGAACCGCCAGCATAATGTTTTGCACAGGAAGGCAACAAATTCACATGACGTCTTGGGATGACTCAGCTAATAYATTTCCTTCGGTTAGCTGGAACAGTTGGACATTAAAAGGGGTCCAAACAAACATGCTGAAAATGCAGATCTGAAAGTTACATTAACTGTGGGATGTAATGGAGTGTGGTGGCTTAGGGGCTCATAAATAACCACTACACCACCTTCACCACCACATTTTGGTGCCACAACCCAGAAACCTATTAAAGATAAGTAATTATCACTATCCCTCCCCAGGAAGCATTCTCCATAAAATGGGCCTCAGACAGATTAATGCTTCCTTTTTCTGCAATAAAGTCTTGATTTTCAATTTTTGGTACAATTAAGAAGCACTGTAAAACATTTTTATTATCTTTTTTTTTTCAGACTGAGAGACAATTATTGCACTGTTTGTATATGCAGCAACCTATTCCAGTATTAGTCATTTTCCTTGTTATTAGCTTCTGGTTTAAATTGCAAGATAAAGAATTATGGAYGCATTTGTGATCCCACAGTGTTTGTTTTCATTTTTTACAGCACGGTAACACAAATGAAAAGAGACAGCTAATGGCCTGCAGAGGGGATGTGTGGTCTCAACGGGAAGGCTGCAGTGACAAGTACAAGTACTGGTTAAAAAGGCAGGGTGAAGGCACATCGATTTTCCAAAGAAAAATATTATTTTTTATCCTTCCAAAAATATCTTCCTGTAATTATCTGGTGCCATGTTCGTTCTATATGTGTTAATTGCAACAAGTTTTCATTTGCACAAGCAGCAGCTCGGAATATCCCCTCACACTGTAACAGCACCAGGTTGCACAAAGAAGCGAATAGGCAGCACAGCATCTGCACAGGACTGCAACTTCATGCACCAAAAGCTAGAGGTGGCTGGGCAGCAAAGACCACCTCTCGAGTCCCAGTTTGCTGCAAACAGATTTGTGAACACACCAACTAAGGCTGTGTTTATTCTAGTGAGTGAAATGGGCCAGGGACCGTTCTCCAGCTTTGAGGCCAACTGGCAGCGCACAGCTTTCAGCTTTCTGGCTTAACTCTCTTATCTTCAAAAACAGAGTGGCCACATTCAGATTGTTTACTGGGAACTGTCAATGGCTTGTGCCACCTCCCAAGCCTTATCTGAGCATATTCTTTGAAAACACTAGTAGCTGTGCCAGAACTGCACTAACAGCTTAGCAGCTATAGCTGATCGCATCCCACAGCACATGTCCATGACCTGACACTGTTTAGTTTACTGGTACAGGAATAACCGTGGAAACTATTCTGAATGTGTATAGAGAAGAGCCTTTTGGGATGAAGAATAAATCCAGCACTAGTTTGTAGTATGAAGTGCAGTTACAGAGCTTTGCAAGAATTTGATGGTAGCTGTAAAGTGCTGTTTAGCTGTGAAAATAAGTTATTTCTGTGCTATTCCACCATCAGCATGGAATCTAATCTTTCAGTCTGCCCAGAGGGGTTTTGGAGTCTTCTTCTCCGGAAATATTCAAAGCCCTCCTGGATGTGATCCTGTCTAACACGCTCTAGGTGAACCTGTTTGAGCAGGGGAGGGGGAAGGGGGGTGGACTAGATGATCTCCTGTGGGGTTTGTTAGACACTGAGCTAGGTGACCTGTCCTTCAAGTGAGACTAGAGGCAGGTGTGCTGTGAGAAACAGAACAAGAATGCAGAATATGAGCCAAGCAGACAACCGTGGTGTCTGCTTGTGAGAAAATTGTATCAAGGGGCATAACCAATCGMTTTAGTAGCTGGAGCGCGTGCTTGTCGCTGTATGCCCAATCACCGCGCTGTGTATGTCGCGTGCACGACTTGTGCTTACTGTATCGATATATATATTTTGCCTTCTGATATGGATAAAGGTCTTCTGATCAGAACCTATCAGAAGTCCGTGCAATCAATCCCTTCAAATGCTGACCCCGACGTGACAGGGTCGAACAAGCACTGACAGGAGCATCCGGAAGGGACTCCAGCTGAACGACTTGCTCGCAGCAGGACTGCAGCAAGAAGCCCGGGCAATCACCGTTTACAGGTGAGCAGCTGGAGCMTACCTATGGGATCTAATCTGTCGACAGAAGAGGAAGCTATCGTTAAGTTGTTACTGCAGATATTAGCTAAGAAAGSTGTTAGTTATGATGAGAAAGCAGTGAAATTTTTACTTAAATGGTTAAAAGCAAAAGGGGYCCCGTCCACRGTATCGGAGGTGTTTGATCTTGAAACATGGGRAAATGCAGGTCAGATGGATGATTTGGGAAGCTGCGTCTCGGGGGGATTTGACCGCCCGGGACATAATGACGACTTGGYGTTTGATRATAGAAACTTTGCGAACGTGGCAAGCTGAAAAAAGTRAAAAGACAGATGAAACTGCGAAAGCTCTTAAACTCTCTGGAGACCATCCAGCCCCGCTGTTAAACACTAACCTCATAGATTTAGATATGGAATCGCCACCGCGGGTGCGTTGTGGTCCCCCTCCACTGCCGTCTTTCACGTGGGGGAAAGGGGGGGCTGAGGCACCTTGTCAATCAGAGACCCCTGCGCTGCCGCCAGAGCCAACAAGGACGGATTTAGGAGGGTTTGATCCCCGGACCCGTTGGGCGCAATTGCACCGTGATGCAGCGGCCGCTGGGGATGACCCATGCCTGGCACTCCCAGGCCAGGTCCGGCAACAGGGCCCTAATGATTGGGTTCCTTTTCAGTGGGATTTGATTAAAGAATTACGGAAAACAGTGACCACATGGGGCTTATCCGCCCCTTTTTCTCAATCACTGCTGGACAATGTTCTGACGGGACAGCTCTTAACACCGTATGATCTCCGTCAGCTGGCAGCAATGATTCTAACCCCGACACAGAAGCTTTTATGGGAACAAAAGTGGCGAGATTTATGTTATACTGCTTCTCTAGAAAACTTAGATAGACCTGTCGGCAATCCATGTAAAACTGCAGGGTTGCCRCAGCTCTTGGGACAAGCGCCTCTAGAGGACCCGCGGCTTCAAGCCTGTTTAKATCTGCAGATTTTAAGGCAGTCTGCRTCTCTAGCCTTACAAGCTATGTTAAAAATCCCAGAGACCAGGAAGCCAGCTCATTCTTTTACAAAAATACTCCAAGGAGTTGCGGAGCCGTATATGCTCTTTATTGACTGACTCCKAGATGCATTAGATAAACAAGTTGATAACCGAGAAGCAAAAAGAGGTGCTGCTATTAAAGCTAGCCGTAGAAAATGCGAACAYGGATTGCAAAAAGGTCCTTCAGGCTATGTCTCCAAAAGCCTCCCTAGTCAAAATGATAGAGGCCTGTAACAGAGTCGGCTCCAACAYTCGASCAYGACCCYGGCAGGGCTGTTTATACTACCTGGTGTGATTGATGCKGATTATGAAGGGCAGATTCACRCAATGGCATGGMCTCYGTCRCCTCCACTGTTTGTGCCCAAGGACACTCGGATTGCCCAATTAATGTTGTTTAAAGCTATAGTACCYAGAACAACTAACAGGAAAAGAGGATCTGCTGGGTTTGGCTCCACAGGAGCCCCAGCCGTTTTTTGGGCCACTGACATTGCACAGCAGCGACCAACGCTTTCTATCACGGTGCATAATACACAGCATCACCCRTTACACATCAAATGTACCRTGCTTATAGATACAGGAGCAGATGTGACCGTCATTTCCTCGTYGGATTGGCCAGCTACTTGGCCCACAGTTACATCGTCCTGGGGCCTGGTGGGCTTTGGCRGATTGTCTAACACCTTGCAAACCACTTCRACCTCACCGACTAATCAYRTGGGGCCGAGGGTTTGCTTGTGTTTCCACAGGTCACGGGCCGCGATGGGTTCCRGCACGGGGAGTTCGACCCTTCCTGGCCTCGTCCTCCTCGCTGCCATCATCRCCTGTGCTTCAGCRTGGCTCTCCGTCTCCCCATACCCAAATGTTTAGGTCACCCTCRCCAACACGACAGGACAACAATCTTTATGCTTGTCACTGGCAACACCGRCCAGCCCKTTCACAACGTGTCTTSTGGGTGTACCCCTCAGAAGTTGGGGCACGGTGATCCATCTCTCATTGCCAATGAGTGACCTCCTCAAAACCTCTCAGACAGTGGTTGACAACTGGGACAGTTGGGCAGCCCATCTCCCTCCCACCCCCTGGGAGCCACAGGAATTGGACATTTCGGGAATTGTGTGAGCGGATGCCTGTCTCTACTTTAATTACACATGCCAGAACCAGACCACCAAACAAGTTATAAATGCTACGCTTGTGCTTTATCGCAATGCCACATTTTGGTGCAATTACATGACCGAAAACTGGTCTCATTCTTGATACTATGATCTTAAACAGTACCCGAGCCCATTGCTGGGAAAAGCGCAGCACTCAGGCTTATGCAGCTGACTGTGCTGATAACCTAGACTTTTGTGATACTGATAAAACCAACTTTTTATTGCTAGTCCAGTGACATGGGTGTGATGAGTTTGAGGGCATGTGTTGTAGGAACCTGTCCGATCACTCCCATTCCATCTTTACGCAGGTACGGCATCTCCAACAATTAACGAGCGATCTACAACAGCTCGTTTGGTATTGATAGTTGGCTCTCTGGCCTAGAAATCGTAGGAAAGGTGAAAGAACTTGTTAAACTCCGTATTTTAATATTGCTTGTTATTTGCACTCTAATGCTGATTATTCACTGCTTATTGCAATGCTTGTGACGCATGATAGAGGGCATGCTGAAGGACGTGTGGCCGCTTGAAAATAAAAGAGGGGGAATTGTGGGGTTTGTTAGACACTGAGCTAAGCGACCCGTCCTTCAACTGAGACTAGAGGCAGGTGTGCTGTGAGAAACACAGAACAAGAATGCAGAATATGAGCCAAGCAGACAACCGTGGTGTCTGCTTGTGAGAAAATTGTATCAAGGGGCATAACCAATCGCTTTAGTAGCTGGAGTGCGTGCTTGTCGCTGTATACCCAACCACTGCGCTGTGTATGTCGCATGCACGACTCGTGCTTACTGTATCGATATATGTATTTTGCCTTCTGATATRGATAAAGATCTTGTGATCAGAACCTATCAGGAGTCCGTGCAATCAATCCCTTCAATCTCCAGAGGTCCTTTCTAACTGCAACTATTCTGTGATTCTGTGTGATTCTGTAARACCATTTTTATATACAACGTATTCTTTTAGGTACTGGATAAGCAGTCATAATTGTTTAATGATGACTAAGAAATTAAGATGTCTCTCAAATAATAGTTAAATATTTGATTCACATTTTTACACCCTTCTTTGATGAGGCCAACTCTGATGGCCTCAGAGTTAAGAGGTTAAGAGGTATATCATAATGCCCAMACTGCTGCATGCTTCCTGCCATATTTCCACTAGGCTGGCATAAGTTTTCCCAAAACATCATGCTTATAGCCTCCTTACAGACATATCATTATGTCTGTGCCCTCCCTTCCCTCTATTGGCAGCACAGCCAGAGGCATTAYGGTGACCAAATTTGTGTACAGCACAAGCCATAGGACTTCACTGCTTCAAGTCCCACAATCATAGCTGAACTGGAGCAAATCCTTGCAAAACCAGCCGTCTTTACTGAAGTTTCCTGCTAATGAAGAACAGGAATGCACTCAAGTGCCCTGTGAATGCCAGCCTCTCTAGCTTAATCCACTACTCTCTGAATAGTGACCCTGTCCTCAGACATTGGCTACTTTCCCAGTTTGGTGTCATCTATAAAGCTGACAAAGGTGTAGTCTATCTCCTCTTCCAGATCACTGATAAACATATTAAATAGGCTAGGTCACAGAATAGAGCCCTAAGGAAGTCCAATTATTACTGGTCTTCAGACTGAGGACAACCCATTAACCACTCTCCTCCAAACCTGATGATCCAGACGGTTATTTTCACCCACCTAGTGAACCCCTTACCATAAGATAATATCCCAGTTTGGATACAAGAAGGCTGTCAGACACCATGTCAAAAGCCTTGCTAAACGCAAAGCAGATTTCATCCTCTCTCCCTTGTCAGCAGTTCTGTGTTTTTATCCTTCTAAGAATCAAAACATTCCTTTCAGCCACAGCATATTCAGCATCTTTGTCTATGAAGACTCCATATACTCCATATACTCCATATACTCACTCTGAGACTAAACTCCTCCCAGCCTGTAGTAATATCATTATTTGATTCTTATTATAACCTTAATAACTGAATTCCATCTCTATTCAGTCTTATTTAAAATGTGCATTGTTGACTGGAACCTAACTGACCAAATGGTCAAAACTGCTCTGTTCAGTCACTCATTCTCATATTATTTCTGGCATGTAAAGCAGGATTTGTTACAGAGCTGCCAATGAGACACGCTCCTTTTTTTATTGTTATCATTTGCTCTGGATAAAGCAGCCTTTATGAGACTCACCAGGAGCTATATTTTAATGAGATTTTGCTTAGTTTATCCAGAGGCACTTCAGTAGTGCTGCTGAACCTGAAGACAACCTTCAAAAACCAGACTGGAGACTTTCTACTAAATATGAAATTAATTCTTTGAGTTAACAGTCTCTTTGCTGTCAGTAGCACCTATTCGCAACTTTTTTATTTTGTACTCTACCTTAAAGTTATGACCTATGTGAGCCTTATTCTCTGCTATTTGTGTGCATTGTTCTTTATTCAAACATAGTCAAGAGAGACTTGTCTGGTTTGATCTCCCCAGTGTGAGACCAGAAAAGCAGACGCTTCCCTTGACTGCAAAAAGCAGCAGAAAGCGTATATTCTGTCTGAAAGAAATGGTTACAGGCAGGATGCTAAGTAAGATTCCTCTCTTGAATTCTTGCTCCTCTTCCAAGTTAACTCCTTTGTGATTTTTTTTTAATTACTGTTGACACTGAATAATGACAGTAGTAACCCTTTTTCATTTCAAGCAAAATTCCCAGTGAAACACGTGAGCTAGTAAGACAGAATTCATCACCCTCTAGACTTGGATCTTAGGTCAAGAAGTGTCACCTAATAATCCCTGACATCAAATCTAATGAGAGAATCAAGGATCATGCCCTACAGAAAAATGTAATTTAAGGAGCAGAATTTCAATTGTTCATCTGAATCACAGTTATAATACACACRCACACACACACACATACACATGCACACACACAAAATCTGTTCCATTCCCCATGAATGCCTGTACCTTTGGCTTTATGAACCTTTCTTTCAATTATTTCAGGCCCACATTCTAGTCTAGTGCTTGCTTAAAGTCCCACTAAGAAATTTCATAGCTGAAACAAAATGTGACTTTTCTTTCACACTGTGACACCACCGGGGAAGACGCCTTCTTTTTCACACCAAAATTAAATAAAATAAAAGTAGGAAAAAATAAGGACAGAACAGTATCCTGTACAAAGACATGACTGAACTTTCTGCATTTTCACATAAACAACTGAGGGAACAGCCTTACTAATTCAATTCCCATTTGTTTTGCTGTAGTATACCCTTTGTAAAGGTTAGAAGTCCATCTGCTTATTCTTCCATCAGAGACTTGGCACAGTCCCAGCTGCAGATGTGGCAGCTCCAGTGCAAAATGAACAACAGCTTAAACAGTCTCATTTCCAGCCTAAAGGTAAGAGCTTTCTCTCTCGAAAGAAAAATATATATATATATCCCCAATCAGTATTTTGTTAGAAGGTCTTTACACAAGAACACTGGACAAGGTGGGCCCATCTTTGCAGATAACCTCATAATAGCCTTGATTAGGTTAGGGGATCCTGACCTCAGAAACTCCCAAAATAACTTTTCCTCAGCTCTCACTCTARAGAAACTTTGAAGAACACAGTGTGAAGTCTAAAACTCTGACCTGAGGGTGACCCCCAGTGTTGAATGCCAGCAGGATTTATCTGTAGGTGTATTTTGCAGCACTAAGGAACTTCGATCTCTGTATGGGCCACTCATTTGAGGGTTGGACTAGATGATCTCCAAAGGTCCCTTCCAACCTTTCCGATTCTATGATTCCATGATTCCTATTCACATTCCCCCCAGGAGGAGGAGTGAAATCCCATTCTATTGAAATCAGATCATTGTCCTGAATCATTTCAGTGAATGGTGATGTCATGCACAGGTTGTAACATGTGTAAGTGGTCAACCTCCTTGTGCAATCAAGTTATTTAAATTCTCTTTGAAGCTGTGCTTTTGAAGCCCCTAAGGCTCGTTGAAGGAAGAGATCATGTTGCATAAGGTACTGAGCCAGTTCTGATCTCCCAGAAGTTTTAATCTGATTTCAGTGCAATTCCGCCAATGTAAGGGTCCTTTCTGGACAACCTGGGATGCCATAAAGATGTAGCTGACATTTCATACCTGAGCTTCATGCCTCAAGTGCCAATCCCCTTTAAGATAGTGTGAGTCAGGAAATTGTTGAAATTAGAAGAGCTACACTATTATAAAACTTAAGTCACCAGGACCCTAGAATACATTGTCAATGCTCTCTTCAGCCATAAGCCCATCTATAAATGCCCTCTGATCCCATTGCACTCACTCCCTATAAGCAGACAGGCATCTGCTTGTACCTTCCATCTCACTCCTACCTCAGTCAAGCAAGCAGCACCAATGCAAAAGCCCTTTCAGCTAAACGCAGAGCCTTCTGCAGTGCTGTCTCCACACAAGCYATGACAGCAAGCAGCAGAAGAGGAACCAGATAAAGTGTGCAGAGGGAACTAAAGGGCAGCCTTGTCCGATAATCCGGCATCCCTGTGATTTCCTGTTGCTACAAGTTCTCTTGGTGGGTAGCACCAGGAAATCAGCCCTCACCTCTACCAGACGCAAAGTAGCCTTCACAACTCCAGTGCTCGGTAAGATCAAAGTACCTTTGCTAACCACTAACCTTCCAGAAAGCTGTAAAAAGTTAGCATGCATTATAAAAAACTGTAAGGATGTAGAACAGTGAATAAAGCAAAGTTAGACAATTTTTAGGAAATATTAAGGAAAGTAGTGTCACCTGGACTAAGACTTTTCTGTCCATGTATAATTTACAGTCCTCATTTTGTGTTTTATGTGTTGGTTTCTGGACTCCAAACATTAGTCTCATTTATGAATTTTTGTTTTCCCCTAAGCTTCCTCCCTACCCTCACCCCCACCCCTGGGATGGCAGGTAGAGCTTCTTCTCAGTCCCTAAAAGAGGAAAAGTCTGCTAAGATATTTCAGCCTTCCCAGGATAGTTTTATGATCCCAGTCCTCCACATCTACCTCTACAACCTTTATTTCTCATTCATCTGGAAAAGATCATGTCCCGCAGCTGCCCATGTAGTGGTTTGGCCCTGTTCCTGAGGCCAGTCCTAGAGGACTGTCTCTTGCACATAACTTCCTCATAACCCTCTACCTGCCTTTTTCTAGTCAAAATAAGACGTATTTTAAAATAAAAGCCCTATACTTCTCCTCCTGAACAGAACCCCCTTCTATATGGAAACAATTCCAGTCCTTCATACCAGAGATTGACCCAAAGATGCCCTTTTCAGAGGCTAGCAGAGGCTTTAGCTCAGCTAGTGTTATTGGCCACTGAGTGTTTTACATACCTTCAGTACAAAGTATTTTCTATACTCWTATACTCTACAGTGGATAAGCCAATGGTCACTTTTTATAGTTGCTTGAATGGTTTCCTGTCTTGGGAAAAATAAGGAAACGAATGGGCTCGAACAACTTCTTGGGAAGGGTTGGTGAAGCAAGGCAGGAAAGCCCAAGCCAAGATTGCTTGAGCTGTACCCTGAATAGGAAGAGGACTTACAATCTGGGAGCATACACAAGCATCACTTTTCCAATATAAAAATCCTCTCATTGAAAACTGGGCAAGGGCCAGCAGTCTTAAATGCAACTCAGCGCTTGTTCTACTCTCAAAGAAGGCCTGATTTGGAAGAAGTGTAGCATATTCCTGATAAATCTTCCTTAGTTCTGAAGATGCAATATGTCAGCAAAATGAGAAGAGAGCAGGAGAAACAGAAGCTAAAAAAACAGTACGATTTTGTGGTCAGGACCATGCAACAAACATTCAATCTGGAAATGGTAATGGGGAAGAAACGCAAGGGAGCACAGACAGACACTATGGGCTATAGGAGATAATAGAAAAAAGTGTTTTGACAGAATGAGGGAACTCATATAAAACTATAAATTAAACCCTACCTTGCTGCACTGAAAAGAGGAGCTGGTTAACTTGCTGTATACTCCTACTGTTACAAGAACCAAYACAACAGATAGGCTAGATGTCAGAATGGACAGTAATATTACATTTTTTTCACTTTCCTCCCTGAAATATTGCTGGAAAYGGTGATCTGTAACATCTGTGCAGAAAAAAAGCAAAATATTTTCGTATCAGCTACACCAGCRATATTCCCTCTGGAAAACAATCCTCTCCTAAAAAGACATAAGCAATTAATAACAACAAGGAAACAACGTATATTTATGGTTATGTGTGTGACACACGCYAAAATTATGAAGCAATAGGGAAATAGAACTAAGCTGAAAAAGAAACTGAAATGTGATCTGAGGTCTAAAATGTGTTCCTGGTGTCCAAAATGAAGAAGAATTGAGACTAGTGTAGAAAAGAAATGAGTTTTTTGTTGTTGTTGGTTTTTTTTGTTTGTTTGTTTGTTTGTTTGTTTTAATGTGATACCATCAGGCAGCCCAGAAGTTACCTGGCAGAGAACTTGGAGCCCAGCTTTGCTTTTCCTATAGAAAAGATCAGACAGATGCAAAGGTCTGCTGCCCCAGCAGAGAAACCCTATGGATGTCAAAGCAAGAAAAGCACCCTCTGAAGTCAGAAAGTARATATACTTACCATGATATCCACCTCAATGCTGTGAAGAAGCGACCTGGCCTGGGGGCTTTCCAGGTACCCACTCCTCTCGCATCAGACTTCCTTAAGGATTATACTGTTTTCTCACAAAAATGCCAAAGCTGAAGATGATCCCTGATGGGTCCTGGCATTTTTTAGACATGAAGGTCCCAATAGTGAGTCTTAGCCTAAAGACTGCATCTTCATTACTTTRAGTTCACTGCTTCATCATTACTTTTCCCTCCATCTTCTTCTACTCACAGTGCTATTTTGAAAGAGACAGCCTAGACCTCTACCATTTTGGGGGGGGGGNAGAGTATGATTTTTTTGATATTTCCTTTGTGTGCAATTTACAGCTCTGTCAGAGCTCGACCTCTGTATCCTCTATCCCTCCAGAGTTTTCCAGGACAGTCTGCAGGGTTGAAGAAGAACTGAAKCCCTACAGAATGATCTTATATCTACTGGGATTCCCCTTTTGTTGCYATCTGCTCCCTCGCCTAGGAAACCCCTCCTGCACCAAGCAGACATTCCCATCCTGTCAGGAAATACTCCCAGCAGGTCATGTATGTGGCTGGACCGGGTCCCTGACGCCCAGTGAAATGCGTGAGGGCTCAGCCAACATTTTGCTCTGTGTGACCGGAAGATTTGCCATGCCAAGTGTTATAGGTCTGGACTTAAAGGAAGATCTGGAGTAGCATGCTGTACTAATACTTTTTTATTTTGAACAGAACTATCTCATCCTTTTTTGCTCCATTGTTCGTGATAATTCTAACTAAATTAAGTTGCCCATGTCAAAATCAAATTCTACCCAGTCCAATCCAAATCCTAGATTGCTGTGATCAGGGATGCAGCTTTCCACAGAACAAACCAGCRTAACGGGAGCAGACTCTCTGGCCCAGGAACATGGCTAGTTGATAAAAAATACACTCTCCAAGCTAGTTATTCATATGCCTCACCAAAGCACTGTAAGATATTGTGAGGTATCCTGGAGGCATTTGCTTCACCAGAGGACATCTGCTGCTGAACACACCACTGGGAGAAGTCAGGCGCTCCCAGAAGGCCACCCAAAACGGGAGCTGACCTTGGTGGCTCTGAGCTTCTTTCCTGATGAGCCTATTTTATGCCATCAGCTATATTGAGAAACAGAAAAAGATTTCGCTTTTAGTATATTACGTGACATTAGAATACAATGTGAAACAGCAAATTACAATAATTCCTTTTAAGGATATTGGGAATTGGAGAGCATAGACGTCTTCTTGGGCCTGCATTAGCGTTCAGGACTTTATAGTCTTCTGAAATTCCAAACCACTCCCTTCTTTTGGGTAAGAACCTACTGTTTTTTCCCTACTTACCTCAGAAGAACTTTGTGTCAGAATACGAATATGAGCCCATSTTTCCTCTAGGCTCATTGTACTACCCCAGCTTTCCATAACTTACTGCTCAAAACAAGGAATAAGTTCATATCTGCATGGCCGTTCAGCTCCCTGTTGTATTTGTGTTCGAGATAAAAATGAAACATTTAGCATTAATTTAGACTTGGCTGAGATTTATTCTAAAACAGAACTACCTGCATGTTGAACATCACTTTGATTTTTTTTTTTGCTGTTTTACCAACTATATACATTTTAATAACTAAAAGTCTTTCTCTTTTTCCATCATATATAACTTAAGCAACATGAGATCACTTTGCTTTAGTCACAGATTGCACACAGATTATTACATGATACACTAGGTTTCAGATACATTTGATTTAAACTAGTCAGGGCTAAAAAATATCCTAATACATAACAGTTAGATTTGCTACCTRCAGTTTTTCTTTGTATTTTTCAGGATATAACTTAATAAAAATTGAATAAAATCAAAATATGTTACGAAGTTTTGTATCACCTAAGCATAGACTATAATTAAATACAAATAATTTTATGWTTTTTATTCGTTCTAAAAGCTCATTTTTAAGACAGTTATAAGTCCCTAAGCTTTCATTCAGAATAAGTGTTGGGGATAATATTGCAGTAAATACTTGAATAACAGCACAACTAGCACTGAGATATGAATATTATTCAGTCCAATTTCCCTTGATTTTGACATAACCAATTTTGAAAGTCACAAAGTATATCAGAGTACTGTGTCATCTGATTGCATCTAATATAAATCTAGATAAAAGGTTGTATCATTTTTAATATATCAACTTACTTAGAATGCTTTTGGGTTGCTGACACATCAGCTAGATTGCAGTGATCAATAAAAGCAAAAAAAAAATGCTGAGATATTAGAATCTTTATAATTCTCCWACTCAATTTTTCACATAATACATAGTACCTAAGTTTTATGTCTAAACTTGCCAAGCTAAAAATGTAATTCACATGATAATGAAATGTCAAATAAGTCTTGAGCTAGAATCTAGATATCTAAATTATTTGATTTTATTAGGAAGCCACTTCTTAAAGATATAAGGAACTCTCAGACTTAYCTTCTGTCAACATTCTAACAGTAGTATATTTGTTTTACTAGAATTTAACTTCCTCGTAGTAAATCACACTTCAAGACCACTAACRTCTAATTACTGATTCACACTTATATCGTATATTATCCTGTAATGAAGATGAAGCCTGTTAGAATAGACAGTTCACTGCAAGTTCACATGGTAGAGAACAGTAATTCTGGCATGTCTGAAAGTAGGAAAAAGTCTTAGTTTGCTGATGTTAAGCTTTATGACTCAATGATCTGAGAGAACCAGACCAATTTGCACCAGAATTTCTGTGACTAATATACCTGTATTTTTAACAAGGAATCTCTTTGTAATGTAAACCTATATATTGATTCTCATACATTTCCAGGGGCAGAAATGGGCCCCGCGTACACCAAGGTGGTAAGTCAAATCAAGCTGAGAAATCTCCACCCCACCAGATACAGAAAACATTGGATAGAATTCGATTTTGACCTGGRCAATTTAATTTGTTTAAAATTATGATGGACAATGCAGCCAAATAGGATGGGATGGTTCTGTTCAAAATAAAAAAGTATTAGTACAGCATGCTACCCAGACCCCTTCATTTCCAGCAGACCCTGTAGAAAACATTTTACAACCAAAACAGCAGCTGTTAGAATTTAGCAATGTCAAAAATATTGCAGCAAACATGAAAGTTTTTGATTCAGTGGTAAATGCATATTCACCATTGTACCACTGAAGTTCAGYGGTACCTACAATAATGGAAAGAAACAGTGGCACAAAAATCAAATGCTGAAACAGTCCTATAAAGAAGTCAAAGGATRATTATGAAACAAATAAAAAAGAAAGAAATAGGCCTTAGAACAGCCTTCCAGATATGAGTATGACTGAAATAACATATGAAAATGGGGCATTTTTGGCCTGAACAGTGACAATTTCCACAAAAATGGAGAAAGAACAACTGGTCTCAAGCAAGAAAATAAATCYGTATTAAATAAAAAGAAATATCTGATGTCAGAGAAGAAGAAGCTCGACTTGCACAAGGTACAACAAACATACCAGGAACCTATAGGGATCACAKTGAATGAAGCATTTACCTACCAGAGGAGGAGATCACACTTCTCAAAACACAGACAACTCTGGGGTAGGGGATGATTGCTAGCCAATGCTCAGCAAAAGTCTTCTTTTAAAATAAATGCTTTATATGCTTAAATACTTTATTTAAAGGTTTTGTGGAAAGCATGGGGTCTTGTGTCTTGAGATATCCTGTATTTTATCTCTTTCTAGTCTACACCCTGATTTCTGTCTACTTATTTGTCTGCTACTAGTGTGTGACTATTCATGGACTTGAACATCACATCCAGRGGATTGTAACAAGATATTCACTGACTATGGAATTCTCTTCAGTTATTAATAATGAGAATGATAAAATACTCTCTGACKCATTTTCAGCCAAAAGAGGTATGAAAAGCAAAGTCTCATACAGGATTATACTCACATGTTTTAAGCTGGTTTAGACTTCCACCTTAGCCCTGGAAGGTATAGRAATTATTGAAGTGGCTTTGTATTGCTGCGTTGGTATCTGAGTGGAACTGATTGGCCCTATATGGAATCACATTCAGTATTTTCACGGCAATTAAGYGGAACTCTAGCAACATTATATGCGGTAGCTTTCCTGGATTTTATCCAGTATACACATCTTCAAATTCCTGCAAGTTAACATCAGTTTCTTATAATCGTAGAGTCCTTTTAACCCTAAGTCCCAAAACATTTCAGAGAAATAAATTGATGAGTAATTATGATGTCTGAGTTCAGGAGCTTTGTTACTGTGTTATATGCTAGGGTCATAAGCAAAGATAAGTGTATAACCTGTGATACTACACACCTTGGCTGGTTTTTGCAATGGTACATAAGTACTCACGTTTTGTTCACTAGCTAYATTCTCCCAACAATGTGAATGTTCAATGCAAAGACCCAGAATGTATCCAGTAAACTTCTATTATAATTGTCAGACCTTGGTGATTTGGTGGGCAAGTGGGTTTACACGAAGTCTTACTTAGCACTTGCAAAAACTGAGATATCTAACTGCAAAAAATATAAGTTTTCCTGTGCCATACAGCCTACTGAATTATGCATAACAGTGCTTTTTCTGAAGCTAAAATATTTTCACAGAAGCACAGAATGGTTGAGGTTTGAAGGGATCTCTGGAGATCATCTAGTCCAACCCCCTGCTCAGGTAGAGTCACCTAGAGCATGTTAGACAGAATCACATCCAGGCAGGCTTTGAATATTTCCAGAGAAGGAGACTTCACAACCTCTCTGGGCAACCTGTGCCAGTGCTTTCACTCTCTCAGAAAAGTTCGTCCTCATATTCAGGCAGAACTTACTGTGCTTCAGTTTGTGCCTGTTGTCTCTTGTCCTATCACTGGGCACCACTGAAGAAGTCTGGCCCTATCCTCTTGACACCCTCCCTTAAGGTATTTGTAGACACTGATAAGATCCCTCCACAGTCTRCTYTTCCCCAGGCTGAAGAGRCCCAGCTCTCRCAGCCGTTCCTCATAGGGCAGRTGCTCCAGCCCTCWRATCATCTTTGTAGCCCTATGCTGGACTCTCCAGTAGCTCCATGTCTCTCTTGTACTGGGGATCCCAGAACTGGACTCAGGACTCGAGATGTGGCCTCCCCAGGGCTGAGTAGAGGGGCAGGATCACCTCCCTCCACCTGCTGGCAACACTCTTCCCAATGCACCCCAGGATAACATTGGCCTTCCTGGCCACAAGACCACATTGCTGGCTCATGGTTAAMCTGCTGCCCACCAGCACTCCCAGGCCCTTCCTCTGCAGAGCTGCTCTCCAGCAGGTCAGCCCCCASCTTGTACTAGTGCATGGAGTTATTCCTCTCTAGGTGCAGGACCTTGCATTTTGCCTTCATGATGTTCTTCCCCACCCAGCCCTCCAGCCTGTCCAGGTCTCTCTGACTGGCGGCTCAGCCCTCTAGTGTATCAACCATTCCTCCCAGTTTTGCATCATCATTTTCATTGCAATCTCTTAGATTATGATTGAAATGCTGACCATATAAAATACATCATCATTTCTTAGCATCAAAGAACCAATGTGGACATTAGAAAATGAACTGGTTACTCTTCTGCTTCATTCMTCTACTGATTTTGCTAATAATAGACACAGAAATAATATTCTTGCCTTTCATATCAAAATTTGGAGTTTTCATTGCTGCTAGTAACAAGTCAGTCTTYCACCTGAAAGGTAGTTTGACTGGTTAACCATTAAAACACAARAAACAGAAAGATCTGAACAATTTAATACTTTTAAAATAATTAGAATTTTTTTTCACTTATGGAAGGTGCCTTGTTTGTCCCTAGCAAACAAAATGAATTATTAATCCTTCATTTACTTTCCAGCTGTGATCACAAGGTGGGCAAGGGAGGGCCAGATACTGGCAGAAGAGACACTCCAAGTTCATCAGGGGTTAAACAGCTGCCCAGGAAGCAGCTAGACGGTGTTGACAAAATGGAATATGCATACCTGGCTCTGATGGGAATTTAGTCAGTGTGTCATYTCACACTCTAGGGCTGCTACCACATACTCTGCCAGTCACTAACTTCTCACCAGATCTTCCACAGGTGCCCTCACTACATCAGCTAATTAGATATTATTGCTCAGCTTCTTACTAATATGATGCTCTTTCTTCTGGATTCRTCGTATATCCACTCTAATTAACTTTGGTGTGGAAAAATGCAGAAGCAATCRACACTCCCACTAAGAGACTGAGAACTACTTTCTTTCAGCTTTCCAGATGATTAAAGGACTGAAGCATCTCCCAAAGCTGCTCAGCCTGGAGAAGAGAAGGCTCCAGAGGATCTTATGAATGCATATAAATGCACATTGGCAAGATRTAAAGAAGATGGGGCCAGACCYCTCTCAGTGGTGTCCCATGGCGGGATGAGAGGCAATGGGCACAAACTGACACACCAGAAATTCCACTCAAACACGACAAAACACTTCCTCACAGTAAGGGTGACGGAGCACTAGAATGGGATGCTTGGGGGAGGTTCTGGAGTCTCCATCCTTGGAGATATTCAAAACTTGACTGGACATGGCCCTGAGCCACCAACTGTAGCTGTCCTTGTTTGAGCAGAGAGTCTGTCCAACCCCAACTATTCTGTAATTCTGTAAACTTAGTGGAACATAAGCATCTCACTGGCAGRTGTTGTAAGATTTCCAGATCCCTTAGTGCTGCAAGAATGCTGGTATTAAGGAAATAGCTCATGCTGTCTATGTCCTATCATTCTTTCTATCCCTCCACCCCACCACCCTTCAGAGTTAATACCACAGAGATGGGGGGCGGGGGGAAAGGAAGAAGAAAAGAGCAARTGTTGATTATTGCACCTTGTTCCGATTGTGTGCGGATCAAAGGGGATAAACATGAGGGCTGTAACAACATTTGTTCACAAGTAGTATAAACACTACTGATACGGCACTGTCTGATCTGCAACTTTCCATCTGCCAGCTGCAAGAGGGAAAAATGGGGAGTAATTAAGAGTATTAATCAGGGCTGAAAGCACTGAATGATTCATGACAYGTGAAGAAAGACTAAGATATATCAAAAGATAATATGTTTACTTAAAACAAAATAGAAGCATGATTTCTTTAGTCTTGTATATTTAATGKCAGTAGATTTTTTATCTAATTGCACTAAACTTTCCACAAAATCTCTTGTGCTCAGTTTGAATAGTAAAACTCCTAGCTCAATCTACCTCAGTCTAATTCAAGCTTTTGACTACTGATTATTTGGAAGCACTGAGTTAACATTAGAGTATCAGCAATTAGATTATTTCCTTAGTGATCTTCATTCTGGTAATTAATAATGTCATTTCAAAAATTCAGATTACACTTTTCTGTTAACAACTACAACAACAACAAAGCCCAACCTAACCTAAACCTAAAGCCTTTCTTAAGATTTCTGGGTAAATCTACAGAGTATAATAGAGAATTGGATCCTTGATATAATTTTTTTTTGACCATTAGTAAAACCATTCTACAGTTTCTACAGGAGAAAGATATCTTTATTGTTTGGCTGAGGTATTTCTGTAGAGAATTTTAGCTTCTACCGGGAGCTCACCCCTGTGGATAAGTTAAGGACAATGCTGCAAAGAGCTTTAAAGTACTTAAAGATGCAGATTGGTGTGTAGTGGGGTTTCATGTCTCCATAAGAGACCTGAATGTAAGCAAAAATCACAATGTAACATATAAAGGAATGAAATATTTATTCAGAAATCCATTTGAGAAAGCAATTCTTTTGCACGTACTAAGGCAGCAGAAGCAATATAAGAGTGTGCAATCTTTTTTCCTGCTATTTGCCCTATTGGCTTCTTACTGTGACAGGCATTCAGGATGCAAAAGCAACTGCCAGAGCACACCTTTTCCGCATGCGTAAACCACACCTCTTGGCTGAGGAAAAGAAAGGTTCAATGCAACTGTCCTAGCCAGCAGCTTGTCTCCTGGCCAGCAGAATCCCTCATGCACATCAGCGAATCAGAGGAGCAGCATCTACACACAGAGACAGACCCCAGTCCTCTCAATTCYGCAACCAGAGCCATTCACTTACGCAGAGCAAGGTCCAGCTGAGCACCTGCCTGGTCTGCAAAGCCCATGGAGGGGAGAGGGAAGCATCGTGCTGGCCTCRGTGGTGCGTGCTCCCAGGAAGGTGGAATGGGGACTTGGTGCTCCTGTGCATGGAAAGTGCCCCATCCTCAGTGAGGGAACAGTGGGCATGTTGAGCACACCATTGGCAGCCCCCATAGCTTAAACCTCAGTACTCAGGATAGGAGTAAGGAAACCTGTCACTGAAGAGTTATTTACAGTACTTGAGAAAGTTGTTCTAGGTAAAAAGTTGCAATCCTGGCCAGTTCCTAAGCTAAAGGAGTRAAAAGGTAGTCCAAGTTCACTGGAAGTATTTATAGTAGCTACTTCAACAGCTGCAAACATTTACAGGCTTCAGAATTGGGGTCCAGCTCCTGGGTTGAGAGTCATCAGTATTTTGATTCAGTTTCTTCTATAGAAATTAGCAAGACATGACATTTTAAAGCAACAGGTTTTTAAAAGWTGTCCCAATCTGAAACCCAAAAATGCCAAAATACATTTTATGCATGCATAGGCTTTTTCCCTGAATTTTGGTCATGCAACAGCTTGCACATGCCAAGACAAATTAAGACATCTTTTTATGTGATTTTCGCAGGAAAAAAATGTGTTTCCGAGTTTTAAAGCAGGCGAAAATGAGTATTTATGAAGACAAAGAACCTCGGAGAGAGACCTTTTAAAAAGATTAACCTGTTTGAAAAGGCTGATGTGCTATCCAGCTCTGCAGCAGAAGTTYGATAACCTCAGGCTGCCTTTTGAAACCATCAAAACAGGGACTTTAGAGGACTTAGTTCCATTTAAAGAAGGTGTTCATGCAATAAAATAAGAATTCTGGCACTTGATGTCCCCTGTCATTAAAGTCTGAAGTGTGACATTCAGCAGGTTAAAACCAGTAAGTAAAACTAAATGTTTAGGGGGAAAAAGGCAAGGAAAGGGGGAAARGTCACAGAAATAGAACTTTCTGTATGGAGATGATATGCCAGAGGTCAAACGATACGGAGGACATGCACGTTCCTGTGCCTTCCTCAGGAATGGTCAAAGCAGTTTGCAAGAATGTCATCATGAAGTTTAGTCCTACAAAATGCAAGGGACAGGCTGGATACACTTACTGCCTTATCCAGCTTCCCCTTTTAGGAAGGGCTGAGTACTTGAATGACTTGTGCTTTGCTCAGAGAAAGGAAACATACACTGGAAAGATGAACTTTTGTTCCTACTAAAACGTACATATGAGGAGTGACACTTTTGGAGGTTCAATGAAGATTGATGCTCATATTCCTCCCTACTGGKGCTTTCTGAAAATTGAGCTTCATTTTTAAACTCTCCGGGCATATTTTATTTGCTAAACTTTCCAGCATTGCCTTTCTCCTAGCCTTCAGCTTGGGTGTGTATTAAYCCCTTCTTCGAGCACAATAAAAGAGCTCAAAGGTTATATCAAGAGCATGTGCTCAATGAGAAGCTGTGTCCAACTGGATGATCATCATCTTCAGCTCTTCAACAGACAAAAAAAGTCCCTCCTCAACCAGAAATATGAAGAGTAATACTACTTTTAAATAGTAAGGCTGACAATACCGAAGTAAATATCCTCCTGGCCAAGTAACTACTTCAAACAAAGTTCTATTCTGAATTCCTTTGGCATCAGTTCAGAGAAGTTTTATTCCTTGTCCCATGGAGTGGTCATCTGGAGTTAAAGGCACAGGACTGAGGCTGAAGTCACAGTTTCTGCCTAATGACATGAGCAAGAGCGCAGAAACAAGAGCATGGAGCTTATTCTATGCAAAATCATAAAGAGATTATCTGCCATATAAATTTAGATGGCAGGTTCTCCAGTTCTGAAAGTCCCACATAGTACACCTTTATACAGTACCTGCCACAGTGAAATATCTATTCCTATACACATATATACACTGAGCAACTCTGGGTTAACACGATAACTGAAAGCAAAATTTGCCTTTATCATTGAGCACAGAATAACAGCTATGAGCTCCCATTTAGGAAATTTAATATCAATAGCATGTTGCATTTTGAATTACTTTATTTTATTTTGTTTTCACTATGACTTTTTGTTCTCCTCTTAGGCAGGCTGCAGAAGTATGAGTGGATGCACATCCAACAAGCTTCGATTAGAGGAGAAAGCCTTATGTCCTCTGCTGCAGACAGGCACCTTAACGGTAGTTTGAGATAGAAGGGATTTCTTATGCCATTATCAAGATCTTTTTAGCAGTACCTTTCACAGTGCTGTCAGATTAGAGTCCCCCTCATTAACTGCCAGCCACTATCTGTTTTTCAGTGGGAGAAAGAAAGGGAATAGTAATCCTCATATATACTGGCTGGCCTCTAGGAGAGAAATGTCACTTAATGATATTTGTACAGCAGATAACACCAGGCAAAATAAAGGGCAGGAGGGATTTTTTTTCTCTCTCTCTCTCTCCAGAACTCCTAGGAGAAATGTTTGTTGCCGTTCTCTCTCAAATTGGCTTTGCAAGTGACTTGGAGGTTTTATGTTAGAAATTACTCACAGATCACTGGAGGGATAACAGACCCCCTTTCACAGTCCCGAGCACTCTGGAATATCTCCCTCTGCTTTTTATGACTGACAGCAGCTTCCTTTCATCCTCAGGCAATGGACAAATTAAAAGACAATCCTGGTCCCAGCATTTTCCTTCTGATTACTGTACACAGGCTCTCTCTTAGTTGTGTCAAACTGCACTATTATTGCACCTCAGCTACTGTTYTTTAAATGGAGGAAGGAAGAAAATTGTCCGAAGATTTCTTTTTCAGGAGACATTTTCCTTYTCCTTAAGAAAGTTCTTTTGAGCCCTAGCTGGCAAACCTTTGAATCTAGTGAATTTTCTGTATCCAGGAAGAAGCACAGGTTACCCAATCAGCCATGATCAGAGCTGTTTTYTGGGGGGAGAAAAGACCCTGTGCCATGTTTCTCCATTTTATTTCTATCATAGATTTTTTTTTTATTCCTATACCCCCAAAAGATATCTATAAATTAAAATATAACAATAAGAAAAAATTGAACAAATTTAATAGGCACAATATCTTTAAAACACTACACAGGGACTGCTTATCCTTTTTTTTGTTTCAAAGGCTCTAGCTTTAGGATAGCTGAAAAGGCTGAGAGATATCMTCTGCCCTCCACTCAGTGCATGGACAGCCCAATTATTCTTGAATTAGCTATGCAAASGCTACAGCCTACAGCATGGCTTTCAAAATCACTTTCACTGATTTGAATCATCCATGCAATCGAGGCAGAGCGGATGGCTGTGGAGGGTCACAGMGCCAGTCAGTGTCTCAAGAGAAGCCACTGCCACCTTAAATCAGAGCTTAAGCAGGTTTCAGCAAAAGAGTCAAGGAACAAAGTTATACAAATTTTCGTCTTTGATGGCAAATTCAATGCTGCATCTTTCTTCRCAGTTTTTGTCAGTAAAGTAACAAGTAGTAGGCCTCAGATGGTCTAAAAAAGCCTTGATATTTTGCCCATGGAGTCTGGCTGTCATATGCCTAGGACCTTTCTGCTTTGTCTGTGTTCAAAGGCTTAGAGGATGCACTGTGAAAACACATGTTATATTTCTTGGCAAGCCAGGCCTTAAATGCAATCTCTTTTAGTCATCAGTCACAAGATGATAGGGAATATATTTTTCTCCTTTTTCTTTCTGAAATTAGAGCATGTTTGTTCTTCCTTTTCCTGAGCAGAATAGTCTGAAGCATTTTGTTCAGTCTTTGTTCTGATCTGAAATCTGCCCAAGAAAGACACACTCCTAAATCACAGCAGAAATCAGCTGTGTCCTTACAAGAGCAGCAAGGACATGAGCCATGTTGCTGGCATTTCATATAATCAGCATCACGCACACACTTCCTTGGCTCCCTCAAGCAAGACATACATGTACGTGAGTCTTGGCTATGCCACAGGAAGCCAAAGCTGAGCGACCTACTGAATTAGGAGATAAAGGTCTGTCATAGCAATTTGAAAGTCTGGAAGAAAATTAAAAATAATTTAAATAGCTAGCAAACATACTAACTGCAGGAGGGAAAGAATAGCAATATCTTCAAGCTTAAATTAGAAGGGAAAATAGTCTAATARAGCTCAAATAAATAAACAAAAAGAATATAGAAAGCAAAATAGGAAGAGATCTCCTGAGATGTTCACCATGTAACTCACTACTTTATGAGTTACCCACGCTTTACTCTGCAGTGTCCTCAAAGGAGAGAGAAACCATGGGAAGCCCAGCAGACCACCAAAAACCTGGGCTTACAAGGGCCAAAGCCAATACTAGGCGTGCTCAGGGATATTTCTAAAGTTGTTGGTTATCACAGTAACTCTGGCAGCTGGATCCAAGCTCATTGCAAAGAAGACTATAAACACAGAGGTTGAAGAAAGCCATGTAGATAGTTCATCCACAGAGAACCAAGCATGCCCACCATGACCCAGCAGTCCCTGACAAAGGAGGCAATAACTGGCCCGAGGATTTTGCTGATGGGCTGGTACCACTCACTGTGCATGTGAGCAGCCTGGCAGCTTCTCAGATGAATAAAACATGGAGAATAGTAACCTTGGAGATAGTAATCTAATACACAAATAGCTATCATGGTTTTCATTAGTTCTGTATATCCATTTCTAAACCCCAAAACCCCATTGTTAATACAATTGTAATAGTATTACATGCTTCCTTCTAAGCTTGTCCTTCCATATTTCTCTGTYATTCAAAGCAGTTGCTCACTAACCAGCAAACCACAAAGCATCTTGCTACCAGTATTTGAAACCAGAGTCTTGTGCCTTGCTCTAAAACTTTATACATAAGATTCTCAGGTACCCAAGAGGGTATCAGTAAGAAAGATATTTTCCAGCAACGAGTATTAGTCAGTGATGGGTGACAGGAAAACAGAAGCTTTCCATAACCTGAAGGGCTTCCTGTGAGTTTGTAAATGTTGTCTGAATCATCACTTTTCTTTCCTTTAGCTGGAGGGAGTACATGATCTATTAATACACTACCTTTGATGGTGGCAGACCAGCCCCTGGTAATGCACACAGGCAGGAAGAGGTATCCACTGGCTCGGACAGCAATCATATACTACAGCATGGGAAATAATGTTATAGACCATAAATAGACTCTTAATTGCCATAAGTGCAGAGCCTGAAGATGCATAAGGGAAAACTCCTTGAACTCCCTTCGATCAAGATACTAAGGTGAGCTCACTATATAAACAACAAAATTCAGTCTTAATGCCTTGAGTAAGTAGAAATTTAGCACTTTTGACCACCGATTATCTTCYTGACAAAACCTGGGAGCTTTAAGAATCAAAAATATATAAAACTTTGGAGCAATTCTAAACGTAACACAAAGAGAGATTTATTTGTTAGAGTAAGTTTTAACTCCCTTAAAAATTAAATGATTTTTTTAATTGTATCAGTAAGATGAATAACAAAGTCATCAGGGTCTCAAGAAGAGATAGTATCTTGGAAAAGAAGTCCTATTCTTAGTAAGAGTCAGCAATTGGGACTATCAAGTTATCCAAATTTAAAAGTACCATTGTAAAGATGTGTTACTTTAGCCTCCAGGAAGCTAAATAAAAGGAAAAGGTTTACTGTAGAAACATTAACAAATAACAGCATACAAGAAAAAGGAGCTCTGTAAATCAAGTGACATATCATAAATCTAAGCAGACAATTTATGAAAGCCTTGCTGAAAATCAGTGTGTCATTCCCTTCGTTCCAATGTCACCATTACCCTGCAAATATAGAGCAGTTAAGGCTAATTTTTCCAGCAAGAAAAAAAAATGTGGCCTCTGAACATTACTAAGAAAATATGACAAATAGGATAGAATTAGGTTAAGAGAAAAAATAAACTGGAGGTCAAAGACTATGCAAGCTTATAATAAAAAACATCCAAGGCTCAAAAATTGCACTGGGGCTGCAACCTCACTTCAGAATCTCCTTATTGTTGCAACTGAATGTCATATTTTTGAATTGGCTCAAAGGAGAGATTTCTCTCATTTTACTCTATCTTTTGGTTCTAACAAAAAGAAAATGGTGAACCTACTTTGGGAGCATAGATTTCAGCAAAACCCAGGCTACRTGGCCCCTGAGTGATGTATTCTTTGATGTGAGAATCCAAATTCTGTCTCACCATACTGGCCCCTCCATGCCCAGAGTCTCCTCTAGTTCTAAATTTCCATATAGATTTACTTACGTTGAAAGAGCTGTAATTCTCTCTCTGTTAAATTTGTCTAAATAAACATCTAATGAGCAATTTTTTTCATGCAACTTGCTACAACTCCTATGACCATCTCAAAACTGATTTACAATATCACAGATTGGGCAACATAATCATGGTAGCTAAAGATAATAAATAATTATTGTTGCCATCTGGACGCTTTGAGAAGCRTCCTTCTGAAGTTTGCGCTTCAGTTTCTTCTGAAATACAGCAAAAGTAAACAACAACAACAAGAAGTTAAATTTACATTAACGGAATAATAGATGCTAATTTAGAATCTACAAGGGGGAAGCACTGACATTAATTTAAATGCAATTTGCACAGAAATATTCATGAAATTTTGTAGCTATTTTTTAGCTTGTCAAGTATATTGATGTCATAGAATAGTTTCTTGATTATTAGCCTTTCTTTTAGTTGCAACAGTACACATCACATCATCCAAGAGACAAGGGTTTGTTCTAATACCTTTTTCCTACCTCTAAGAATCTGGTTACCCTCCAAGTAGAGAAATACAGCAGGCAGCTAGCATTYGGCGTGTATCCCCCTGCGCTGTTTTCTTTCACTGTGCCTAGCTGATCATCTCAGACGAAGTATTTAAAAGACCTTTAGTGCTCTGCTGCTCATAGCTACGGTACAGGAGAGTTCAGCCCTGTCCTGGTGCACCGTGCTGAGCAGCACCCCACTGCTACTGGTCACGCACCGCAGCTCAGGGGAGCTGCAGGCAATGCTAGTAAATGATGCAGCTTTTGAAGAAGGGAGAGGCAGCCCTTTTTTTGTTATTCTGTGGCTACCCCTACAGGTAAGGAAGACGCAGCCTCGGGCTCCCAGAATAGAGGTGCTTGGGGAGTACCAGGCACTTGGGATAGTGAGTGGAGTGCACTGGTGTGAGCCCAGTGCTCCTCAGCCATGAAAATCAGAGCTGTGGCTCAAGACTCAAGGACACTAAAGAAGGGAAGGAATGAACTTGGTCACATCAGTACTTGGAAGTCACAGCTTACCTCAGAGCTGAGCAACAGCTATGGCAAGGGTATCTAGATTATAGCCCCATTTCGAGGGGAAGGGTTGGGGAAAACATGATTTGTATAACCATATCAACAATTTTTTTAAATGCCATGGAAGAGATATAAAATGTGTAAGCCACCCACAAGGCACCCTCTTGTTCTGCTGAAACAGCAATCGGTTTCTGTCTCTGCACATTGATTTTACGATCATTGGTGCAGTGGCAATTGCCATAGGAAAGCTGATCAAAGACCATAACTTTAGGAAATGTTTGAATGAAACAGGCTAATTTGCTGTTATGGCTGTTTATTCTGTGGGGGTTCATTGAAACAGTGAGTCATCATTAGCTCTCCAATTTATTTCAATTACTTGACCAAATGCAGCATAAATAATCCAATTAGTATATTATCATTCAAGCAGGTCTGCATAATGTTCTTCCAAATTAAAAAAAGAAAAGAAAAAAARAGAGAGAGAGAGAAAAGAGTACATTTTGAGTGAAGGTCTGTTTGGCTCTGATTTTGCAAGAATGGCATTTGGATTGTTGTGAGATTTTGCAAGTAGAGCATTGAAAAGTTTAACTTCTGTTAAACCCAAGTAGTGCCCTGATAATCTCCTGACTGAGAACATACCTCCTCCTGGGTCCCCTCAGAGATCGTTCTGCCTTGTATACCACATTAATTTTACAATCAATACCCTTCATGCAGGACTCTGCCCCTGGAACAAGCAGAGAGTGGGCAGTGTAATAGTTTGATCACATTGGGCATAATCAGTTTCTCTTGTAAAAAGAAACAGGTTCTCCCTCCCRTCCTTATTTCATTCCCGCAGTGTTCACTGAACTCCAGCTGCAAGCTATTTCTAGGCAGCGATTCTCCAGTTTGAAGTACAGGGCAAGGAAATGCAGGCTGGGAAGGTCCAGCCTTGCCCCAGCCTGGCCTGACTCAAATGARCTTTGTGAGCACTGGGGCCGAGGGAGAGGGGCTTAAAATCACCCTGCCTTGCACTTCATCAGGCTCAGCCCCACGGACCCAGAGCCTCAGTTCCAAGCAAGGGGGGAGAACTGACTCCATGCGRAGAGGGTGAGGGACCTCCAGCAGCAGCTCCCAGGCCAGGATACACACAAGCAGCAGACCCAAGGAGGTGCAGGATAATCTGCACAGGATATATGTTATGCATGTGTTGTGCAAAGGAGCCTCTCTTTACGGAAAAAAGGTGTCGACTAGCCCAGAACAGGAAGGCGATAGGCTATTACAGGAAAGAAGCTTGCTTTCTCCAACCTGAAGAATTCAAGATGTCCTTTCAGGGGAAAGTAGGAGTTCTTCCCCCACTCTTAGCTCCTCACCTCTCAAAATACACCGAAAAGATTTTATTTGCTCTTAATTTTCACACATGTAAGTTTGCTCTCTGGCCTCCCCAAGTGCCCCCAGCGCACCCATCCCTACGCACCAGGCAGAGTCTAGCCAAGCAGCCCGAGGGATGAAAAGTGACTGTCACATTCAGCAGTCAGGGGACTCTAGGGGTGGTRTTTTCACATCTTCTTGATGCAGGTTTTCTCAGCTGCAAGGCACAGCAATGAACTGATTACATGGCAATGGTACATCGAGCTTCTTATCCTTGCCAGCAAAGCCTTGGTCACTAATAACACAAGTCAGTAATACCCAGTGAGCTAGTGTCCAATGTTCACTTTCTAGATTATTGTTTAATTTACAGTTTTTCAGAGAGGCTTGACTTCTTCACACTGCTCGCTTGGAGTCGGGATTTCATTCTATTTAAGTCAATGACAGTATTTCCACTCGTATCACAGAGGGGCAGTGTTTCAGCCATGCAGCGTGTCTACTTCTGAGGAATAACATTTAGATATTTAATGACAAAAAAACTGTGCTGCTCTCACTAGAGAAATAGAGAGTGGGAAGCCTACAGAGCTGTTGGACAGGGTTCCCTCTTAATGTCGTTGATGCTGAGGGTAGGTCTACCAGAGCAGTGCAGTACAGCGTGGAGCTGCCTGAAGTAGCTGCGCATCAGAAAGAATAAATTTGCAGCCACAGAGAACTCTGCTTCACCTAATTAGCACTGCTGAGAAGCAGGGCCTATTAACCTAGGCAGAGTGCCACAAAAACACAGCTATCCTGCTTCCAGCACTTGAACGAACTCATTAGTGCCGTCTTGGGCATCGTTGCAAAGAAGCGAATTTGTGAATGAAGACCTTAAGAAGGAGAGCTGTCGGCTATATACAGCAGTTCCCTGTGGCCCTCATTAGAAGTAACTTGAAAACTGTGAGGTAGGGGAAGAACCCAGACCCACTGCAAACCCAGTCCATCATGAGTCTGAACACAGTTTTTTAAGCTGTGCACAGTGGAGGGCATGTTCTCCCTRTCTTCTCCTGTATGACCTACTGGCACCATATTCCTGAAAATTGTTTGCCGCAATATGTAGATCCCAATGCATACTCCTCATGTTTTCACCTGCAGGCTTTAAAGATTAGCTGTGGTTTCTTCTATCAGTGGAGGGAAAAAACTTCCTGTAGAGCCCACTTTGCCTTGWTGAACATTATTTAATATCCATACTTTATGTAAAAACAGAGGCAAAAAAAAATATCATGTGTGTTTTCATTATAGTCATTCTAATAGTTATGGTTCCATTTCATGGAAAGAATACATAATAAGTTAGTAATAACTTTACCAAAATGAAATTAAATAGTACTGTTATTAATTCAATTTAATGGTCTAACAGCATCCAAATTAGGTGTGCTTATTAGTTCATAACATTGTTGACTAAAATTTTTAATCTCAGATAAATCTCTCTACAATGAGGAACTAATATAATGAACTGATAAGAAAATGACACACTTTCTAAATAAATATTCTTAATGACAATAACGTGTGTGCCACAACAGCAAACTACTCAATATTCTTGCTCTTCTGTGACTTTCTCCAAGATATCTGTGGTATTCTTGTGTATTTCCCTATAATACCCTWCCATATCAGTTTTATTTTAAAGAGAATTTGGGGGAAATTATGTCCTTTTGACATATGGCAYTATCCCTTAAAGACTGTTGAGATGTTCTGAAATTCCAGCATACTGTTATTCCAGGGTAGCTCATCTGGACATCAATCAGAGATGGATAAGAGGATAAAAAAAATCAATCACAGATGAAGATTAATCTTTGCAGTAAATCAATGTTGTCAATTAAGTTAACAGCTTTCTGTCATACTTACATTTGTATGATGAGTTCACTTTGGATTTTGGATAACGATAGCAAGCCATGATCCATACAGAAAAGATGTTTCATTTGTCCCTGTGCTTTGTCTAAGAGAGAAAAAAAAAAGTTGTGTTTTAGAAATAGAAAGTCACCCTTCTGTGGTAACAGTCCATTGTCTATAAAGGCAGTTGCTTAGCCACACTGTAGAGTGGAGAAGGTTAATGTTGCAGACAAATATCAATAGCACTACATCAAAATAACTTCATCCAAAGGTCTTTACTACTCCAGCACTAATAAAAAGATACAGAAAGCAAAACACAAGCTATGATAGCAATGCTAAAAGAACTGGAATCTTTCAGAGTTACAAAAAGATAGAGACCCTTGAATTCACAAATTAATTGAGATCATTTCCAAGGAACAACACTTCAGTTATGCCGTACACATACATAGGTCTAGATGGTGAAAGTATAAAAAGTAAATTATTCTTTTGGTTTTCAATAAACTCAACTACCAACAAGGTACCAACAGCAATCAGTTATTTATCTCAACTTGAACTGATGCAGCCAGTTTCACAGCTAATATATCAGAATGCCACCAGGAGATCAGGTATCTAAAACACAGCACTGACAGTAGCTAAAATTAGCAAGTCTGAAAAGAAACTCTTCTCTAAAACTTTGTTTGAAAGTGCTTATTCATGTTTCAGAGATATAAAAACCAAGAGGCTCGTGTTCTGATTCTTCAGGCTCTGTGGCTAGGTTGCAATTAAAAATGATTTWTTCAAATGACTGATGATGTTGTATCTATGATGATCTAAGAACATAAGTGAGCTAAGATTTGCAGAAGAAAGTAGTATTTCTTATTATACCTACTAGTCAGAGACTGGAAACAACAGACAAAACTTTCAGCCATACAGGCTCATCTTGAGGATGAGCTGTTTTACAGTCTTAATCAGTTGATCTCCCCACAGACCTTGATTTCTTTAGCTCTAAAATCTAAGAAACCTTTTCTTTTCCCCCAAAATAGAGTTCTGAGCATAATGATTCTGTGGTCCATCACTTCAAAATTAGATGTATTTGAAGCTGATGAAACTTCACACGTTCCTGCTCTTCTGTATACACCTATCATCTTTCTCAGTAGATGATGTCACCACACATACTTTAGGCTCAAATCAATTCAGTTTTTCCTCTATTGATATCAGACCAATAATGGCAAATGCAGATGYGTGAATCACCAGCTTTTTGTCCAGCTGCAGGCTATGCAGATCACAGAGCTTAAAACAGGATGTGAAACAGCTGAGAATAGAGTATTTTTGGTTGTGGGGAACAAAACACAAGGCCTCAAGGATACTAAAGACATACAAGAATTCCAAAAGCGAGTATACAAGACAATGGAAGAAAAATCAGTCAAGGGCTATTAAAGACACTTATGCCACTCACATTTCTGAACTGCAGGTGGTTGAATTGCTTCTTAACCTCTCCCCCTGTCATCTGCTGCTGGCCATTGTCAAATACAGGATGAGCAGCTAGATTCACCTCTGATCACAGCACAACAACCTTCATGTCTTAAATTTAAAAAGAACACTAAACAAATGCAGAATGCGACTGTTTGTTGGAAAGCTGCAAAACCCTCTCTTCCTTGCAGCCTTTCCAAGTAGAAGTGATGTCAACAGATCCAGCCGCCTCTCTGGCCCTCTCTGGCCCTTTGTTTCCATGTAACCATGCTTCCTCCTTTTACTCCAGAGGCTTTCTAGGAATCTGCATGAACTGTGAAGCAAAGAACAAGTTAGTTTTTWATGATGGCAATAATATATTAAAAATTAAAAAAAATATATTACCTAACAAGGAAGAAAAAAGATAAAGCCTCCATGAAATCGCTCAGCATCTTGTCTTCAGCTCAGACTCTGTGTTGACATGCAGCAGGATAATATACCTGGGAAGATATTGAATTGATCATGACAAACGTACAAAGTCTGTCAGTTGTTACTGTGATTCTTGTCAGTTATTCTGTGTYTGTGTCCTCTCCATGCAAAAAATAATGTCATTCACTTGTCTGCCTCTTCCACAACACTCTTCAGAGACTTAATTTGTGGAATCTCATGGGTTAAGGCCCTAGAAGAAAGAGGGGTGAATATTAGCCATCCGGGAGAGCTGGCTAATATTCAAACATCATTTCCTCCAAGCTCAAGAGCGGTGCATCCCTATGAGTAAGAAGTGCAGCAAGAGGGGCAGGAGACCTGCATGGGTGAGCAAGGAGCTCTTGGCCAAATTCAGACAGAAGAAGAAAATACACAGACTGTGGAAGAGAATGTAAGAGAATTATAGGAATGCAGTCAGAGTACGTAGAGAAGCAGCGAGGAAGGCTAAGGTTGGAATTGAGTCTGGCAAGGGATGTTAAGGACAACAGGAAGGGCTTCTTCAAATACATCAGCAGCAAGGGGAGGACTAGGGAAAATGTGGGCCCACTACTGAACAAGGCAGGGGCCCTGGTGACAAGGGATACAGAGAAGGCAGAATTACTGAACGCGTTCTTTGCTTCAGTCTTCACTGCTAAGGGCAGCCCCCAGGAATCCTGCAGCCTGGATGTGAGGGAGAAAGTCCAGGGAAGGGAAGACTTTCCTTTGGTTGAGGAAGATAGGATTAGAGACCTTCTGGACAGGCTAGATGTCCACAGATCCATGGGCCTGGATAGGATGCACCCACGGGTACTGAGGGAGCTGGTGGATGTTGTTGCCAGGCCACTCTCCATCATCTTTGAAAGATCCTGGAGAACTGGAGAGTTGCCTGAGGACTGGAAGAAAGCCAATGTCACTCCAGTCTTCAAGAAGGGCAAGAAGGAGGATCCAGGCAACTACTGGCAGGTCAGCCTCACCTCCATCCTTGCAAAGGTGATGGAACAGCTCCTTCTGGATGTCATCTCCAGGCATATGGAGGAGAAGAAGGTGATCAGGAGTAGCCAGCATGGATTCAGCAATGGGAAATCCTGCTTAACCAACCTGATAGCCTTCTCTGATGGAATGACTGGCTAGGTAGATGAGGGGAGAGCAGTGGATGTTGTCTACCTTGACTTCAGCAAGGCTTTTGACACTGTCTCCCAAAACATCCTGCTAGGCAAACTCAGGAAGTGTGGGTTAGACGAGTGGACTGCAAGGTGGATCGAGAATTGGCTGAAGGGCAGAGCTCAGAGCGTTGTCATCAGTGATGTGGAGTCTAGTTGGAGGCCTGTGGCTAGTGGCTTCCCCAGGGYTCAGTACGGGGTCCCATCCTGTTCAACTTCTTCATCATTGACTTGGATGAGGGGACAGAGTGCCTCCTCAGCAAGTTTGCTGATGAACCCAAGCTGGGAGGAGTGGCTGATACATCTGAAGGCTGTGCTGCCTTTCAGAGACCTGGAGAGGCTGGAGAGTTGGGTAGAGAGGAACCTCATGAGGTTCAACAAGGACAAGTGCAGAGTCCTGCACCTAGGGAGAAATAACCCTAGGCACCAGTACAAGCTGGGGGCTGACCTCCTGGAGAGCAGCTCTGCAGAGGAGGACCTGGGAGTGCTGGTGGTTGACGAGTTGACCATGAGCCAGCAATGTGCCCTTGTGACCAAGAAGGCCAATGGTGTCCTGGGGTGCATTGAGAAGACTGTTACCAGCAGGTCGAGGGAGGTGATCCTGCCCCTCTATGCAGCCCTGATGAGGCCTCGTCTCCAGTATTGTGTCCAGTTCTGGGCTCCCCAGGACAAGAGAGACATGGAGCTACTGGAGAGAGTCCAGTGGAGGGCTACAAAGATGATCAGAGGGCTGGAGCACCTGCCCTAYGAGGACCGGCTGCGAGAGCTGGGCCTCTTCAGCCTGGGGAAGAGAAGGCTGAGGGRGGATCTTATCAACGTGTACAAGTACCTGAAGGGARGGTGTCAAGGGGACAGAGACAAACTCTTTTGAGTTGTCCCATGTGACAGGACAAGAGGCAATGGGCAGAAACTGAAGCACAGGAAGTTCTGCCTGAATGTGAGGGGGAATTCAATTCTTCCCTGTGAGAGGGACGGAGCACTGGATCGGTTTGCCCAGAGAGGTTGKGGAGTCTCTTCAAGGCCCTCCTGGATGCAACCCTGTCTACCATGCTCTAGGTGCCCCTACTTGAGCAGGGGGATTGGACTAGATGATCTCCAGAGGTCTTTTCCARCCYTACTGATTCTATGATTCTRTGATTCTTCCAGACCATATAAGGAGGTTTCTAAACAACCTTCTGAACATTCTCCACAAGATCTTCTGCAATTTTGGGAAAAAGCTTCATAATACAAGCTGAATTTTTGTTCCTACGCATCAGTTTATCACAACACAGGTATTCTTCTGTAAAGTCTTCTAAGAGGCAATAGCTAGGTTCAAAGAGTGGTAGGAAGAAAAAAGAGAAGAGATAAATAGATATATATAATTTGACATTAAAAGTGTATTTTTGTTATTTATTCGTCAATGTTCTGTCTGCTTTTTTTCCTCACTCTGTAGGTTATAAGCAATTCAATGAAAACTGAACTGTCCCCATCTACCTCAGTAGTACCTAGCATAGTGACACGTCACCTCTGATGGTGACTTCTATGCCTTTGTAGCAGATTTTTCCCACCAAAGACTGAATATGTAACAAAAACATCATTTTATCAGCATCTATACTAACCATACAGTCAATATATTCCCACTGTGTATTATCCGCCTAATTTTTGGTGGGGGGAACATTGTAGTCCATTTTTTCCTGTAGCAATTAAGCTAGGCATTTTTACAGGCTGCATATTTGTCTGCACAGCTTTCTTAACATCTTTTCAATCCACTGTTTGATTTTAATGCTATTTGAAATCAGTCTGAAAGATAATTAGATTTCTTCAAATTTTATGAAGATAAATGGATGGCCAGAAGAAGAGAAAGGATCCAGTTAGTGCTCCAACGAAAGAAAAGGCTGGTAGCTTACTGTGCRTCAGAGAATATACCTGGAATAGATCTCAGAGGAAAAAAAATAGCCGAAGTTCTTCCCTTCTTACTTCTCCCTCCCCTTGATCAGTCAAAAGATAAAAAATTCTTAGGAAAGAGGCCTCAATATTTCCTTATAAAAATACTCTTCTTTTCTGCATTTTAGTTGACATCACAGAGTCCATCATATAGCACCCTGTGACAGAAGAAAGTGATGGATCATATTCTGATTCATACTTCCCTAAATATATATGAGGTTAAAGCTTGGGGATGGTCTATGAATGAGAGTTAACCTAGATAGTTATCCAGTGCAGTTATTTACATTATTTACTTATCTACTGTTTATGGAACTGGATCTCAATTGCAATTGTTGGTCCCAAAACTCCACCTGCCCTGTAAATCTAAGCACTAAATTGGTAGTGATTACAACTATGCATAAAGTCTCAATACACCGTCTAGAGACTGAGCTGCTGGTACTGACAAATCACCTTTCTTCTTGCAAGGAGGTGAAAGCAACATGAGTTCTACAGAACAGCTGCCCTTTAGCAAGCTCAGACTGAGGATTCCCGGTTTGATTTATTTTGGTATTAAAATTTTAGTTTTATATATATGAAAACTAAAAAAGGAAAATCCTGCAAGCCACTGCTCATATGAATAGCCCTGATTTTTCTTGYCTGTTATTTGAAAAGCTTGTAGATAATTAGTAATCTGTGCCAGAACAAGGATTTCTCTATGACCAGATTGTGCATTATTAATTTATGCGGAGTAACATTTATTCACATAACTAGTCATGCTGATTTCAGTAGGACTACTCACAGGAGTAAATGCTGCTCTGCTGATGGAGTTCTCAATTTCTATCCCAGGACTATCAGGTTTCTGGATGACGCCATTACTCTTCATTTTTTTCCTTGCTTTAGGCAGAAAACTGAACTGAGAATGTAAGCTATCTTAATTAAATCCGATCTGAAGCTTTGCTTTTCTAGTTAGCTCATTCATTCTGATACGTAAGTTATACCCTAATCACTCCTTAACATAGGCTCTCATGCGATGGTATATAAATATAACAATTAGTGCAGAAAGGGAAAAAAAACAAATATAAGAGAAAGATAAACTCTAAGTGTTACGGTTATTTTTCTAAAGAAAAAAAAAAACAAATTCCTAACTGGAAGGCAGCACTCATAAATTAGAATTCTATTTGTAATGTCAGTAACATTTTCATATCTATTTATTTTAATGCCTAGTAGCATTTAAAAATTAGTTGAGGTTGTGTTACTGTTACAAAGGTTAAATGACGAGATTATGAGTTGCACRGATGTTTACGGTTTGGGTTGATAGCTCTGGGACATCCCATTCTGGAGGCATTGTGTTCCAGTTCATTTTAACAGTAATTAGAAGTACCCCCGTAACGAGGTGCTTGCTGATGAAAACAGCTTCATTAGTTTGGGTGATTTTATTGGTTTCCTTCAGGGTGAGGAACGAGTGTTAATAGTTGTAATTTAATAGAAAAATTACTGAAGCAAGAAAGATTCCACTGAATCTTAAATGAGGCATTAGACAGACGTTCCTCTTCCAAACAATGAAATATAAGGGAAGAGCAGTTACCTTAGGAATTATCATATGAATGTATTTACCCTAGAATAGATGAGCTGTATTTCGTTTAAGTATCTTAAATATCACTTAAACAAAATTATTAGGAACCTATAGAGAAAATACAGATTAACTTAACAAGTTCTGAGTACCTTTGACCACATGCTTGGGCATTTACATGTGCACAAACATACAGAGCATCTCTGAAACGGAGGCCTGCCAGTTAAGTTAATCATAAGGAAGGCTGCTTTCTCTTTCAGAGAGTGAGAAGGCTTTTTCTCCCCTGGCAACCTGCTACCTCACAGTGCATGGCATCTTCTTTAGGATACCATCACTTCCCACCAGGCATAGCCTCCCCAGTTATGTTGGGTTCCACGCCGTGAGGGAGAGTGATGGATCTACGACAGACTTGCTAGAGTGTCTCAGCTGAGCTTTTTAAAATCACACCCCRACCAGGGACTTCCCTCCTCTGGAACAGGAGGTGTGATCAGCTCTTGGCCTAAAGATCATCTTCTTACCCTGTGTGGACAACACTATAAATAACAGCTAAATCTAATCTCTGGCCTCCAACTTTTACTGAAAAYCAGTATGTTCTCCAATAGCTTGTCTGACCTCATTGACTCCCCTTTTCACCTTCTCTCCATCCCTCCAAGTCTCCCTTCTTCCATAGTTCCTCAAGGATCTCTCTGACGGGATGATGATCTCATCTTACTGAGTACATGGCACAAGGATACTGTGTGAAGGTGCTGCCATGTCCCCATGGTCTTGAAGCAGGGAGTCTGTCTTACTGATTAGTTTTCTCAGAGATCTGGCCAGGGAAAAACATCTTCCTTGGTAAGGTAATCCAAAGTCCCCAAAGCACACGCTCTCTCAGAAGAAATTATCCTGTAGATCGCAGCCAAGGTCAGGGCACAAGTACAGTAGGCAGTCAACTAACATCTCAGAGCAATGGGAATAATAAAATGTTGGCTTAAGCAGGACAGAAGCTACTTGAGTTTCATAGCAGCAGTCTGCCTGTCTATATCTGTCTTTCCATACCGGCTGACTAGCAGAACAACTTCCTAAAGGGGAGCTGTATTTCCTTTAGTAGAAATGGCAGCCCTAAGGTTTCCCAACCCCGTTGTCTTTTCAGGACTCTTGCTCACCTCTCGGACACTTTCTGATGTGCAGGCTCTGCACTGCAGTCCTGATGGGCTTTGTGACGGAGCTCAGCACTTTTGAAGCTTTCCCTGAACCCAGGAACATGTGCAGGAGCCAACGTGGCATCACACAGCTGCTCACAGCACATACACTGCAGCGAGCAACCTCTGTCCATCTTTCTGACCTTAAGAAATTACAGAAGAACATGTGGCTCCACAGTGAGGACTAGAACCATCAGTGCAAGAAAGGAGCTATTAATATCTCCATCCAAGTTGAAAAGACTTGGAGAAGGTTTAATAAGCACTTACTTCTGTATCCGCACACAAACCATATTGAGAAGCAAAGTGAAGTGATGTGAAGAGAGGAGTAAGAAGCTTTATTTCTGACAATAATTGGTCGTGAAGTACTTGATGCTTTCAAAAGCTTTCCCTTAACAGTAGATGTGGCAAACTAAAATGGGATTAGGGGAATGCACTCCGTATCAGATGAAATATATAAACAATGTACTTTAAAAACAGAAAGTATTAAATAAAGGTGGAAGTACAGAAGARTGAATTCAGGTGGAAAATTCTATGCGGCAATTTTGGGAGGCTGAGTGAGTCCTAGATAAGAGACTGTGAACAGGAATTCAGACAAAATGTCTAGAGACACCTGGAAGAATTATGATAAGGTGCAGTGAGCATTTGAAAAGTGAAGGAAGACGCACAGTACGTACAGGAAAACATGAAAGCAAGACAGTGTACTGAGACTAGGGATGTTACAAATAATTCAAAATACAAATTAAAGAGATGCCTGAGTCAGAAAGTCATGGAGAGCTCAATCCAGAGCCTGCCCTGTTGTGCGACAGACAGTGGTCAGCCCTATTCCAACGGCTGCATGACTTTCAGAGAGTTTAAGTGCCAAAGAACGTCCACAACGTAAAAAGAGAAGGTGACAATCAGTAAAACCGTATTAATTATACAAAGTTTTTCTGACAGAGCTAATTGGTTAGAAGTACAAAAGAAAAAGACAAAATCAAGAACTACCTTATCTTTATCACAGAGTAGTTAAACAAGGGGGAAAAAAGAGCATTTGCCTAGACGGATATGATTAAAAGAGTCACTTGAGAAGATAGTTAAACTTTATTGGCAAAATTCCACAAAGAGCCTTGGCTAATATTTCTTCTATGTAGCAGATAAAAAGCAAGTAGCATAAAGCTAGAAAACAAATGAATAATAAAATATTTCTACTGCAAACATTTAACGTTTTTTCAAAAATCATAACAAAGCCTCGTTCAACTTTACTCATCAGTTATTCTGTTTAAGACAAAGAAAAGCCACCTAGCAAACATTTTTATGATCTGACAGTGAGCCAGCCATATGTAACCGTGGTTCAGATGAAAGTCTCTTATTGTGATCATTGTGCTCAGATGGTGCTGTATATTCTGACAAGGTTATTAAATACTGGTATAGTTATTATCTTTTGACTGCTAATTCATTAAACAAAGAGTTTCAGAGCCCTTTTTATGTGGAAACAGGAAGAAAAAATCAACTCAAAACTTCAACACTGAGAAATGACTTAATGAAAGGAAATTCAAAAAGTGATGTCAAAATAAGCTTAATTAAAGATTCCATAAAACAGCTTTTTGCCACCTATGAATAACGCAACTAGGCAGGATGAAGTATGCACATGTTATCTTTGATCTTTACTGAARGAAAGGAAGTACAACCAAACGTGTACATTACTCCCCTCAGAACATCCTTCTAGCTTAGGCGGATACAAGATAAATTCAATAATTTATGTCCAGCATCAAAAAGGGAAAAAAAATTCGGTTTTCTGATATTTAAATGCACATCATCTTAATAAGCAGGGTGCAAGAATATACTGGACAGACTCACCACCACTCAGCACAAGTGAGCTTTGGAAGTCTTAAAGGGACTGAAGAGGCCAGAAAAGGAGATTGTATTCAGCTGAAGGTAAAAGTCTAAGAAGAAAAGCACTCAGTCAAACTGCCAGGTGTATGAAAATARGAGCTTTCACTGTCATACTTCTCTTCACTGGAAAGAAAAAAAATCTTTCATTATCTTTTCTTTCCTCCTTTTCGCTGACTGAAGGATCTGGGCTGGGCTGCAAAGCTCTTGCAGTTRCACAGGCACTTTATTTAGAAATAGAATCTAACAACTGCTCTCTCTAAGGGAGGTACTGAAAATTTCCACAAAGTACTGACTCTGCTCTTACTCCTGGTCTTAACTAGACATATCATCTACTAGAATTTTTACCCAGCTGGTTTACTCAGTTTACCCATTATCTGCTAGATTGGTGGAAAGCTGGTTGCTCAGAGAGAATGTGCAGTCTCCRTCCTTACAGGTTGTCAAGACCCGACTGGCTCACATCCTGAACTGCTTGGTCTGACCTCTGATTCTGCTTTAAGCAGGAGGTTGGACTATAGATTTCCTGAGGTCATTTCCAAACTAAAACTACCCTATAATTTTATACATGTCCAAAATGTGACTGAGTACTTTTCTCCAAAAAAAAAAAAAAAAAAAAAAAAATCCATTAAATCATCAAATTAAAAGACAATGATCCCTGAGTCCCAAAATGCTGGAGATTTGGGTTTATACTAATATTGTTATCTTCTTGCCCTGTTCTTGCATAAGCATTTGTTATTTGCCATGGTTGGAGAGAAGATACTGGCAAGATAGCCTTTGGTCTGATATAGTAGGGTTCTTCTGATGACTGACATGAGGGAAAATGAGGTATCGTGTAGCTGTCATGCCTGACAGTAACATGTTGTCAGAGATTTCCATGGAAGCAGCAGTGCATAGTTTAATGTCAAAAGTGCTGCATAAATAATGCTTTTAGAATAATCAAGCTGCAAATTATTACAAAGACAGAAGAAAGTTCACATTGCAAATCATACTGCATGGCAGGCAAGAAACTAAAAGACAAACTGCTGCATCATTCCAAAAAAAAACCCCACAAAGTTTTCAAAATGTTAAGTGTAAGTTTATGGCCACAGTTCAATTGATTTTCTGAGTACAGGAGCACAAGAACAGGACCTTTAAAAAGTTTAAGAGTTTTCCTGTTTAGTAATTTCAGAGGATGTGTCTAGAGTCTTAGTCTGGATCAGAAGTGCACGCCTGAAGCAGTCTCTTCACTTCCAGGCTTAGGTCTGCATCACAGAGCAGTCTCAGCAGGTACCAGCTGAATTTCTTGCTGATGAAGCCAAGCAGGGAGCTGTGTTCTCGGGGCACATCTCCTGCACCCAAAGCACAGGTACATATTTGATTCTCAGGGCAGTCCAATGTAAAACCTCCAAAATATGTACAGTATGGACAGCAACAACTCTACAGATGCACCCCTATTGCTCCACACTATTACTGATACAAAAAGTAAAGCTAGAAAGGAAAGAGGTCCCCAAAATGAGTGGTGAAATCAAGAAATTCATGAGGCATGCTGTGAAATTCTCAGGGCTGACAGGAGTCTTCAAAGSCTACCACAGGATACTCTATTGGCATCCCATGATGGCTCTGTAATTTAACAGTGTGAATAATAGATAGTTATAAAAGTACAGCTAACTAGTTCTGCAAAGCTATCTCCTGTCAGGGGGATGAATGCTGAGACTTCCACAACTCTAAATGGCTGAGTGAAAGTGTGAGAGAAAAATTCAGTATCTTTCTATATTCTCATCATAATGTATTTTCACCCAGGAGGGAAATACACACTGGAGTAACCTTAGGAGGCCAGGAATGGAGCACAGGCCAGGAGATGTGGCACTCCAGCAAAAAGTCTCTTCTAGCTCTGCCCAACTGGGCTAACAAAAATGGAGCAAGACTAACCAGCAGATGATTTGGTGAACTGTTCCAGTCAACTGAGTTCAGCATTTAGGATCAATGCAAAGGTCCTCCTTTAATGTTTATAAAGTCAGCAGAAGTTGTTGATGTAAAACACAATGTATGCTTAGCACAAGTGACATTCCAGACATCTCCTTCCTAAGTGGAAGTTTAATTTCCAAAATGTTAATCTTTGAATGTTTCAATAAAATACTTGGAAGTCAACAACTTCACCTGATTTGTATTTTACCATTCAGATTTTGGTTCACTAGCAATAACATCACACAGCAAACTAGCTTGCCTAGCATGGACCAAGATGATAGCCATCACATACAATTTAGCACATAAACTTTCTTTTTTACAGGAGCAAATGTAATTGCAAAAATTATTCAGTTCAGTATACTGTACTTAGATTTTTTTCTTGTGGTAATATTTGCCATAGGACTATGACCACAAACTTCATATAAAATAGAATAGGAAAATGTTCTAGCAAAACAATTGCCACAGCTGGATCTGCGCCATTTTATACTTACAGCAGTGATAGCCATTACCATACTAAGTTACTGCAAATCTCTGTATGAATGGTGACATTTCTTGTCACAAATMTCAGCCTGTCTGAACAAAAGAGGGCTGGGAAAGAAAACAAAGTATCTTGCAAAAGTTTATCATTTTTGATAAAAATATAATAGGTACGGTTTCATACCAAAGAAGATATAATAACATCAAAAAAGTCAATGGCTCTACCTGAAATGCAAAAAAACATAAGTGCAAATCCCTGAACCAAACTCCCCAGGGACYTGAACGTGAATCTGTTCATCTATGACTGAGCTCTCAAGGGTAGTTGTTCTCTAATGTGTTTGGTTTTCCAGGGACAATTGCAAAGCATCTTCATTTCATTTTGCAACAGAAGAACTGCTCTCACATCCTTATTACTTCTAGTGAACTGGAAATGCTGTCCCATAGTCAGTCTTTGTTTCCCCAAGTAAACACTGGTGAAAGCTTACTTTAAAGAGAGCTCTGCAGCTTCATGGATTCCACTGAAGAAGTTTTTAAGAGAAATATCACCAGTAGTACAGAACTTTTTTATGCTGTCATAAAGCCAAGAGAAGTCAATTAGGTCTAGTACTTCATTAATGATCTTCACAAATCACATTTATGGCAAGTCTCATATCTATKGCTCTGTTAGAATATGCCATTTGGAAAGACTAGATTTGACACCCTTATATGATGGCATTGCAGATACTGCTGGGGTAATTAATTTTTACTTGTGCTCTGGTGAAACCAAGCAAAACTTTCTAAGACATTTGGCCAATTACACACTCTTTAGGGCAATGAAGCCTTTGCAGAAAGCTTGGCTTTATATTACCACTATGATCAAAGCTTTAATGAAATTGCTCCATGACAGAAGTCACTGGACTATTAAGAAAAAACTACAAAAATAAATTAATGCGTAACTGTGAGTCTGCAAAAAGACACATCTTCCAAGTTTCTGATTTTTTATTAATGTGCTCCACCAAACAGTCTCCCTTGTGTACAGTTCTAATAAATATTACAAAAATACCTTTTCCATGATAAATGCCATCCATGGGATCTTTATAATGGGAGCTTTGCATTCCCTTTGTTTTATTACAGCATTTCCAGAGGAAAACTGTTACTCTGTCCTCAAGGGGCAGACTTAGAGAGACTTGAGTTCTTTTATGGATGCGTGGACATAAAAAACTACAGAGGAACCTGGGGAATTGCAGGCTGTTTTGCAGCTCTGACACAGCACATCCCCACCACTATGTGTCAGACTATTAAAAAAGAAATGACAATGAAGTTTAAACACAGCAATGAAAAATGCAGTTTAGAAAGAGATCAAACTCTGAAGAGCTCTCCTGACTGCACAACTCTGCTGTCATGTTCTACACACAGTCCTGCACCAACATGATATTCTCATGCAGGAACTCCATCCAGGTAAATCCAAYTTGCACACAGTAAGTTGCTGAGTATGCACAATTTCTTTGTTGCAGACTCATCTTCAAAGTATTTCTGAGTCACAGAACTTTTTTTCAAATGTAAGTATATAAAATAAGGCACCTGCACGCATACACACATATTACACTGAGCTAATCTGCAGCTTTGCCAAGAATCCTTAAACTCCACTGAGACTAGTGATCAGTCTCCTGTGTGTCCCCGGTTAAAGACTGCACTGACAGAGTATTAGGTTAGTGAGTGTCACAGTAATTTACACCTCCCTGATAAGCCAAGGCAGCAGTCCAACTGGTGAGCTACTCTGAACTATGTACCACCAGGTCAGCTCCTCAGACAGTGCGAGCTGACAGCTTTGAAGGCCAACGAACACTTTACTAGGCCAGAGAAAATGAAGAGAGTGTTTGGGAACAGAGGCTGGCTGGGAGGACAAAACTGGCAGTGAGAAAAAGGAAATTCTCTATAAGAAAGTATGGTTCTTTTTTTTTTTTAACCTTCCTTTTCTTAAACTCACCTTTGAAAACGATCCTTAAAGAGATCCTTAAAGATAAAACACAAGTGAAGACAATTGTGAAAATCTTTCCTCAACARTGCAGAGATGGAGCAGATTCCAGTGCAAAGTCTTGACCCAGATTATGTCTCGAATAAGTACTGGGCTACAGAGGTATCTGTGGGGGCAATCAGATGTGGGATAACTCAGAAAACAAGCCTATGTCCATACAAAGAGCCCAGAGGCACAGTTACCCCTTACCTTGCCTTCATGAGATGTAGTCCCAGCAGCACAACATGCCAGTATTGTATAGGCAAGCTTTTGACTTGGATCTTGATGTGGATCTTTACTTTGGTGATAGTAAATACTGTCCTGCCTGATCATCAGTATGGATAACAAGTGAAGGAATTAATCACCTTACTAGCTGCAGCCCCATAGTCGTAACATACCACTGCAAACATGAATCACAGCTCTTGGTCAATGCAGGATCTCTAACACAGAGTAGAAAATTCAGCATCCAGCTTTCATTTGGGAACCAAAATATCCATATTCTCTTATAAAAAWGTGTGTCTTTTGATCAGTTTGCCTTACCAATCAGGCCAAAGAAAGRTATATTTGAAAACTCTAAAATATAAATACATTTCTTGATTTATGTTGCTTTTATTGTAACTTAATTTGGAATGAATAATACACAAATTAATACACATTTGCTTGATCCTATTATACTATTCATTTTCAGRCTAGTGAGTAGTGAAAGGCAGCAGRGGGGATACTCAAAGGTGTAGAAGTGGTCAGTGATGGCAGCAGCTGGGGACCTAGCAACAACAACTCAGCAGGATCTCAAGATTTGTTGTAGGGGGATAAATAGGGATTAGAAATAGGATCCTCAAGAAGAATTAGGATAAAAAATAAAAGATCTGATTTCTGTCCAGCACAGAAACGTAATGGCCCCAGGATCAGCAAACAGCTTTTGAAGCTGATACATAGGAGTTCTCAACACTGTTCTACCACTCTTTGGTGACCCTAGTGAAGTGTCTTAACTTATTCTTTTTGATTTTCTAATCTTCAGCAAGGAGACTTTACTGCAATAGTTATTAAAAACCTGCAGACAAGCTACAGCTGAGGAATACAGCATCAAAATATGTTGCAAATGAAGCCCTGCAGGGTTCCCAGCCTTCAACTTTGCGCTGGTTTTCAGGGAAAAGTCCATCCYTCATCAGAGGAGTGGTGAAACATGAAGCAACACACAGCAGCAAATAGCACAAGCTGGGAGATGTTTGTCCTATTAGTCAAGAGATGTAGTTCACTTTTGCAAGACACATGAACTGGAAGAGCATGAGTTACTGTGATAGCCAAGCAGGCTTACACTTTGTCTTGTGGGGAAGCAGTATCTGGGCTTCCTGGMATACTCATAAAACCCACCAGCCAGATACAGAAAACAGTAATGTTTAATGCAGCAAAAGAGTATTACTGGTCCTCAGAGCGCAGTTAATAGGGAATGTGGCTTGTTGCAGGCGGGAGATGYGCTTCCGAAAGAGGGCCTCTGAGACTTAGTGCAGGACGCTCCCATTTTCATTGAATCCCCACCACTGAGGTCATTTCAGGCTTGCTGACTCCATTGTCACTGGGAGAGCGAGAAATTGCTTCTCTACCTGCAACTGAATCCTCTCCTAATGGTAATGAACCACTTAGGAAAAAAAAAWTTTTTTTGCTTAGACAAACGTCATCATCTGCAAAGGCATGGCGATAATAAAACCTCTGTTGCAATAATTCACTTGCACAGAGTGATGGGTGGATGGACTCAACAGCCATGAACTCTTAACTAAATGCATTTTTCCTATAAATTCCTGCAGTACGTTAACTTTTATGGATAGCAAATAGCTGCCCCATATTAAGGAAACAAGTATTAATCTTACAAACTTGCAGGACAAAAGAAAAATWGTCAACTATTATTAACTCAGATATATGCCATGACCCTGCTTCTCCAGATCTTTGCAACTCCTGTAGACATTTACACAAAATTGAAGGTAAAATACCCTGAAGAGCAGACAGCCGCCTATTTTATATAGCTGTAATTGTTCTTCTAGACAAAGCTCAGGAGTCTGGCAGGCAAAAAACCCGAGGTACTAACTCCAAGAGGCATGAAGAGGGCTGTCACTTAAGCTGTTGAAATAAGTTTACTGATGGCAATTTAAATGACAAGATCCTCAACTGTATTCAGTGAGAAGGACCATCTCTAAAAAAAATGCAGCTACTATACTTATTGTTCTTTGGATGAACCTGGGGCTGACTGGGGCTGATGCCACCTCTCACAGCTCCAGGAGAAGTGCACAGCTGTAGGGGACAGAGCCCACAGATGCTATTCAGATGASCACTTTCATCTAATTTCTTTTCTAGTTTCAACATGCCATATTACACACATCTACATGCTTGGCATCATAAAATGTGAGGAAACAAGCTAATGCATCAGGTCACTTGATGGAGGGCCAGTCCTTCTGACTAGGCATCTGGTTGGAGAGCCTGGGTAGTGGATGCCCAGTATGGTGTGGTAGCACAGCTTCCTTCCTTGTGCTCAGGAGATGAAAGGAGGAGCCACCTCCAGTCCCTGGGCTCCCAGAGCAGGACACAGGCTGCACCATGACTCCTGGTGTGTGAGAAAGGGACCTAGCCACTAGCTCATTTTCAATGTTATTGAACTGGGTAGGCACCAAGGAACATCATAGTTATTCTCCTAACCTCAATCTCTACTGAGTACAAGTCTGTGGGGAAACACAGAGGCAAGGAAGTATCAGTGACGAAAATACATT
>NW_028186412.1:631950-693502 GCF_003343005.1 Rhea americana | reverse complement strand
ACTCTAGGAATTGGAATAAAAGGTCTGGAGACTTTAACTTTACTTGGAAATTCATATTTTACCACAGTTTCAAGAAATTTCCTGAGGATAAAAGGAGTATTTTTGCAGGTAGCCCTGCAGAATTGATGAAAACCTTCAACTACCCAGGACCCTAGAATCCCCCCGGGCCAATCATCCCAATTAACATTTTCTTGATTGCTTGTCATTACACCTTCAGAGTGTGGAAGTGTTACAGAGAAATTACAGTTCATCCATGCACCTAATCCAGCAGAACATTTTTATTGTTACATCTGAGTGAGGAAGCTATAAAACCAAGAGAGAGAAACTGTGTTGAATCTTTCCAGATTTTTGAGCAAGTACCCCCCAAAGATTCAGGACRATTTCTCCTCTCCCAGCTGTAATTTAAATAGCCCCCAACCTATGGCTTATGTAGGAGGGTTTTATATGCTTTATTCTCTCATAACTTACATTTGAGGCTTGGTGATGCATAAAAGATTTGTGAATTTAAGGCTCAAGGCACACCCAGTAAGCTATTTCCAATAATCCCAGGATGAAATGAAAACTGAATAAAATTATTAATGAAGATATTAATTATGAAGACGAGGAATAACCCCTCTGCCTTTATTTCCTCTGCAAAACGTAGAGACCTACTGACCCTTTTCTCTTCCCAAGGGCTATCTTAAACATTTGTTACTGAGGATGTGATTTTCAAATGRACTTATAGGAATTTGGAGCACAGAGTTCCCATGAAAAATCAGTGGAATCTGTACTCTTAAAATACACCGACCTTGAAACTTCTGTTATGTGAAGAGTGGCCCAGCCACTGTGACACTGTGACAAGCTCTCTGCTGAGCTAGATCAAGTGTAAGAGGCCAGCAAAGGAGTCATCTGAGGAACAGAGCTGCAGCGTATAATGAATAGAGCTGCTGGACTGGAGAACAGGACAGCTGGTTCGGGTCTAGCCATCTGGATAGCTTTCCTGGGTGTTGGACTGAAAAGGACAGTCTGAATATGGAATRACTCTTCCCAGGACAAGGGACACAGAACTTCCTCCTATCTATCAAGCAGTCTGCTACTCCCACAGCAAGGTGTAAGGATGTCCTCATCCACAGCCCATAAAGGATCTCCATGGTACTCCACATTCGTCCACCCTCCACACACAAACCAGCTAACCCAAAGCTTCTGGCAAGATTTCTGGCTAGCTTCTTCCRGCACTTGCTCTAATTCATCAGCATCTGCACTGAGTCATGGAATCATTGGATAATACAGGYTGGAAGGAACCTCCTGAGGTCATTGAATCAARCTCCTGCTCAAACCTCGATCAACAAGATCAGGTTGAATGATCAGASTGGGGAGCCCAAAACTGAACACAGTGCTCCATGTACAGATTTACAAGTCCCAGACAGAGGGAAGGAATGAATTCCCTTGATCTGCTGGCTACACTTTAACTAATGCAGSCCAGGATGCAGTTTTGCAACCTTTTTGCTGCAAGGGCACACTGCTAGCTCATGCTCTACTTGTCCACCAGAACTTCTCAATCCCTGTAGAAACAAAGTTGTTTTCCATCCAGATCACAACCTTACACAGGCTTATTCTGGCCCAAGCTCAGGACTCTGTGCTCCTCATTACCTGGTCAGACAATCCTGCAAAACAGCACTGCTTGTTGTGTTTTATAATCCACTGAAACAACAGGGGTATGTTGGAAAGAGTGTTCTGAACAGAAGATATGTGCTGGGGGATACTGTAGTGACTGATCAGACAAGCAACTTTCCCTGTGTTGCTCCAGTTGTAGGTCTCTCCTGTGCTTCTCTACAGTTTCCAAAATTGATAGTGGATGGTTAATAAAACTAGCCTTCCAAACGTTGTTGGGGCACTGTGACAGGACAGTATGGAAATAGCTATTTACTCCAGAAGAATTAATCTTGAAGCACCATGAGGGTAGCCATGGCAAGTCCTTTACTGATTGTAAAGGGCCCACCTTCCTTGCAAGGCCCACTGTATGATTATTTCTGTTCTTCTCTCAGTAATTAGTAAATGTCTATACTGCATAATGTATTTTCATAGCACATCTAAAAATAAATAATTTTACTTTGGTTGCACTTACAAGCCAAAATTAACAACCTGATTACAAGTATCCTGACGTTTTTCATGTGATTACCTCATAGGGGAATAGAGTACAAGCAAGAATGTCTATATTTCCTTTTCATTCACTGGGGTTAACAATGATAAAATAGAAACAAGCAAGATCCCCAGATGTGCTCCCCTAAGAAACGATTACATCTACCCAAAAGTGTGAACCTATCAATACGTTACACTGAGCACAGTTGGGACGATTTTATCCAAGGAGCCGCCCACAGAGACAAAGCTAGCTGCCTGTAATGCTGTAKCTCAAGCTATCCCTAACACCATGTCCACCAGCCTCATCTAGAAAAATGAGGAGTATCCCTGTGCAGCATGGAGCAAAGACAAGATACATTCTTGGGGGTTTTTTTGTTGTTGTTGTTGTTGTTTTGTTTTGTTTTGTTTTTTTCCCCTTCAGCTCCTAAATAAACCCTGGCAGATAAAGGGCAACAAGGGTAAAGATTGCTACTTTTTGCCTATTTTCAGCTAGTTCATCTAGCTGGACAAAGACTTTGGCTGGAGCAGGACTCTACAGACTCCTAAATAGCGTCCACCAGTCCTAAACTGTTTATCTGAGCTCTTGCTTCCATTTTTATTCAATATATACAAAGTTCGATGCCCTCAAACCCTGATGACATATAATTCTCTCACTTGAACACCATGCACACACTTCTCCCACAATTATGATTTTTTTCATTCTTTGGGATTCCTTACCTCATTTCATCTAGGAAGAAATTATCTAAATCATGTTCTCTTCTCCTTTCAGTATGTCTGAAAAAAAAATCAATTTAGAGTTGGTTTACAAGCAGTAGATTGCATAATTAAGCACTCAGTTAAGACTTCAGAAGTTTTTTATTCATCTTGGCTCTACTACCCTSCTTCCCACAGGCAGTATGCAATTACTTCAAGGAAAATAAAAGATATTATCTAGCAATGGTGCGTGACACTTCCTAGTCATTTCTACTGGGAAGGAGAGCACTGTAATAAAGTATCCATTAGTAAGTAGCAAGTCACTTGGACAAAGCCTCAATGCATCACTACATTGTTAATTTTTGCAAAGGTAACCCGAAGGGAGTCAGCTCGGTGAAAGGTTAAGAGCTGCAGCCAGCTCTTCTGATTCACTTCTCCCAGGAACATCCGCAAGCCCCTGAAACTCCTAGAGCCGCTACATGTGTCTCCTTGCACATCCTGTGAAGGCCCTGACTAAGATTTTAAAAGGCTCTTCTGAATATAATGGCTAATAAGGTGCATAACCATCAGTTATTATGAGAGGGTCTACTTATTATGTATATATATTTCATTACATACCCAATATATATGATAATACTGTAGTAAAATGAGAAATCTTAAGGTAGCATCAGCTCCTCCTGCTTTCAGACAGGCTCAGTTAGACTTAGACCACCTGTTACAGACTARATCTTCCTTAAAAACCAACAGCACTTGGGATTGCATGGCCTCCAGATACAACCTCTTCCAGCGCTTAACTGTATTAGAATGTTTCTCCTAATATCCAACCTAAATCTCCCTTGCTACAAATTAGGCTGATTACTTCTCATCCACCCATCCGTGGACATGGAGAACAGTTGATCACCAGCCTCCTTAAACCTTCGACACACTTGATGTCTCTAATCTTGTTCCCTACTTTTTCTTCTCTTTTCTAGACAAGATTTCCTCCAGTATTTCTCAAGGTCGCATTTCCCTCCACTGAGACCCTTTCCTGTTAGTCTGCATTTTTCTTAAAAWGTGACATCCAAAACAGTACTCCAGTATAGATTTTGTAAATGTGAAGTAAAAGAAATTATTAAACTTCATGCMTCATTTAGGACATAGCGATCAATGCATTCAGGAGAGGCGTTAGTATGTTTTACGCAGACATCATATGGTTGATCCATCTTTTGTCTATGATACCATACAAAAYGCCACCTCCAAATCCTTTTGCACAGCATGACTGAGTAATCACTTACCTCCACTTTTTACTGGATTTTTCTTCCATAWAATATATCCTTTGGATTAGTCCTTATTAAATTCCACCTTGTTGATTTTAAATCATTTCTCTGATTTTATCAAAATTATTTTCAATTTTAAATGTGTCCTCCAAAATGCTTGAAGTCCCTGCCAGGCTGTTGTTCTAACAGATATATATAACTTTTTGTTATGTTCATGCCATTCTCTAATTWTACCTTACATCCTTACAGTGCCCCCTATATTTATCCTCAGAAATACCTTTTTTGAATTTTTCTGTCATTCTTTTGTGACCTTTTGATCATTAGAAAGCTCTAATGTTTTCTTACTAAGTTTCTTACTACACATCCTCTTTTCTCCTCACCTACGTAGTTGATTGTTGTACTTTTCCTCTTCTTTTTTTCCCTTTTAAGGGAAAATTTAAAGAATAGCTTTATCTTCTGACTTTTATTCCTCTGCTTTAATGAGAAACCTCTGAAAATCAGCTATCTGCTATGTAAGTAATACAGTCCACTTCAAACAAAATAAACACAAAAAAAATTGTTCCCAGCAGATTTTCAAACCCATAATTGCATAGTCTGTGTCTTGCCAGACTGCTTTTCCCAGCAGACTGTTAGTCACTGGCTCTCATCATTCTCAGTCTTATTCTTYGAGTGCTTCTCATGTTGTTTAACACGCTTCACACACTTCCTCACCTGATCCAATGACTTCTAGTAAAGCTCTACCATGACTCACTCGATATTTTCATTATTATTCTCTTCAKCCAGGTATTCTCAAAAATCCTATCACCACTTTCTGGATATTCAAGTAAGTATATACATGCCTAGTACTACAAAATCTTTTTCTCCTGCTTGTGTAGCTATTGAAAGAAACATAGTTTATGCATACTGCATCTCGTGCGTTTATATATTAATATAGACAAATACACACAGATAAAGGTGCACAATTCTGCCTCACTTAGCAGAAAAAAAATCATCAGCAAATACTGTAACAATTCTTAAAATACATTTCCAACACGATATACTTCCTGTGACAGCCAGCCTTTCTCCCAGGAGCAGTGCTGTCTCCTCTCAGCTGGTGGGCTTTTTCCCCWTCTCCTTCCCCTTCCTCCTCCCCCTCCTYAAGCCCACTCCAGCCATGACCTGGAAGAATCTATTCCCACTCCATGCTCCTCATACCATGAGGAAATAATTATTATTCTGGCTGCAAACCTCCCTGTATGCCATACAGTTCAGCATATTTCTTATGTGTTYTATATGTGATTTGCAGTTTAAAGTGGAACAAGCTTCTTACAGCAGCAGTCATATACGGATATGCATTATGGTTTCAATTAACTTTATAATATTTCATATTTTTACTCTACAGCTATACACTTACAAACAAAACGAGTATGATTTTTCTTCAGTGCTGTCGTGCTATRTGTTAATCCTGATAACCTAGGAGAGGGGAGGGCTAGCTCATGATTAATTTATGTCAGTGCTGCTAAAGGAAGTTCAGTTCACTCGAGTGGGCTCTCCTGTAAGTCACTCTTCTGTGTGAGCAAAGGAGCCACGGGCTCTCCTGGAACAGCAAGATTAATCAGCTTGTATAGAGCTTTTATTCAAGGAATATCAGATCGGTTACCCGACGTTAATTAACTCTCACAGGGTTTCTGTGCAGTGCATTACTATTGTTATTCACCAACAAAACAAACACTGTGCATTTGCCCCAAGCTGACTGAAGTAATTAACATAACCCATATGCAAAACACATGACTACTCTCATTCAAAGACTCTCAGCTTCTAAGAGGATCGAGATAGTCACACATTTATGGATTTCTTTTCAATTAAGAAACAACCTTAAGTAAAAATACGCACTGAAGGCACAACCCTGCCCCACCATCCCGCGGTGTCGGAGGCCCCAGAGGGAGCGAAGCCAGAACGGTTACGTCTCAGGCTTGGACAGTGTTTTTCACAGCCCGCAGGGCAGATGTGCACAGCTGGCACGGCGAGCACCGGGCCCGGGAGGCCGCTTTCCCRGGCGGGCAGGTCGGCTGTGTTAGCGCCTCTTCCACGGAGCTGGGGAGCCAGGGCAAGGACCGCGTCTCCAGCCGCGCAGGCAGCATCGTCGAAACGTCCTCGCAACAGCAGCCGGGTCGGCCCCGGCGCTGCTGGCCGCGTGGAGCTGCACGGGGCTTTGGGAGGTATCGCGGCTCCCACCCAGCCCGCGGGGCCCCGTTACCCAGGCAGAGCGCCGGCAAAACGCATCGCCACTTAAAACTGTCAAACAGGACCCACTTTGACATGCTGAAAGGGATAAGATTGCTAAACAGCTAGCAGTACTTTTGTTTACCTAGGAGCTTAAATTACGAGCCCCCAAGGAAGCTTGTCTATASTACCAAAGGTATGTAATAACTACTGACAGTCTCATATGATGTATAGCTTTGTTTTGACATCTAAAGGATTATTTTCAATTATTTCTTCCTGGACAATTATGCTTATTCTAGCCCCATAATGCATTGTGTCAGTCATCTCTGGACATAAAACACTTTAATAGTGTACAGTAAGCTTTTTTCTTCCATTCAAAAAATATATTTTGACTTATAATTACATTTTATAAAACCTTGGTACCAGCAGTCTCTTTCATAATGTTAAGTCTGTATTTGTACAGAATAAAAAAAATGTATATATGCTTTTATCTCTAAAGCTTTAATTTATTTTTTGCCTATACAAAGTGTCAAAACTTCTGTCAAAAAGTGATGTGTTTTACAAGGCAAGAATTAAGCTAGTATAACATCTTGACAAGGCTGTTACAAAACTGGCAGCAATATAGGATTAGTTTTGGTTTGAAATTAGTTAACTTCACCACATAACTTTGTTAAAAGGGGATCGATAATCTCCCTGCCATYTATTATCCCACTTACTTCCAACTCCAAACTATTTCACAGCGTTTTAAAGGAGGATAACCCACTGGCTTGGGGCTAACCCAGAGGTTTCTTTGCTCTGCTGCAGACTGTACAGACTTCAGCAAATCACCAGGTGCCACCAGGATTGGGATAAGAATAYGAATTTTCTGAGCAAAGACTGTAGTAGCTCAGGTACTTGGGTAGGGTTTCTATGTAGTAGTATCCAGGGCAGCAAAACTCAAGGGAAAGCCACATAGATAGGGGATTGGATTTTTATTTTAAAAGAAACTGATTTCCCTCATTCACACTCACTCTCTCAGATTTCTCTCGCTCATTCTTTCATGTTCATAAACCCTGAGATGAATATGTCCAAGTACTTGTCCAGGATTACTTCTGGTATCACAGACCACAAAGAACCAACTGAAAAGTCCTCATCCTGTGTTCTCGGTTCGTCTTGAGTGGTGACGATGATTCATGAGCTTTGTAGCCTTGACAGTCTCTCTTGCCAAAGAAGGCTCAGGTCCAGGATGAATTATATTGCTTGTGTGTGGCTCCATATCTGTGATGTGGCCTTGGCACAGTCWCCATTTAGAGCCAACCACCTGCAGAGTAGCTTTGCAGAGAAGAACCTGAGGGTCCTGGTGGATGGGAAGACGAACAAGGGCCAGCATTGCACCCCTCATGGCAAAGGCARCCAACAGTCTTCTGGACTGCATTAGGCAGAATATTGCCAGCAGGTTGAGGGAGGTGATCTTTCTCCTCTACTGAGCCCTGGTGAGGCCACATCTGGAGTGCTAGGCCTGCTTCTGGGCTCCCCAGTCAAGAAAGACATGGACCTATGGGGTTGAGCTCAGCAGAGGGCCACAGAGATGATTACAGAGCTGGAGCAGCTCCCGTATGAGGAGAGACTGAGAGATCTGAGGCTGTTCAGCCTGGAGAAGATGAGGCTCAGGGGGATCTTATTAATATTTATAAATAYGTGATGGGATGGTATCAAGAGGACAAAGCTAGACTCTTCTTAGTAGTGCCCAGTGTCAGGATGAGGGACAACATGCACAAACTGAAACACAGGAAATAATRCTTGAAAAAGCTCAGTCTCCCAGTATGCAGGCACCAAGGGTAGAATTAGGATCCTAACTTTGTACAATCATTTTTGAACATTTCAAATGCAATTCATATTTAAGAAAAAATGCTTCCCACTGTTTTAACCGAGTGTTACTAAGTAGCTCAGTCCTCTGCACTCCAGAATTCACAATTAGTCTCACACATACTGGTAATAGGATATGAGATCATTAACCTGTAAATCATTGGTTCAAATCTTGAACAGATCATTAGTGACTAGAAGGCTTTAGTGTCTAATAACTGGTTTCATTCCAGTGGACAAATAGTCACCAACACAGCTGGCATTAATAAGTTATTYCAGTAGAGACCTACAAAATGTACCAGATTTTGCTTCAGCCAATCTGATATCCCAGCCTGTCTTCCTATTAAGGTCTGAAATTGATATTTTTTGCTCACTCTTTTCAARTGCCATTCTGAGAAAAAACAGGCCATTTTAAAATTTCCTTTTTTAACAACAGAGATCMAGTTTTCTAGAGATTTATGTCTTGTGACTGAATCACTGTGGTCTAAGAAAACACAACAACCAATGGACACTTCTCCCACAGCTGGAACATTTAGTATCATCCTTCCCTCTTTCTCTCTTTCTCTCTCTCTCCTGTGTGTATTTCTYTGTGTGACCAATATCTGGAAATCACAGATTTCCCTGCGAATGTACAGAATCCCCCTATACTGCATTTGCAGATAGCCTCAGACATCCCCAGTGATGGAATCCAAGGACTAGCAGGACTCTTGTTAYGTCCAGAGGTTATATCCTTACAATCGTAAGCAACTGTTCAGAGAGCTTTAACCCAGTGTGTTCCAAAAGAATCCTTGTCACAAGCATTGCCAGACACATAACACTTTCAAAGACCTCTAGCAGATTTAAGTTGGAAGCCTATGTAGATTACTGCAGAAAAAAAWACAGCACAATACATTTGCTCTGTTTGCTCTACTTTAAGCCATTGCTGCTGGGAACAGAACACTGAGCTAGAAGAACTTTAATCAAACACAATATAGTTTTTGTTATGCAAGACCAGAAGTACAAAGGCCAAAAACCATTAAAAAAATTCAATGTCATAGAAGGAAAGCAGGTGAAATTAAGGATACCATGCACACTGAAAGAACTAATAAGGAAATTTCAAATGAAAACATACAGTAGATCCAAGAAGTCAGATCTTTATAGGCTGCYATCTGACCACATAGGTATTAGCATTATGCAGACATTCCCATGTATTTACCATAAGTTATTATATGAGTCACAAGTCACATACTGACCTTTGCAGTCCATTAATTTTATTTTTTTTTCTCCTGTTCAATTAGTGCAAGACCTTGAGTCATTGTGGGTAACCCCAGGAGAATTGTAATTAAGAATTAATATAAAGCCAACGTGTGGTGCAAAGCTSTGAAGTACTTTTGTCACTACGTGTTTATGGTAATGAAACCATGATGAAGATTTTATCACTGAGTAAAACACTTTTGAATGTACAGTCACTGACCTGCAAACTGTTCACATGGGGAATGTATTAGGATATTTGCCTAAAGATCTCTCTCACAGCTGAGAAATAAACCAGGCTGGTTTTGAATAGGGTTTAACAAAATAATTACCACCTACAAGCTTTGAAAATTGTTATCCTTGTGCCTCCTGCTGCAGACTGGACTTAGGTACTCAGTATGTAAAATCCAATTAAGAAATAGGTTTTAGGGTTTGTGTTTTTAAGTTAATATCTGTCAAAAGCAGAGAATTAGGTTCCCAGTTCATTCACATCATTAACATATGCCTTGGTTGGCATGCGAAGGAAATACTACTCCAACAAGGACTAATTGTGTAACTAACCAGATGAACTGAAGTAACATTTGCAGTTCTTCCTCTTACCTTTTAGCCACTCAATCACGTCTTTGAACTCCAGGACAATATAGAACAACATCATGCAGCAATGGAACCAGACAGAACAATTACGTCATTATGGCCCCAATCCTSAAGGTCCTCAGCACACATGGTAATAAAGATGCATAGTCAAGTCTTAATGCCTTCTGTGTAAGAGCTAAAGACATCCAATGGACAAAAAAACAACAAAAATAAAAAGGAGCGTTATTTATTGCTCACTATAAGGCTGCTCTAGCTCACGTTATAAAAAAGCAGCTAGCATGAAGAAAGCTACTGCAGACACTGCAAGATGTGTCCTGCTTCCTTCCTGCTGGTTGCGGGTAGATGTTGCCCCGCAGGCTGAATACCTTTGATCTGCTTGTGGGACGTCAGCTGTGCTTGCAACCTCCATGCCTGTGTAGAGGGCAAAGACAGGCTCATGGAAGGCCAGGTGTCCACCGCACAACGTCCCATGAAACCACACACCAGGCAAAGCTCCKTCCTGCAGTCACACTCTTTGCTTCTCCCCTTGAGGTGCTGGGATGGGCCCAACCTTCATGCAGCAATATCGCTCAGAACCTCACAGAATTTGGCCTCAAAGGWCATAAAAGGTATGAACAGTTGCTGTCTGAATTTTACCTCACTCCTGCACAAAAATAGATTGCTTAAGATTCCAGAGCAAGCAGTTAATCTTCATAAGCATAACCTACATTCTCTGAAGGAGAAGGAGAAAGAAAGAACTACTCTCTGGAAGTTTGTTCTCTGCTATATTTTTCCTAAGCTGACTGATTATATTTAATAAGGCATAAGAGGATCTTTATATTAAAAATTCTCCATTTAAATCTTACTTTTTTATCTACAACAAACTGACAAATCCAGAAAATTTTAAATTACATGTGATACTTTATTTCAAAAAAAAAAAAAAGAAAAGAAAATAAAAAAAGAAACAGAAATCTAAGACCCAAACTGAGGACAGCATAACACTTTCCTGTTGAAATTCTTAACTTGTGTTGGCTTAAATCAGATAATTAACATTATACTCTGGAGGCACAAAAGGCAATACTTCTTGATTTTTCTGAATTTGCTTCCTTAGGGCTTGACAGTGACACTTAGACACAGCTCTTTATAGAGGGTAACATTTAGTTATGCCACGTTAGGAAGGCACCTCAGGGGTAATTCACAGGTTCCTATTTTTTCCCACTCAGAGGCAGAAAGCATTTCACTGAATGCTTAAAAAAAAAGAAAGAAAGAAAAAAAAAAAGGAAAAAGCTGTGGCTTATTCCCTCCTTCAGATTGAATCTGATCCACTATGTGAAGGAAAAAGAGGAAGGGAGGGCAACCTAGCTGTGCTCACCCTCTCCTTGCTTTGCCCACTTGTGAAAGGGACCTGGGCACCTGTGGCCTGTTCCATGAGGTCGTGAGACCCCTGAACAGAGCCATCCAGGAAGAAAACAGAAAGGCACAGAAGCATGGAAACTTGTAGCTGCCACTGCTGTACCACAGGATGGGGAGCATTTCATCTGACCTCAACCATCTCCTCTGTTCAAGTCATGCCTAATGTCAGAAAGAGCTAAGTACTTCAGAGGAGGATTTATTCCCCCAACATAAGAAGGGATGAACCTCTTGCAGGGACCTCCCATCTTTTTCTGGCTATAGAGCCACCTTTTACCCAACTGAAATCAGAAAAGATGGATCCCTGSCTTTCTTTTTCTTGCTTCTACAACAGTAATCAAATACAGTCACATATGACTAGCATGGAGCTGGTACCAGATTCAGTGGATATCTACCTGGAATACAGTGGGACCATTAYGGTAAACCTGAGAAACACAAGGTCCATTTCATTGGATCAAGCAAATACCAACATCAAACTGGTTTTAAAGAGCCACACATCCCAGCTTCTACTGGGTAAACACACACCTAATCACATGGAAAATAAAAATGGCATGTGATGCCAGTAGTAGACTACTCGAAGAAGATGCTATAAAAGAAACAATGGGACAGACAGTCTAAATAGCTAGATTATACAGACCACTCAGTTCCTACTCCTCAGACTCTACTTCATAGATCTCCTGTGCAAGTTTATGAACCCTTTACAGTGGGACCAAATTAGCTGTAATTATTGTGTTTTATTTGGCCATAAAACACCTAAGAAATTACAAGGGAGGGACAGTTGGAATATGAAACATATCAAAATCAAATGAGGTGTTTTCCTCAGTTCCCAGAGCACCCAGCAAATACTGTGGTCTTTAGATATAATGTCATGTATTAAGCTTTGATTCTTTGGTTAAAGCAAGAGGTTTAACCTTTACTGTTGGTATTTTTAAAGAACAAAGTAAGGATTCCCTCCTCCAAGCTTTTATTCAAGCACAGATAATCACAGCAATGAAACTACTTCCCTTGAAGTTAGCAAGAGTATTCACAGATAATAATTTGCAGAATAAGGCCAGAAGGGAGGCCAGAGTAGTGGGCTATCTCATATCAAAAATGAGCATGCATACCTCACAAATGTTGGCCTTAAGRGGAGAGGACTATAAGGGCCAAAGGAAAATAAGTATTTTCCATGTGCCATGGAACTCTGCCCAGCATCTCAATATGAAAAACACAACCTATGCAYGCCAAGAAAGTATAATCATCTGACATCCCTTGCTTTTTCCTAGGAGGACAAATGGCCCGTTTGAACTCCTAGCAAACTTTATAGGGGMAAGGGGAATGAGGTTTTGGAGGTGAGCTATAAAATTATAAAATTTATGATCTAGAAGCCACAGCTCTTGAGTTAAGAGTCCAAAACAGTTCTGTTGCTTTGACACTACAAATCCCAAATGTATGGAAAATGCTCACAGCCAGTAAGAATATAATGGGTTACCATGCCAGCTCTTGCTAGGTAATGAAGCTTCTCCAGTGAAGTGTTCACAGCCAATAAAAGTAATAGCTGAATTTCACTTATTCCCCCTATGCATCAGCAGACTTCTACACTTTTATATCTCTGGAATGTATGGGTTATTAGATCCTTGTAYGGACCCATCACTGTGGTGTTCAAGTGCTGTTCATCTTGAACCAATGCATGCTACCCAAAACACTCAATATCCAGCTCTAATTTTGCAGTTTCAGTCCATTTCTAATTGTTCCGTAYGCTTGGAAACGAGCCGGTGAAGCTTTCTTGGCTTTGCTCCCACTCCTTCCTGTATTTGTGCAAGTTGTCTAATTATTTTAATTATGTTTCAAATATTTTTCTCATGGTGCCCAGAGGCATTCTGTGGTTCTAAAGTTAAAATTCATCGTATATGCCTTTTTCTTCTCCTTTAGTTATTAGAGTCTGAACAAACTGGTGGCCATTGAAAATTCATTTACACATTTCCCAACAAGAATGCCCTCCCAGCGAGGGCATTCTGCCCTGCATGGAGAACCTCTTCCTTTTTCATGYCCAGCTGTGCTACCTGCACTGTGGATCAGTTACCCTTTGAGATCTGACTTAAATTATTCCAAACTGATCTTCCTTGATATCAGTGAGCTGCACAGGATRTACAGCAGAGATCTGCATAGAGTTGGGGACTTCCACAGACCAAAAAGCAGGTAAAGAAGTTTGCCTGAAGTGTTTGCAAGCTTCAGTCTGTAATCCACCGGCCCCATTCACCCAGCTGGCAATTGCTGCCCATCAATTGTCTGTGCTCGCGTTCTCCAGATTGYGCTTCTCTCACTACTCCTGAAACAGCTGTTTACTCTGCAGATTGTCACAACCATTAGTCCCTGCAGACACAGACAGCAGCTTTTCACATTTCTCCAGGAGTCTAGCTTTGACTASTCTTTCCCAAGGGATTGTTTCAAAACGCAGACTTCCTTCTGCTTGCTGATACTTTCTTCTAGGTTGTTAAATAATTTTGGGTGGTTTTCCATCTGTTTTATACCCTTTAGCATAGTTCTTTTTCACAACATGGTGACTGTACCCTTGGCAAGGCACCACAGCAGAGTAAACTCCCACATCCACAGAAAAGGTATATTCAGGGCAACAGCAGGGAAAGCTTCCCCCTGCGCTTGCTCTTTAATTCTGCCCTGGAGAGATCTCATCCAAGTCCTACCATTGCTGCACTCTTTCGAACAACAGTGGTCAGCAGCTGGCCATTTTCTTAGCACAGATGAATCCTAGGTATCTGCAGCCAGAAGTTATTGCTAAAGTCATTCACTGGCATGTCTTCAGTTTGCTCAAACTCTTGCATTCCAGCAGCTTTTGCTCCACATCGCTTACATCAGCTGGTACCAACATCTGGCTCRAAGTTTAAAGCTCAGATCCAGCTGAATCAGTACAAACTACAGCAATTTCTTTCCTGTGCAGAAGAATCCTGAACAYTGCACTGAAATGAAACAGTTCATCAGTTTAATTCTATCTCATAACATAGTGCTTGGCATTTGGGCCTTATTCAAAATTTCCCATTTTCTAGCAGCCATGCTACAGCCCGTCAGGTTGGCTATATCGAATATCTGTGGTTCTTCTGGCACTACCTATACAAACACTGCAGCAAGTGAAGTTGATTCCTGGTTGGATTTGAGATAGCCATTCCTGTAGTGACTTTCAAAGTCATTACTCCATTAGGACTGAGAATAAAACAAAGGTTGTTATGTTTACTTTATTTTGCTTACAAAAGGAAGAATGGAAGAAAGCTTTGTTTTATATTTGTTTAAAAAAATAGTTTTACCTGGATTTTCTCTTACTCATGTTGATATAAACCAGAAATAGTGCCATTCAGCTCTGTGGTATTATCCTGGTGTAAAACTGCTTATAAAAAATAAGTTAATTGTAACTAGATTAATGGTATCAAAGTTCCTTTTCATCATAGGAGGTGTTACTGAAACGAGTTTAACAGAAGATTTTAATTGGATTTTTATGCAGTTTTGATAATAATAAAAGTGTTAGAGTGTTTTTTCCTCTTTCATATATTATACATGACATTCATCTATAAGATCACAAAATATCCCATAACTCTAAATGCAATACTAACCACAATTCTAAATAAAAAGTAGTAATTAAAAATGAACAGAAACAGTTAGGCTAAGGGTAGTTAGCTTAAGTTCCCTCGACAACTTGTCCACCCTTTCATTCATAATGTGTGCATGCAAGAAAAGGCAGCGATGAAGTTAAAGCTGTCACGACAACTTTACTTCTAAATTCTCTTTTTTTGGAATGGCTACTTAGGGCTACACGTTGTCAGCAAAGCTCTTGACAGTGAAGTGGTTTCGTAGAAGCAGTCTGGCAGATCAATAACTTGGTTTTAATTTTAACAGAAATACATTATGCAGATATATAGCCAGAGAGAATAAAGACTGAGCACATAAAGAACCCAAGCATCAGCTAAAAAAGATTACTTTGTGTCGTCAATAAATACAGTTATGCTAGCAAGATCTTTTTACTTTTTAGTATCCCTCACCCTTCGTACAGAAAACATTCAGATGATATCTGAACTGCAAAGATGACATAATCATTTGCCATCTACAGCCTCAAACATTACCAAGCTCTTTAATTTGTTAGGAACATGATCAGAAAATGCCTTCTCCCAGAGGAAACAAGATAAGCTTCCAAACACTATACAGAGACTTGTCTGCAAGGGGAACTCTGCGTCAAATCTCCTTGCATAGTATTAAACATTATCTCCTCGCCTGTGTTAACCTCTGAACTTCACAGCAGAAAGTGTCTTTCACAGATCATCTTTGTTTTCCTAGGAGTGGAGCTTTTACTACAACTTTTTAAAATTATAAAAAGCAAAGGAAAATACAAAAAAAAAGAAAAAAAAGAAAGAAAGAAAGAAAGAAAGAAAGAAAGAAAGAAAGAAAGGCCTTCCCCTTCTGCTCTCTATTCTTACAAGTCCTCACTGAAGAAGGAAAAAAAAAAATCTCATTTGATCTTGTAGCAGATTTTTTCCTGTAAAATATGATTTCAAGTGGTAAACAGTGATCTTTAAGAAATATATTTCATCTAAAWCACTTTTAAAATCATAACTCTGAGTCAGACAAGGACTTAAATCCAGCACCTGTGTAGATTGGAAAGCTCAAATTGCTTTCCAGTTTGAGTTTTCCTATCTGCTCCTGAAAATGTCACCAAAACCTGCTGATAAAGGAAACTCGGAGAAGAACTGCAAACATATCATTTTTGTTACCCAGCATGCTCACCTCAAAAATGTAATCCCCATCCAGGAAGGCACTGCCTGAAATAAGCGCTCTGCTTTATAACCAGTGTTCGTAGCAAGCAGAATTTGTAGTCCACGACTGTGGTTCCTACACACAGCACAAATGTGCTTACTAGCGAAAGAGCAACCACAGCAGCACAGTAGCAAACATCAGTGAACTCTGCACCTAGTCCAGATTTCACCACTGCTAATGCAAAGAGTTTTTGCTTTTTAAGTGGATTCACAGCCCAGGACGTCCACCTGCTCTGCATCAGACTTACAGCAGTCCATTTTACCAGACCTGCTGTTTGCAACTAAGTCACGTGCTCCGTGGGATCACAAACTATCTGATCAGAGTAAAGATTACCCAAGTGTGCTGGAAGGCTGACTCCCCTGTCTCCAGGGAGTCCCTGCAACTTGGCTAATAAGTGTAGCTGTTAAAAGCTGTTGAAATGATGGTGCTAAAAAAATAAACAAGCACCACAGAGAAAAGGCTGGTTAAAATAATTGAACCATGAAAACAAAGTAAAGATGAATGAAATGATAAAAAAAAAAAAAAAATGGAAAGCAGGAGGAAGACAAAGGAGGAAGATATCCAGAATGGAAAATCATTTCAAATCAGTTTTCTCTCCCCCACTACTTTCTCCTCCAGCTACCCCTTCCCCGGTTCCTATCTTCTCAGTGCTACTTATAAAAGTCTTTGGCCTCTACTGTCAGTTTAGTATTACAAATCCTCAGGCTGGATTTCATGAAGTCAAGCAGGCTCAGGGACGATCACYGGGCTCAGCTTACTCCCACTATAATCTCACTCAAATCCATGGAGTTACGTGAAGGATAAGCTGGAACCAGTGATGTTTTCTGAATCTCTTGACATTCAGCTTTGGAGCTCCCTAACTCCAGACTGATGATACAGGCTGAAYGATTTTCCAGACACAGTGGGGGAGAACTGGAAAATATGAGCTCCTTGGGTAGCTTTCGTCATGACAGTTACACTACATCTGCCATAGTTCCCATGCATCCTACTCAAGATTCGTAAGAGCTCTGAAAATACCACTATACTTCACCATGCCGAAAAACAAATTTCTCCCTAGCTGGGTAAGTATATTTTTCTAGGTGCAATGGCAAGGAACACAATGTCCTTTGGAGCAACTTAACAAAAGAAATGATCTGATTTCTTAAAAGCCTTTTGCAGTCTCCACTTTTTTTATCTACAAGCTCTCTACAGTTTATTCGTGAAGCGATAATCCTCTCCCTCTGTCTCAGCAAAAACTTCTTTCTGGRAGATAAAAAATAGTTTGTATGAATCTGCTGTACTGCTTGTGAGTAATAATAACAAACTTGCATCAAGGCTGTATTTTTTTTATTATTATTACTATCGTTTGCACCRCAGTAGTGCTGGAAGCCCACGGCTGACAGTGGATGTCGTGTCGGACCTGTGTATATGCAAGATAAGAAGCACTAACGGATCAGGCACGTTGCCTTCTAAATGGGAGAGGCAGGGGAAGAAAAAGGATCAGAAAATAAGACTCTAAAAGACTCGRGAAGTCATCTAATACATACTTAGCTGTGTGGCAGGCTCAGGTACCTGATCTTTCATCTGTTTTATACGCAGACAATCAGTACTGTGCCCGTGAAGCCTGCTGGCCAGCTATGGCAGAAGTGGAAGTTTAATGCAAATCTCATAAGTCCTGGTTGACTGTATCTAATATTTTATGTTCACTGAACTTGGGAGCACTAAGAAAGACAATCATAAACTTGCTATCTACATTTGCTAATATGAAACAGTGAGCTAAAATAGAGAAAATCTGGATATCGTCTGCAATTATTTATTTGCTTTTCTGTGCTTTTTTTTTTTAAAAAAGCATAAAGTCCACAAATAGGTGTCTATATTAAAATATCTCCACCCCATTTATCACACTGCATTAGATATTCATTTTTCTTTCACTATGTCATATATAGTATAAGAAAGTCACACTATACAAAAATTCACAGAAGACAAAGTACTAAAATCCAGAAGCACTATATTCCTGACAGACTTTTTACATGCTGCAGTGCGTCTTTTCCCATGTATTCTGTCTGTTCCACAGAGCAGCGTACATGTCTAATATCAGATAAGCTCATCCTTTTAGTCACTTAGTGTAGATACCGAGTTTTCTTTTCAATGCAGAAGGAAAAAATAGGTCCAAGTTTCAATCAGTTTTTTTTCCTTTTCTACTGCTATGTTATTATTGCTTCTCTGGACTGAAGTATAATCACCTTTTTTCATAGGTTACAGTTTCTACTCTCTATTTCAAACAAGATTCATACACTGATGCAACCTAAGCGAGATTAATATGGCTTTCCTCTTTAATATAAATCTTTTGATTTGTTGCTGAATGGACTGTTCTCAAGTATCTAACTGCAAGGTACAATGCTGTTTATCATTTCCCCCTGAAAGCAGCCATCCAGATCTGGATATTATAGTACTTTGAATTTACAAACCATGAAATATAAATGTGTCCCTATCAAGAGTAAGTAGAAAATAAATTGATAATGTCTATTTTACATCTGAAGTATTTTTTACATTCACTTCACATTTAGGACATCTAGATAAAAATCACCACTAAAATAAACAGATAGCACTGAAGATTTTTTCTGAAAAAAACAACACAGAAGTTCAATATTAAAGTTAATGAAATGTAGATCCCTAGAAATAAAAATATAAATAATTGTGCTTGGTCAAAAAGCTAATGGAGTGTTTCTCCCTTGGAAAATGTTGGGTTTTTTAAGTTAACATATCTTAGGAGMACTGCCTGACAATGAATAATTCTTGCTTTGAAAGAAACTGGCAAAATCTTTAAAATACTTCAATATATTATTTTGAAATGACTGCCTCAAAACGTTTTTATATCCATATAAAATATATTCTATACATTAAAACTGAAACAAACAAATCAATATAATAGCTTAAGTCACAGTAAATTTTGGTTTTCACCAGTTTTGTTTCCAACTTGGAACTGCAAGCACATTTCAGAGCTGTTGAATTTCCTATTAGATAGAAAATCGGATTCCAGTTTTAGGGTAATACTTACTTTTTACCAGATGAATGGTTCTTTCCACTAACAATTCTCTTCTGCAGGCACAAGCTTCTACAATTAACAGACTTGAATATTAGAACATGCAGTATATTTGAACACAGCAGAAGTTAATGTAGCTGTGCTACAAAAAGTAATATCCTCTGCTGCTGACTGTGTGAGAAAAGAGTGAAGTACGTTAAGTCCCCATCTCAAACTACAAAATCAAATTACCCTATAGTTTTGGAGAAAGACTCCCATCTGACACAGACTAGTATAATTTTAATGACTTAATAAGGCTATGCCTTACTCAAGCTGAGGACTTGATGCTGCACAGGTACATGCTTTAGCTGGAACCAGTAAGTCACTGTGATGATGCTTTAAGATGTACCTTTCTGTACCTTCTCCTTAAAGAGAACAGATCCAATGGACTTGCAAAATTTCCAACCAGATTTTGTTAGAACATAACCCAGAGCACCACATTTACTAATGGTATGAAATGTGGAAACTCAGATGCATGRAGTGACAAAATAAAAATTAAAAGGGAATTTGGGGCAAATCTCCCTCTTGCTGCCTATGTCCCTCTGGGTGATTGTTTTTCTCCAGGCTTGCTCTCAGTCCAGCAAGCTTGTGGGACAGCAACAAATGACATGGTTCCTCCTGAGTCTGTGAGAAAAATGCTTTTCTTCCATCCCTTCCATGTCCGCTCCTTGCTCTTCTCAGCAATTTCTGTCTTTGCCCATGCTGAGTTACCCTGAAAGCTGGGAAGCTCTCCCTCTTCCCAGAGGACTCTGCTCGAACCAGGCTGAGATAGACTTCTTCCTTGCTGCCCAGCCAGTTCCTTTCCTCTGAAGAAGTCTGACCTCCCAAGCCAAGAGATTCAAGCTGAATCAGTGCAACTATGAAGCCACTGAAAGACTCAGACTCATCTTGCATGTGAAACTCCTTCCATTTCTGTGATATATCATTCCCAGCATCGGTCTTCCTCAAAGGTCCTTAGAACAGCACCAATGTCTTTCTTTGTTGTCATCAAGGTCTTACCACAGTTTGGGCATCATCATAGTTCAGATGTTTAGGAGTCTTTCTTCACTGCAGACTCAGGTAGTTCATCAATGTGTATATGCACAATACCACACTTTTGCTCTCTCTCCTCTGAAGTCAACAGCAATACAGTTCCTCCAGAAAGAGCAGGAACTTTGCCTTGAGAGTTTCATCATGCTAGATGCTAGTCCCATCCAGACAAGCACYTAGGCACATGCTTAATCCTAAGCATGTCACTAATGTTATTGATTTCAGTAGGACTATTCACATGAAACTGTTAGAACAAAATATCTGTGTCAAYGGAAAAATATGTAAAAAGTACCAGTTGCTGTGTAGGCATACTGTTTAATGTGTACCCTTGCCCATGCTGTTTCAAGAATATAAGACCTGGTTATAMCCAGTGGTGGTTATAATACAAGACACTGCCATATTGTCATTGCCAGTAAGGAAGATTCTTTTTCAGTTACCCTGATAAAGTCTATTATTTTAAGTACAAAAGCCCTAAAGTCCTTAATTCTACCGCCTAWGTTGCAGGTTGGATATTTAGCTGGCAATGGTAATGTCTGTATGTAAGCAAATGGAGAATCATTACAGGTTCATTTCACAGTTTACCTTTGCTGTATCTGAAAAAGAAATGGGCATAGGTTAATCCCCTGTTGCTTAGAGGAAAAGCAAGTAAAGAGATTGCCTACAGGAAAATTAAGAAACAATTTTCTCTTCCTAGTGTTCCCATTTTATCTCATCTTTCCATTTCGTCCTGAAGCTTCTGCCAATAGTACTAACTGTGGAATTAATGTCTTRCCAAAATGGTGAGAAAATACCTTTAAACAGTGAGATCTATTAAATTATGCAGGAGAAGGGATGGGAGTCTTATTGCTTGAGTAGTTTGAAAGTGGCATGGATGAAAGAAAGTACTCAAAACTACATTCTAGAAATAAATCTATATTAATTCTCAAAAATAGGATAATAAGGCACGAAAATTCACTTTTCACTGTATGCAAAAAACTGTAATTACAACTCCTACTTATACATCCCATTCATTAATATTGAGTACCTGTATCACAAGAATCAACTTGAATAATTTTAGGGAAGAAATACTTCACAGTGTTTGTGACGTACAGTGATGTTTCTAAAAGGTAACACCAAAAACATGTAACCAAAGCCAAGTATACTTCATTGGCCTCATCTGTAATGCTAGACGTTCCAAAAATAGCAGAAGATCAGCTTAGTTAACTTTTCTTAACTAAGAAAAATTTGTTAATGTATCATTTTCATGACAATTTTGTCCATYCTTCTCATCCCTGAGTAGACTGAATTTTTAAAATGGAGTATAAAAACACAGCTAAAAACTTTCAGTGAATTCATTTTATATGTAATATTGTATCACTGTATGTTGCAGTATTTGAAACATCTTGTAACATTAGCAATAGCAAAAGTGTCATCATCTTTASGGAACTTTCGCTTGAGATACAAGCAGCCCGGTTGTCTGGTTACTCTGCTGATTTTTTTAAGGTTTAGGATTTAGCTTTTGGAAAACTGATGTCATTGCGAGAAACTGKTATATAAATGGATATTGTAGAATGAAGTGGCATTTTAGTTATGGTAGAAGGCCTTTTTCAAAAAAAAAAAAAAACAGTTTTTTTCAGCATTTCCTAAAAATGATCAATCTTGGCAACTGSCTAGTGTTCCCAGGAATTTTGATCCCTGTGATTAATTCAGTTTAATATATATTTCACATTTAAATTGTGAACTGTTCTTAGTAGTCTCACTAGTCACACGGAAAGCTTCTTCTCCCTGACTGGAAGCATGCACTAGTGTCAAAGTGCTCACTGTTGTGCATCCATAAAATTACGAATAAGAAATGTGCTTTGCAAATGTTCTTTGCTATTTGATTTAAACACTGCATTTTGTCTCACACTGCTATCCGTATGTTCACACTACGATCTGTATACTCCTTCGTTAGAGTACTGGAAGAAAGGTGTGAATGCAATCAAAGTGAACTTGCTAAGAAATTCTACCCTATTGACAGAAAGTATTTCTGCAGTCCTCACCAAAGCTCTGTTTGACATCCCCCCTTCTATCAAAGGAAATTAAGGCTGACAGCAGACAACATTGGCTCTCCTGGCCCAATTTTATATTCTCCTTTGTTTTATGGTGTGCTGTCTTATTATTCCCTCTGAATACAAATCTCCCAGCTGATTTAAAAAGATATGTAATTCCGGGAAATCTGTCCTAATATTAATGAGAAATAGCACCATCTATTTATAGGCAGCATCTCCAGCTTTGCCATTGACACAGGCACCTGAGTGAGCACAAGGGTAAATGAAGGAGGAAGGGGGACTATTTTCCCCATGTAGTGGGAAAGACAATTTGCCTTCTCTGCATCAGTTATGTCCAGCTACTAAATACAAGTCACTCTCTTCTAGTTAGTGTAACTACCTATGCGGCAAACCCGCCACAAACTAACATAGACCTATTTTGATTAACAAGAGATTTATGGTTTTAATCCCAGATGCTGTATCTCATGTACATTACTGTCTCAAGATCAGCAGCATTTGACCTTAAAGCTGCACCCAATAGGCCAGCTGGATCAAGCCCATTTAACATGAGATGGAAATGTTTATAAGAACAATAAAGCTTTCAAACAAATGGCCATCCTGGAGTATGGAGCTTGTTAGGGAATGTGCATGAGCATGGTAAGAACAAACATGTGCTTAGCACCATTCCTGATGCATCATCTGAAGGGAGCTCTTCTTGCAATGCAAGAAGCCCAGATGAGAATATAAAGCAGATATCTACGATCAATGAACAGAAATACATCTGCACCTGACAAGGTTTATTTACCTTTCAGAATGGGGTGTGCCAGTACAGATCAGTGAAGAGAGGAGGCAGACGGCAGTACGCCATTGCTGGGGAATAAAAGCCCTCAGAGCACACCCGTGGTTCCATCTTCTTTAATACCAGATACGTACACTACCTAGCCATAGAAATTTGATCTGAGTCAGATACAGTGGCTGCATTTCTGTTGTTCTAGTCAGAACAAATAATTTTGGTATTTATGTCAGCTCCTTGCCACCTGCCAGAGGAAAGTCAACACCCAATCTAACATAAGAGCAGAGTGACATCAGGGGACCATTTCTGACTGCATAGGGACAAAGTCATACATGTCTGTTTGGATAAAGTTATCCCTCCAAAGGAAAAAGCAGTATATCTGAACTGGCAGGATGAACCTGCATCAGTTCTGTGTTTGATCTATTTTAATCATATAAAATGAACCACAACTTCACGTGTTCAGCACTTTTATGAAACTTACATATTAATTACCGGCAACTCTAGCCACGTGGCAGTCTTTAAAGTGCATATAGGTTTTGTTTCATCTAACTCTAGATGTCAGTGAAGTAGACATCTCTAAGCTAGTCATCTTAGTCTCTTATGATAGTGAAGAGAAAAAACAACATGTAGAACATGATTTGCCTGATATGCTTTACCTGCTTCACAATGAGATGACTTGAACTCTAGAAGTTACCACTTCTGTCACTGACCAGAAGGAGAAATTGAGTGGGTGGTGCGAAGGTAGTCTACGCTATATGCACACAGTCAATTAAATCCCACTGTCTCATGCAAATTAGAACGAAGCTACCAGCCCCTGTAATGTAGATGTTTGTGTCTGTGTTCAAGTGGCTGCTACTTTTCCACAGTTGTTTAATTGGGCCAAATTTTATCCTTTAAATAAAGGTCAACCCTTCTTCTCAACTGCAGACATTTATAAGTCACCTTTAAGGATTACAATAAATATTTATCTCCTGCAGTGGTGTTAAAACATGTCTTAAAACAACCCGCTTGATGGAAAGAAATGTGGAGGGGAGATCATTCAGGGAACTCTAACAGAAGACTAAGCGGACTGTGAAATGCTCAAATGTATGGTAATTATCAACCTAATAGAGTGTGTATTCTGTTCTGATTGGTGGGGGTGAGTCATTTAAACAATTAGAAAGATACTAATTTGTCTGTACAGCAATCCTGAAATTGCATTAAAAAGTATCACGCCAAGACACTGGGAATTATCATTACCAAAGAACATGCTATGCACCTAATTTTTTTAATGGCTTCTCATTTTCTGCTAATGAATAACTGTGGGTTGAGATTTTTAAAATGGACTAGTGATCTGGGGTTCCTCAGTTGTTTAGTGCCTGATTCAAACCACTCTGAAGGTGCCTGGTCATGACTTAGATGCTCAGCTGCTTCCAAATATTAAGTTGTTTAAAGTTTTTCAGACAGTACACCTAAATACTAAATAATCCAAAAAAAATCACCATAAGAAACACTTCAAGAATTTTATCTGATTACAGGCTAGAATTTTTACACAAGACAGACAGCCTACGGGTCCGGTGCCTGGATCTCTGTAACGAGGGACGCAGGCAGATGGGAGCGCTCTCTGTCCATGTGCTGAGCTGGACACATATGCAAGCCAAATGCTGCTCAGCAATGGTATAGCTGTACTAACACAGCAATGTCAACACAGCTGCACAGCTTCTGGAGAACAGACGAGGCACAGCACTATGCAAACGCATCCAGTTTCTGGATGGTATTTGGTATAGCCCAGTAAATACGATTTTTTTTGCTATTACTAGTAAAAGCCAAGTGGCTTGTATTGACCTGATAGCACAAAGTCTCAAGACTTGTTTAGGTTTGTCCTGGTATAAGCTTGTTGTAACTGGGATAGTAACTGTCTAGCTGTCAGGTTTGTTTTCAGTTTGCTCTAGTTTACAGTGATAATATGCAGGGTTTTTTGTTTGTTTGTTTTGTTTTGTTTTTTCTTTGCAGATTAGGTTACCCATGATCCTAGAACAAAATACAGTTTGCAAGAATCTCACTTAATTTTAGCTATCTACAAGTGATCTAGTCATCCCAGGCTGTCTTTTAGTGGAGTGAAATGAGCACTTTTAGGGTATGACTTTTCTGACCTCTTTTAGATGTCTGCTTCAGACTGACATCTGCACCCTAAAGAGCTCTCGGCAACTAATTCAGATATGGACATTTACAACAAGGACTCTTCCATGTGATCAGATGATTCCTACCTTCTGTGTTTGTGCAGTATCCCTGTCTTATTTATTTACAGATGATTTTAATGAGTAATTACTGATTGGATTGAAGCCTCTTTGAAACATGGCCCCAGCATTTAATTGTAAAACAATACTGCTAGCAGCATGGATCATTCATTCAGAAGAAATTTGCATTGTACCCAATAATAGTAACAGGGCTAATAAACAAAGGCCATAACTTCAAAGGTATTGCTGGTCGCAGAAAAAAATAGATGGGAAATCAGCACTTTTCCAGGAGATAATTCAGCATCTTCCTGAGTTAGAGTCTTATAAATTAGGAAACCCAGATATAAGGATCATAACTTAGCAAAGGGACAGCTTGCAAGGGCAGAGGGAAAGCTTTGCCAATGAGCCTCGTAGGAAGCAAGAAGAATTCAACATGCTCCTTGCCTACGTTACACCAAATGGCATGTTATTAGAGACTGGGCTACACAGTTTGGGGCTTCCCAGGGGAGAGCTCTGCTCCAATCCCCTGGCAGTGCAGCTGCCTCCTGCCTCAGCACCAGGCTCAGCCTAAGGCAGAAACCAGCCATGTGAGTCACCGGCTACGTGCTGGTCTCAGGATGAGACAGCTCCACTCTGTGCACGTTTATAGCTCCATAAACAACAACAATACTAACAATTTACTAACTTCTGGTAAAGACCAGCTTCTTGGGAATTGCTGATACCTCTATTTCTATGGGAAATAAATCTCTCTGGAAGCTTTGCTCCACTGCTTTCTGAACACATGAAAGTGCTGCTGAAATTCCTAATTGCAAATTAGATTTTTGACAGGGGAAGGCAGAGCAGACGGATTGAAATAGCCTTAAAGTGCTTTTTTACTTCCTGATGGCAGAAGAGTTCATAATCCAGACAAATTAACTGATTGTAACAAACAGCATTAAGGCAGCACTATGCAATGTTGTATCTGGCAGCTGGTGGCCAGACACTAGAACATACTTAACCAATTAGCACAGTCCCCCGTGCAGGCCAAAATGCACATTAAGAGCAACTGAGATGTGATCTGGGACATTTTTTGGTCCACATGTACAGCAGCTTTACCAGGTGGGCCAGAAAAGTGAAATTCTCAATGGATGAGTGAGCTGGAGCTGTAATAAACCTGAATCTGCTGGAAGTCAATCTTTGCATAACTTATTGGCCGAACCACTCCAGTTTTACCCAAGCTGTCTTTTCTTCATTTTATAGCAGTTCAAGGAGGCTTTATAGGCACTTTTTCTGATTTTTCTGATTACCAATGCCTTTATATACTTTTTAAAATAATAATTTTACTGAAGTTTTCAGATTACTCTTTCTTGTCCTGATACCATGATATTTGCACTTAATGGAATAATTATTCTCAGTATTTGTACAGTACCTCCCTTCAGCTTTCATAACAAATTCCAAACATTAATGAATTACAAGCTTAATTTTCAAACATAGTTTCACTGACACACGAGAAAAATGCAGTCACCTACCTGTGCTTAATTCTAGTCACTCATATCTGAAAACAAACTGTGGAGACTTGAGAGACAGGTGGGAAGAGATTACAGATCTCATGACACTTGGTCATGTATCCTCACCAAAAGACTATATGACACCTTATGCCTCAACAAACTGAGGGAAATAAATTACACTAATATAACATAGGAATATTGGCTTGCTCACACACTGGTGGGAGCACGTGCAGAGTAGCATTTTCTCACACAGATTGCCTACTGGGTTGAGGAGATGGGCTATCTTGGATTTCTACCCATTACCCATCCGCAAGAAAGAACTGAGAGTGCCAACAACACTGGTAAAATCAGACTGTCTATTCACTGAGTACATAAGTTTAATTTCAGTCTCAGGATCAATGTGCCTTATTTCTGATGTACAGATTCATGATGCAGTCTAAGCCCTCAGCAGGTACTGCTGCCCAGTACTTACCTGGCCTGTGGGACCCCACTATCTGAACATCTCCTGGTTATTAATAGATTATATTTTCACAACAGCTATGAGGAAGCAGCAATCAAATGCATGGCCTTTGCAGAAAGAAAAGAAAACAGACCTTAATTTCCTTGACTCTTAATGTATTTCTACCTAATGTCTTGAACTTGGAACATTTCACAGATCCTGCTAAATGAAAAGCATTCTACCTGATTTTAGATGTATGCATTACAGTAGATGACTCATTCTCTAGAAGCTCTTTTTTTTTTCTTTTCTTTTTCCATCAACTAGAAAGGGAATCCAGGCAGATCAGCTCAGAAAAAAACCTTTGCAGGGTAGATGCTTAGAGTTAAGTGAAATTATACCAGTTGTGGAGTAGAAGAGAGGCCATAGCACTGTGCTGCAGATGCAGTTGCTGACAGGAGAGAATCAAAAGTGTGCGACATCGTAGGTTTGAGGAGAATTCCCAAAAGAAACTCCCCAGAGTATTTTGGCCAATTTACATTCTGCACTATCTTGAGATTAAAGAAGGAAAAAAAAAAAAAAAAAAAAAAAAAAAAATCCATTTTTTTAAAAAAAAAAAAAAAAAAAAAAAGCTCCAGTCACTTCACACACCTCTGAAAAAGAATGACTTCAAAGGTTTGACTTGGCTTCTCAGTTGTGGAAAAAAGAAAATGATCTGATCACACTTCTTCAACAAAATATTGGGTCCAAAATAGATAACGAGGCAGTGGAAGGCCAGGTTTGGGAGTTTTGGGCTATCCTTTTGATTCAGAACTCAATCACTTCACTAAAATTATCTTCATGCTAACTCCATTAGCATTTTTGTAGTTCTTTTCAGTGTGTAGCTACAAAGCAAAATATTTCAGGTATGCTACCCCTGGGGAGGCCTCATCTCGAGTCCTGTGTCCAGTTCTGGGCTCCCCAGGACAAGAGAGACATGGAGCTACTGGAGAGAGYCCAGCRKAGGGCTACAAAGATGATCAGAGGGCTGGAGCACCTGCCCTGTGAGGAACGGCTGYGAGAGCTGGGCCTCTTCAGCCTGGGGAAGAGAAGACTGAGGGGGGATCTKATCAATGTGTACAAGTACCTGAAGGGAGGGTGTCAAGGGGACGGGGACAAACTCCTTTCAGTTGTCCTATGTGACAGGATAAGAGGCAATGGGCGGAAGTTGAACCACAGGAAGTTCCTTCCGCCTGAGCATGAGGGGGAATTTCTTCCCTGTGAGAGTGACGGAGCACTGGACCAGGTTGCCCAGAGAGGTTGTGGAGTCTCTTTCTCTGGAGCTCTTCAAGGCCYGCCTGGATGCAACCCTGTCTAACATACTGTAGGTGCCCCTGCTTGAGGAGGGAGGTTGGACTAGATGATCTCCAGAGGTCCCTTCCAAYCTTACTGATTCTATGATTCTAATGTAGTGGAAAAAAAAGATACAGTAAAGGATTTTGCAATAGCAAAACAAGTTTACTGATGCTTACCAGATGTTTTCCTCTGATTGAAGCCAAGACCGTCCAACATAATGGATTCACTCTAGTAGATCTAGCCTTCATTTCACTAACAAACCAACCATCTGACTGGACTGAATTAAACTGAGATGGCCATCTCTTCATCCTTGCAATTCATTTCCTTCTGACTTCCCATTATCTTAGGTACATTATGAAAACTTGTTGTTGTTGAAACAATTAAAAGATCAGCTAATACTTTCATATGACTGAGGAGGGACTTTGCCCTACCTTGGCTCACAACTCCTAATATCTAGTCCAGGACCATATGTTTTATCCATTTTTAAATGGGAAGCAAGCAGATTCTTCCATTTCCCAGTCATCAGCATCTGCAGTGTATTAATTACTACATAGCTTAAAATCATACATAGAATTTACTGTTATTCCCTGTGCAATAAGTTGGTTTACCAATAACTTAACTTCTTTCCTTTTCCTCCAAGAGTTTAGTTAATACTGAAATCTCRTCAAGATCCAAGAATGTGGATACCAAAATTGCAGTTACTGCCTTGCAAACTGATGATAAAACGTTTGTGTGAATGATGGTCATTTTATCCAGAAATTTACTCTTGGAGGGTCTTTGCGCTGCAGGGCATAGGTTTGGACAATGCAGTGCCTGTGACTGCCTCAGGAGCTGGTTTCACACAGCAAGGTACCTGCTGTTCTTTTTAGTTCTTTCATATGGAGAGGTCAATACTTTTGTAGAGATTATCCTTTCAAATCAATGTCGATTGACTTATACTCAGATTGGTTTACACAAAGCCTAATGGTATTTGAAGCTCTAGGGGGAATTTATGTAAGCAGGGAATCCTAYGTTGAAAGTTAGCCATTGGTATACATCCAGGCTCTGGGAAAGCATTTTACAGACACTGTTRCTGTCTACATGCGGCAAAGAATGATAGGGGATTAGGAACATGCTGTGACAGCCCCTTCAGCAGGACAGTGCCATTAATCTCCAAATAGACAACTGGGACAGTCTTGTGTTAGGTTCCTCTAAAACAGGTCCCAGCAGGACTCTGTCGACGTTAGCTATTCCAAAGGCACAGGACTAGATCTCAGTCTGCACTGTATCAGTTCATATTTACTCATAATACTTGTCATGGTTCCTCTGCAAGCTTTGTAATGTAGTGACTGAAGATGTAGTCAAGCATGTAAGTATATGATTAACCTTAAATATTTAAATAGATTTGTTGACTTCAGTAGGGCTAGCTGTACACTTAAAATTAAGAATGTGCTCAGATGCTTCACAGATCAGTTAATTATCATTAAATACATGCAACAAAYACACACAAGCAAAAATGATATGACCACAGAAATACTGCAAAATACATTTTCTGAAAGAACAGAAGCAAATCTAATTTTAGGTGCATCTTTAAAGTATGTATTTTGACATGCAGCTAAGAGAATATTTGACTTTTATAGAAGAACAGGACAGATTCAACCCACAAAACAGAGAAACATGTAACATGCTCCCAAGACATGTATTTCCTGCAGAATCTGTATTAAACACATACCAAGTTTAAGGTACAGAATACTGAAAATTTTGTAAGGCAAGGAGCCAGTCTTTGTTGTCCCATCACACAATATAGAAAATTCCAGTTTATTCAGAAAAAAAATCTCTCTTCTATTTCACACTGGGTTTTGTTTTTTTCTGTTTCCCCCTGCAAGGCAGGACTGGGAGGGACCCTTGCTAGAATCCCAGCGTGTGCTGTTGCAGGTCATTTGGTGGGACGTTGGGCTTTCATCTTGGGAGGCTGCAAGGCGAAATGACCRCCGATGTGGGGTGCTGCAGACCAGCACCTAGGAGGTGCTGCAATGYCGCAGAGCCCACGCCTTGGTGGGCTCCAGGGTTCCCAGCTGGGTCTCTATTTGGGAAGTATGTTTAAAGGAGAAGGCTAAAAGTCTCTAGAGTTGCCTAGGGTGATGCCAAAGCAGAGGAGTCTATTGGCAGGCTTTTGATAAATGCCATGCATTGTGGCAACGATGACTTGCTGTACATTTGCATTATTTATTCTCCTTGAAAAGTAACAAGAAAGGGCAAGTTTGGGTTATTGTTTCCTCATCCCTGTACTGGCAACTGCAAATCATTTTCAGAATGAGGAAATTAAAGGGGGAGGCAGGAAGGGAGGCTGGGAGGGAGAAGATGTGCAGTGCAATACAGCCTGCATGATTTGCAATTTAGATCTTGTTGTATTGATTACAGTGCAATTCAGGGAAAAAAAAACAGTTGGCAGGTCTCTGACTCCAAATATTTCCAAAATGATTATACATTTTATTAATCAAGGTCAAAGAAACCTCATTTGGCCACTGTTAATGAAAACATAGGGTATGTGTTAACTAAAAATCACTTCAGCAAGGAAAATTGAAATCCATTAAAAGCCAGCAGACAGCAGTTTTCAGTGTGTGGGCTTCAGGTGCCATCTAGTGGGAAAACCTCATGCTACAAAAATCAAGGCCCTGCTTTCCTCCTGGGCTTGCATTCTCTCCTCTCCTTCTTCCTCTCCCGTTTCCTCAACAGCGGCTCAAGCTCAGTAAAGCTTTTAAACGTTTAACTTAAGAAGTCAAGAGGATCTGTGCAGTATACAAGTGCTTTCCTTTCTTGAACTGTGCTCAGAATTGCCTGTGACAAATGTGTTAAAGTGCCTGTGACAGTGTAGAGATTTAATGCAAAAATACTTGCACAAAATTCTCTTTACTGATATAAGCACAAAAGAGTGACAGGAATTTTGCAGTATAATGTAAGAAGCACCGATCAGAGCACAAACAAGATTGATGTCAGGAAAACTTCTGCTACGTATTTGAAAAAAAGAAAAAAGTCATCTTGAAATACAGTATGTTGAGCAGTGAGGCCAAAAAAAATCGCTGGAAGTCATGGTACTTGGGATTATTGACAAAAAATAAAAATAAAAAGGCTGAATAAAACCCTAGTGCATCCTGGTTTCAGTTCATAGCTTGAGCTATGCCCTGCAAAGCACTTTGCAGTCAGTGGCAGTCTTGCTATTAACTCTGGCGTTGGACCAGACCCTGACTGACCTCCGTATCCTTTTCTGAGGAAGCATCTTTCACATTTGATGAACCTGTAAGGCTGTTTTTCAGTCACTTTGCTTTCACATAGCACCAGAATCCATAAATATAAATCCAGATTATTAGTCCCTGATTTTACAGAGACGAAAATGTTGCTTAGATCTATGAAATAAGGCAAGAGTCTCTACCAGGAGGAGTTCCCAGCGCATGCCCAACGCCAGACAGCAGGGCCCTCCCTGCAGGACAAAGCATGGGCAGTAACAGGTTTTTTGGGTCCTGGGCTAACAAGAACCCAGATTATTCTGCAAATTCAGCAGCTTTTTGAAAGCTACAGTTCTSGTCTTCAGACTCCTACTGCCTTGCTTTGATCTGCTACAGAGCAAAGCTACCACGTAGTTTAAATTGATTTATTTCCTATTGCATCAGATTAAGAGCACACATACGGCCAGTTTCTGTCCCTCCCTCTCCCTTTCTGTCTCTCTCTCTAAACTATCTCTTATGGCTCCAGATTTATTGGGAAACAATACGGCTTTTTTTGCTGTCGTTGTTGCTTTTCAGTGTTAGTTTGTCCTTAAGGAGAGAAGTTCTTAAATGTTTTGTAAATAAATCTTATGACAAACTGTGAGGAGAAGGTAAAATCTAAAGAATTGCATTCTCCCTGAAATGGGAACAAAAAGGTAATTAAATTGGCATAGGCTGATCAAACCATTTTATTTGGGTAATTTTGAAAGGAACGATTTCTAATCAAATATTTTCCTATAGATTGAAAAAAATATGTATTTTTTTAGTACAGAACAGGGCTTTTTCCTTTTCAAAAATGTTAATTAAATATCTTGAATTTTTTTGAAAAATATTTTAAGCAGTTTTTAAGTTGAGGTAATTTCAAAGAACCCTTTTCTATAAAAAATGCTTGTTTTGACAAATCTTTCTTTTTTGATAAACTAGTTCATTAAATAGCTTCCCAGCCTCTCTAGTTCTTAGCTTCAGTAACTAATGTTTTTTTATCAAATCAGAATAAAAAAGTAAACCCAGCAACTTAGTAATTTTCTGAGATCATATTTGGCAAATTTAGACATCTACTTCTGTGCCAAAATATGATTGTTTCATAATCTATAGTAYGTACATGAGATAAAGATAAATCAGCATCTGCCAACTAATGGGGGAGGGTTATCGTTAAATTATCCTATATAAACTGTTCTTTCTCCTTTCCTCAAAAATCATTTTTTAAAACTTGCTTTAAAAGCCTACTTCAAAAGACTGCTGTTATAAAATATAACATTCCAAGCTAAAAACTCTCTTCAAATTCTTTTACAACCAAATTCTAACAAGAAACCAATAAAACTACATATACTGTAGAAGATAAACATACTTTATGCTAGCAGTTAAGAAAAAGTTAAGAAAAAGACTTGTTCTAGATCATTTGTCTGTTAATCAAGTAGAAACAGTCTAGGCACAAACCTGCCAGGGTGCCTCTAAGCCTCTGTTACAGAGAGGAGGGTCCTGGAGAGGGCACAGTCCTGAGTTTTGAAGTTCGTGGGAGCTCTGGCCCTAGTCAAGGGGTCTGGTGTTGGGACCAGGGAATAGGACCTATCTTGCTATGTTGTTTTGAATAAAGCAACACGATCACCTAATCCACCTAATCTGATCACACGATCCACTAATCATGGATAAATGGACGAAGGAAGCACCTTTGCTTTCTCCCTTCTCCTCATTCTCTGGTTTTTCTTTATTTCCCTCACCACAACCCCTTTTGGACTTTGGTTTTGAGTTGAGAGCCTGCATCCTCTGCTGTACAATAAYCAGAACAAGGCTAGAAAACCTGCACTCCCCAACATCCTTACTGTGCTGCATCTCTGTGCAATATGCCTCATTCCCACTCCCCACTACCACCAATGGTCCCCATGCTCCTTCTGCTCCCCTGCTCTCCTTGCCATGTGAAAACTCACCAAGTTAGCACTCTCTCAGTCTAGAGCAGGTTTCTGCGCCTCCGTTCCATTTGCTCTTGTGTATGAAGAGAGGCTTCATCTCGCTCRAAAACATGTAGAATGACCAATAGGAATTGAAGCTCAGAATCTCAGAAGCATTAAGGCATTTAATTTTATTGAAATTAATGACAGTAAAGGCCCTTTATAGGATGCAGGGCCAGATACACAAGGATTTCAGTGGGAAATCAAGTCCTCACATTTGACTTTAATGTCCAACCACCTTAACATATAGTTTTAAGAGCCAAAAAATAAAAATAAATATAGAATGTGGAGATTTCTGAAACATAGGTCAGCTGTTTCAAACCAGGGTCTTGGAATACATGTCTTAGGAGGATGTTAAGAATAAACTATGTGAGAGTTCATAGGTAACATGTTTATAATATGTTTAATTCATTTGGCCACCACAGGAAAGAAATTTATTYCTCCTACAGTACTAATTCACAAATTTTCTTTGAGGTGAAAGCATTTGCAATATAAGCTATTTATTCATAGAATCATAGAATCAGTAAGGTTGGAAGGGACCTCTGGAGATCATCTAGTCCAACCTCCCTGCTCAAGCAGGGTCACCTAGAGCATGTTAGACATGCTGTTTGTTATTACAAAGCATAGACAGAAAATAGTACTCTCAGAATACCTGAACAGGCTCATGACTACCTTTGTTGCTATTACCTAGATATTTTGATTACATTTATTTTCAAACTTGGAGTCATAAGTGCCAAAGTGCCACAAAGAAGTGTGTGGTTATTTGCAGGGAGATGGGGAGCAGAGAAGAGTAGCAGGCTTGGAAGTCATTGGCACTGATTTTATACAGTCTCAGGGAATGGAGGGAAACAGGGGTCACAAGCAGAATTCATAAACCYCTGCTTCAGAAAATTTCCTTCATTGCCTTTTTCAACCATAGGAAGTGGATACAAAAGCTGATGACAATCCCATCAGCAAATAATACCTAATTTATTCAGGTACAAGATTAACTGCAGATATAAAAGAGGGTATTTTGCTGAATTTTGCTGTTTGTTTTAACATAGCCTTAAATAAAACAGCATTGTCAATTATGACTAATCTAAATACTCTATAGGTCTAAGAGAGGGCAGAAACTATAGCCAATTTAGAGCATAAATATTTCCAGCTGCAGGAAGTATTATCAGCACTAATCWTTTCATCATGTTCAAGTAGAGCAAACAGTCACCCTGGGTTTGCCTGAATGTGTATATGAAGCAAGTTTATTTTGGATGAAACCGCCTTTATAAGCACAGGAGTTGTCTACCGTATGTATTTAATTTCTTTTAGGAGTTTCTCACAATTCCTTTTACTTCCTTTAGCTCTCCTGCTAAAATGCCAATATAACTGCCAGTGTTTCCTAGTTGTCTGGCACTGTCAGAGGGAGAAGGGAATGATATAATAACTTAACATAAGAGAAATGTTTCTTTCTGCTAAAATAACAATCTGATCCCAAAGCCCTCTGGGATTTGATTCATGGTGTTTACAAAAATGTGGTTCTGTGACCTCTGCTTATTACAGTAATCATAAATAAATGGATGGGTCCTTCTGCTCCTTTCAGCTTCCTTTATCCACCCTCTGCCTCTTTCTTCATCCTTAAATTGTGCGTTCTGAGGAACAGAGACTTTTTGCAACGAACAGCTAACACTGCAGGACTGCATCTGAACCAGTAGATGCTTCTCTAATACAACTAATGAATAGTTAGAATAAGTGACTTGTAACTGAAATACCGCGCATCCTCTGCAAGTATTTAAGATCAAACCATTGTGTGTTGAATTATTCGAATACACAGGCAAAACACAGATCCTGCAATCATGCAATTACATTCTAGTGTTCTATCCTATGCTATTTTGTTTACAGATAATAGTAAGTACTTTGCAAATGTGAAGCTTGGAATTTAATACATAATTTTAACCATCATTTTTACTAACTTTGAATGTTATGTGTTTAACTTCAATGGAACCAACAATTGCTACTCTAAGAGAAGGGTAACCACAAAATACAAAGTAGTACTGAAGTGGGCATCTTACATGAAGTTAAAAATCCATATCATTGCATGATACCATTTCTTCACATGGAAGAAATTCATAGTTCTTTATTAGGAGCAATCATAAAAGTCTTAGGGAAGTTTTTCATTGTTTAAGGTTTAAGTTCACAATTGTTTATGTAGCGGTTCTTTCAGTTTGTGTGACAGAGATTTCTCTTCTGAGAGAAGAAATTTGTTTAAATATTTTATGGGATTTTACAAATTTTTAAATTTTTTAGTAAGTTTTTTAGTAATGCCACTTATCAGAAAAGGGTAACATAAGATACTTTCAAAAAATGAAAATTAAAGTTAGCATTAGCTTTAAAGTCAAGCTACTGGCAATCATTCATACCTAATAAAAGCAACTTTCTCGGCAATCCCTGTCAAGAACTTATTTTGCCTCTCACAATATCCCCATGTGCTTAAAAAGTAGCCATGTCAATTCTTAAACATGTTGTGCAGCTAAAATATAAAATGCTAGTTAATGAACTATGTATCCCTAGATCTGAATGGGAAAGTATGCCATGTATGCTTAGATAACATCAGAAATAGAAAAGTCATGGGAAAGGAACTTGGAAACTACATTAGCCTACAAAATCTAAGATAAAATCTTGTTGAAGCCTCTAAGGAGCATAGGTCTTCAAGGCTTTCCACATGACCAAWTTATCTCATCATTCACAGTGTTTGGAAGCAATTCAGACTGTGAATGTTTTTTTTTTTTTTTTAGGACTGCTTCACTTAGCTGAAAATGCTGACGTTTTGCACTAGCTACTATTTGGGAATRTGGGGAAAGGTGGCAGAGATTAGGATATTTTATGATCTACATAATCTCAAAGGAAGGGGATTACTTCAGCACCTGAGACCCTGTATTAGCCTCAACCTGCTGTCCTTTGATTTTGATAATTTCAAGAGAGAATTTCAAGACAGAACATTTCTGTAATACACTTTCAGCTGGGTCAGTAGCTTTCCCTTTGGCCCACATCCCTGCCYTAATATCATGTAGCAGGGCTTGTGTGATCTCAAAGGCTGTTTCTGGAGAGAAGGAATGAGCTTGCAGTAAACGAGAGGGGAATCTTAATATATATAGTGAAGTAGAGAAAGAACAACACTGCTCCATCTGGTCTGCACAAAGACTGTATTTCTACTGTATATATTGAATTAACATATTTTGTTAAGAAAACTCAAAAGTTATAATATGTAACACAGAACTTGTGCTTTAAAAAATACTCTTTGATTATTTACCTGGTATCAGTATTTACATCTGTCTTATCTGCAGTTTGTTTCTGGGTACTTTTTGATACGTGATATATAACATTAATAGTGTTCTCTTATCTATCCATCCTGTGTTCCACCCATCAAACACACAAACAGATACAAAAAGAAATAAAAACTACTAATTCTTTTTTCTGTGTTGATCTTTCAGGGTACAGTTCTGTGGGAATGAAGCCAGCGGAAGTTTTGCTATTGCCAATCTCACGAGCAGGAGATTAAGACCCCAAACTCGTAACTTGTCTGCCACTGTTTTGATATCCGTATCTCTTCTAGTGYCAAGGATATGAATATAATAACATTAGAAAAATATGATTTAAATTACCTTTCAAAAATAAAAWATTGGAGGACAAGAACCATTAGCCCTCAGATCACAGTCCTTTATTCTGACTTTGCTATTATGCAAATGAATTGAATAGATTTCTAACCTTCACAGCTATTATATATAAATTGCCAGCTCTTTACAAACAAGATTGTGTTGTCTTCAGTCCCTCACTTAAGAAAAAAATAAATGGTACAGCAAGAAATGAGACGTAGTGATGTCAATTTATGTGCATATACTTTAATATTCTCTTTGTAGTACACACAGCTGAGGTTAACCAGTCAGATGTTCTCGTCATTATTGTTTAAGTACTTGCTTTGTTTTTTCTTTTCTGAACTGAAAACTATGAGCAAATCAGAAATGCAAGGGAACAGAATCACAGAATGGTTGAGGTTGGAAGGGACCTCTGGAGATCATGTAGTCCAACCTTGCTCAAGCTGGCTCACCTAGAGCACGTTAGACAGGGTTGCATCCAGGCGGATATGCTCTAAGTAATTTTAATAGTATAGCTGTTCTGGTCACACATCATGACTCACCATATTCTTTCTTGCAAGAGTTTGTATTGTAGCTAGAGAACTGTTGCCAAACAATTATATATGGCTCATGACAGAGCAAATAAACCACTCAGAAGTAAAATGTCAAAGCAACATCAAAATGATTGTGAGAATCTTAAAAGTGAAATAAAACGTCACTCCCTTCAGTGTACATAAATCCTGACCTTCCTTACACAATTCTTGTGGATGCTAATAAGTTATGCCTTGAACTGCTGTTGCTCAAAACGCAGCACATCAGTGTGGTCCAGTTACGGCTTGCGCTATCTAAACATCGATACCACATGAACAGGACCTTCCCAGCACTAGAAAGGAATGTTGTGCTGTTGCACCAGCACCTGATAAATGTCAAATCCTATTTATTCTTCAACCTCCTATTTCAACATAGGAGACTTCAATTCCTACTCTTCATACTCTTATGTGACTGTGAAAGACTAGACTATTCCTTAAATTTACAACAGTGTAAATGAAATAAATGGTGTTACACTTAAGTGGAACTGGAGTAAAGTATAGGTGATCTTTAAATAAGAAGTGATATTGAGCCTTAAACACATTCCACATTTTACTTTGCTCCTATTAGACTATATATACCTCAGGCTCTGATGATAAATGGTTGTAACGGCTACACACAAAAACTGCACAGTTTATCAGTTATTAGGACTTTTAAATCACAGGAATAACAAAGGCACTGCAGACAAGGTAAACATGCACATTTTCTAGCAGTTGAGATCCATCCTACAAAAGACACAAAAAACCCTTTTGTATATGGAACATCATTTCAGAATCTCATGAGACCAGAAAGCTCTCAGTGTTTCAAAAAGAGATTAAATATTAACTCCATTGGACTYTTTTGTCTGAAATTCACTCTCTCTGTGAAATTCAACCCTGTACAAAGAGCCAGAATAAGGATTAAGGATCTCATAAACCCCATTTAAATCCTTAAAAAGGCTTCTGTGCAAGAGTGAATTCTAGTCTCTGAGAAAAGTTGTACTATTAACAATACTATGCCAAATTAAAATAAAAATAGATTTAGCCTGAAAAATTAATTTATGCTCTATATAACTTTTAAAATTTTGAGGAAAAAAAGTCTTTTAAACTGAGGTGAAAAATCTTAAAATTGTGCATGGAACTAGAACCCTTAAATAGTTTTACCTGAGAAATTATGGTTAGAACCATTAACRTCAATTTATCTGTTGCTATTGGCTAAAGAGTGGTAAAAAATGACAAGAATCATGTCAAAATCAGTCAGTAGCTGCCAAGGCTTCTGGGCAGACTTAGCATTTGCAGGAATTTGTCCTAAAATTAGGAAAAAATGCTCTTTCATTGAAGAAGAATAGGAGATACAGAAATGCAACACAGTAAAAAGTCTTCTGTAATATTCTCTCCATAAAGTAAGAAGTTGAGTTCAATAAACGGAAAGTACAAATGAGCAAAAGAACAAAAGAAYGAAAGAAAGGAAGATCGCAATTAAGGTATAGCCTGACTTGGAGGCCTCCTCATGAGTTCCAGCAGCTCTTTCTGATGATAAAACAGTTATAATCTWTTGCCTGTTTAGTTTATGCTCATTTAGTGCATAAATGGACTGAGGAGTGCWTACAGTGAAGGGATAGGGAGTTTCTACTGACGTGTGCTGGTCAGCAGTGAAAAGGACAGGCCCTCCTCAAGACCTGGGACAGTTAACTGGTTTGTACTCTCTAAAAATTGATTTCAAAAGCATTAGAGCTTTTTATCATTGATTATGTAGATGGTGAGTTGAATTCCCCCTAAATGTCACCCAGCTAAATCTCTTGGTGTCAAACTTCCCAAGCTGGTGGTATCCATCAGAGAGCAAGAGACAGCTTGGTGGCTGTGCCAGCTACAGTCTGCTTACCTATCCTTTAAGTCCTGTAACATTTCGGGGCATTCATCTAAATCTATGAACTTATTACTAATGTTTCCTGTCCCTGACAGTGGAGCCAGTTGATATTTTACTTAAAAAAAAAAAAAAAGAGAGAGAGAGAGAGAGAGTAGAAAAGAGCTTTGCTTTCTTGTTCTTTTTCCTTTAGCTGGGGTAAATTCCAGCAGTTATTACTTGTGCCTGAGCCAGTATAATGCTATAATACTCAGTATGCCTGGGAACCACAAAAGGTTTCCAAATGCTGCAGCGGYGCATTAAACAGCCCCTGGAAAAGGAGGGTTCAGAGCTCTCTGTTGTTTATTCGAGAGAAAAGAGAATACCCTACCCAAGAAGGATCCATTTTATGGAAAGGATGTTCGTAATCCTGTATGTCACTCATCCCTTCCAGAAGAGTTCAAGCTTTATGCAAGAGTAGCAGTAGCCACCCAACAGATTGGCCACAGAGTAGCACAGCAAATACTGAACAGAGAAAGTAGCTAGCAACAGAAGTGGCTAATGGGAATAGCTACTTAAAACCAATCAAAATTTCCATTATATTCAATTCTCTGTTATCCAAAATAATTGGGGTGGAGACTGAGATATCCCAGAAAAATAGAAAACTCAATATGGGGGAGATGTGGCAGCCACTCAGATGTCTTCACATGGCATAGTGATCCCACAGTCCCAATAAAATGGCCATTGGGTCAATGAAAACCAATTATATTTACTGTTTATGAGACAAATGAGCTTGCATAACTTGTAGGAGAATTTTAGAGTGCAGCTTTAAGGAAAAAATAGTTTGTTTGGAAAACCTGAATGGAAATTGCTTCTAAAATATGAGGGCACAACATGACCCCACAGTGCTGTCTGACCTAAAATTGAAACTGTTTACTTACCTGAAAAATTATCAGAAAAATCATGATMTTTCAGCATTGTGAGTAAGAAAGCCTGCTTAGCTGTCCTTCAGAAGTCATCATTCTTATCTGAAATTCACCACACCATCTAAGTAAAAAAATCAAAATTTGTGTATGTTTACTTTAGAAACCCATACGCCATATATTCATTGTAGCTACGTTTTTCCCRTGTACTGTCTACTGCAAGTTCTGCTTCATGGCTTTCATCACTAGGTGGCAACATTAGAAGCAAGAATCGTGATGAAAGACCAGGAGAGAGCCACCACAGTTTGAGGAAACATTAAATAAGCTGGATAAATTCTGTTCTGTTTATTTATTTGAGAATTCACTTATTGACTTTAAATTTAAAGTAATTAAAGAGATGACAGCCCAGGACTACAAGCACCTTAATGCAATATAATCCTTGAAGCATAACTATTTAATGCTTGCAATATAACCATTTCAGGGGGGAATTCAACCCAGCATCTACACAAACACTTGTCCATGCCTCTATAGCAACATGAGAACTATGTGAAATCCACAGCAGTGCTAAGCAAACAAGATGAGAAGGAATCAGCCTTCATTTCCAGGTATTTCTTCCAACTGTGATTTCATTATCACCCCACATTTTTYATTAAAATGCATCTATAAAAATATCTGTGTTGAACCGTGACAGAATCTAGCATCCTGTTCAACAGACATTTCAAAAYGACAAACAACTGAAGGTCCGGGCTCACGCGCGACGGAAGCGCCAGTGGACCAGAACCTCCCCGCAGCGAAGGCCGTAACCRCCTTCCCTGCAGCCTGTGCTCTTGCCCGCTGTAATTTGGGGGTTGGAAGTAATAAATCTGTTGGATTTGTTCCCAAGATAATGGAGAGGATCACTGGCAACCCTGAAAACCCACTTTTGAGCAGAGGAAGTCCCAGATCTGGCTGATCTTTGGTGACCTGCAGCTGTATCAACCAGCTGTTGGCTCACGAGCACACACATTTGCCTCAGCAATACATCCAGGCCAGGCTAAAATGTGATCATGTATGAATCACCCTGCTCTAAGGCTACATGGGACATGCTAGACGTGGCTTTGCCCTAAGGGAAACTGAGGCGCGCTCTTCGAGGCGGGCGGTGGAGGAGGGAGGACTCGAACCCTCGGCCTCAGGATCTCCAGCGCCGCGCGCAGACTCGCCTGCCGGCAGGCGCTAAGCACACCACGTGACCCCCTCCCAGCCGCGGCGCTCGTGCACTTCCGTAAACACGCGCGCTGGAATGAGTGACAGGGGAAGGCAGCCAATCGCGACCCGCGGGGCGCGTGGGGGCGGTGGCTTCCCCTCCCCTCCGGCGGCTCGGGCGCGGGACGGCGGGAGCCGTTAACGGCCAAAGTAACGGCTGCTGCGCGAGCTGCTGCGGCGGGGGTGGGGGCGGCTTCGTGTGTGCCGTGGCGGCCATGGCTGCAGTAGCGGCTGCAGTAGCGGCTGGCAGCAGGGMAAGCGGACGGGCTCTGCTGGCCCGGGCCCGGCCCGCTCTGGAGAGCCGGGAGCAGGCCGCGCCCGGCCGGGCTGTGACAGCTGGGCGCGGCTCGTCTCAGGGCCTCTCTGCCGCATCGGGTCCGGCGGGGTGTCCAGGGATAGCCCGGTTAGGTGGCGCGGGATGGTGTCTGTCCTGCTCTCTGCCTCGGTGTAAGCCGACAGGGTTGGAGGGGCTATTGGGGTCTCTAGCTGCACTTCAGTCGTGATTTTTCCAYTTCATTCGGGCTGAGGGTGAGCACTTCTGCTCTTATATGTATTTTGGATAAGCTGTGTGCTTTCTTGAAATTATCATACTTGCTCAGTTTTGTTTGATATGCAAAACTCTGTTAATATTGTTAAATCATAGGTGTATGTAATAAAAAATCAATGCTATTGTGCTTTTTTGGAATACCATGATAAAATAGGTGCATTAGTTTACTAGTTTGTATATTTTGGTATATTGTCACAGATTTCCAATGGAGATAAAAGCAGCTGTCAAAAGATACGAAACAAGGAAGAAGACAGGAGGGACTGAAGTGGCATCCAAATCCCGAGTTGATTGGAGACGCACTAAAAGGGAGCTCATCTTGCTTTACAGTGATGAAGAATCCTCATTTGCCTCTGATGATGAAGGCTCTGTCACATCAGAAGCGGAAGTAGATGAAAAAGATGAAACTATTGTGAAGAATAGCCTTTCAGATCATGAGGAGAAAAGCTGTAATGGAGCAGTAACAGAGGATGCTGACGATGAGCGCATCACACCTGGGAAACGTAAAAGCTCAAGCGCTTCTATACTATATGACAGTGATGACAGTGAGGACAGTGATATCCTTGTTAGAAAAGTTTTTGCTAAACGCCAGTGTATAATGGATGAAGATGAGAGTTCTCAAGAACAGCAACCTGATAAAACCTGCCTTGAAGAAAATATTTCTGTTAATAGGAAACAACAAGTGTTAGCAAAACTGAAAGAACTTGCAAGAGAAAGAGCTACTCGGACATCCTATAATAGTGAATGTTCTGAGGTTTGGATTTTATCTTTGAAATTCATTTAGTGAAAGTACTGAATGTGGGGGAAGAAGGCTAATAGATAGCAGTCAGTGGGATTTTTATTGGTTTTTATTCATGACAAATTTAGTAATTCCATCATATTTTAACAATTTTCTTACACTAACATGATAAGAGTGGTGTTTGCTGATACTATAACTTGAGTTTAACTTTTATCACTGGGGATTTAAGAATTTCCTTGTATTTGCTTTTTCAGGCATTCAGATGACTAAGCAGCTTAGTATGTAGGGGTCTGTCTTTCTATATAGTCAGAAAGAAAAAAACATCTCTAACATTACTTCTTCCTTTTTCCATAAAGAAGAGATATGTGAAAGGTTTATCAAATAATATTTATCAAGAAGCAAGATACCCATTGAAGTAATTTAGAGATTTTAAGGTAGCTTAATTCCTACAGATAGACTGAAGGTATACAAAGATGAGTGATTTAAAGCTGAAAGTAACCTTCATTAGTACAGAATTATGTAATACTGAAACTATATTTTTTTCTTGTTGATCGAACAGCTGATCAAAAAAGATACTAGACAAGATTCCTGACCTTATAAAGTGCAAATGCTGAAAATACTTAATTTACTTTTGAAATCCTTTTTTAAATTCAATTAGGATTCTAATGCTGAAGTAGAAATAGAAGAGGAACCACTCTCTCATTTGTCCCTCACACCAACAGAAGGTAGTGAAACTGACAGTGATAGCATGAAAGATTTTATAGTTGATGATGATGATGAAGAGGAAGATGATGATGACACAGAAGATCTAAAGAGTGAAAACCAGCCACAACAGAAAGAACTAGATTTATCAAATAGCCAGTTGCTGGCATACTACGTCCCGCACTGTAAGATTAAAATAAGTGACAATTCTGTATTTTTATTTCAATTGTATTGCTGTAAAACATATTTATATATTGTAAATACCATACCTACAACACAGTATTATTTTGTAGCTTAAAAGCAGAAATTACTGTGGAAAGCAGAATACTTCCAATACAAAATAAAGCCTTTCAGTAAACTTTTACAGTCCTTATAAGCTTAATAAAGGCAGAATATAATTTACGGGAGCAAAAAAACTATTACACAGATTTTTGAGTTGGTCTGATTTAGGGTGAAGTAGGTTGCCCACAATGTAATCATTCCTGTTGAGATGTGAAATGATCATCCTCTATATTGTGATACACTTAAGCTCTTTTAATGCTGACTGAATTCTGTTCTGGGGAGTGACCTAAAATTCTTATTGCTGTTTTAGTTGGGTTTAGCATTAACTCACTTTATCGTGAGTTTTAGGTTTGGGTTTTATGGGGCTTGTTTGTTTATGCTGACTTTATGGAAGTGAGACTCTAGGAGCAGAGACCTCTGGGAGATTTTGAATCCATTGGCTAATTTCAGCTAAACTGCAGAGATGTGTTTATTTGAAAGAAAGTTAGGGAAAAGGAAATAATCTCTGGATTTGAGTATTTTCTGCAGTTATCTGAACAATTATCTTCCTACAGTATTTAATGGTAAAAATTTCATATTGTGCATGCCTCCTGGTGAAAGGACATATGTAACTTTAGGATATGCTGAAATTCTTTAAGATCATTGAGGTGAAAAGCAGTATTTAAATAAGGGTATAGGTGTTATATATTATTTTGAAATCCATATTTTAAAGTTTTTAAAATTCTAAAATAATAAAAAAGTAATTATTTTACAGGATTTTTATTATTGCTAACATTTGTCTAACTTTATTGCTTTCTTCCCAGTATCTCGCTGTGATCATTATGTACATTTCCAAAGAGTAGTAAAGGCTTTCCTCATAAATGCAATTGATGACACTTTTCTGAACTCATTATATGGTAAGTATATTGCACTAAATAATACAATAGTGCATGTAAAGTTATATGAACAAAGGCAGTTATTCTTGGAAAAGATGTGCCTCATTAGTAGAGTGTGGCATTGTGAAAATTCTTGAGGTCTGTTCTTAGTTTTATCTATGTAGCCTTGGGAAAATCTATCTAAAATTGAGAGAGTAATCTTGAAAAAGTATATGGACTTGATTCTTTTTAGCCTAGAGGTTACTCTGAGAGGTAAGGAAGTGTTTCTGTGTTACTGATTGGTAGTAACAGTTCCAAGATGAAGGAGCAATTAATTTCAAAGTATGTATCTCTGAGAACTATGCAGAGTTCAACTGATTTCTCAGAATGTCACGTGCTTCATAACTTCTTCAGAGGAATTCGATGGAAAATAAATAATTTTAGTTACGAAGATTACCGCATATTTGAATCTGTTGTTTTCTAAACATTTGTATTTTGATACAAGCAAATAGAGATAAAGCAAATACATTTCAGCTACAACCAGTACTCAGTGGCTTGTTCTTGCTGAGGAGATGTTTTTGGCATTTGACCTAGTGATACTGAATGGCAACTTTACACGTATCTTCAGAAGCACATTAGAGATAGGGTTAGTGAGCAGACTGTCAGTGTCAGATTGTGGAAGGAGTCAGCTGGATGCTAAAGAGGGGAGTTTTGATGTTATCAAGAAATAAGTGGGAATAGAGAAACTGAAGTACACACTACAAATTAAACTCTTACTACTGAAATATTTGTTCTTGGAGTTAAAAATGTCTTTCATCTACCACTACTATTTCTTTCAGATGTTTTTTGTTTTGTTTTGTTTTACCAAATGAAAACAAGATTATAAAGAGCAATAGGTAAATTTAGTTATAAAATCTTGTGACTAGATTTCTGTTATAATAGCTTTTCTCTATTTTAAATTGTATCTGATATACAAGACTAACAACTTGTAGCTGATCTACTTCTACCTTGGCAATAGGGTGAGTTGGAGTCTGTACCTTTCTGAAGAATATTATGTACTATGAGCATAACCTAGCATTACAGTGACATATTTCCAGAACACACAATAGATTTTTTTTTCTGAATCCTCCAAGTAAACAAGTTTGTTTGAATTAAGAGCAGCTAGTTTAGCATTACAGTTCAGACTTGCTTTTTATTGTGAATTTGTTTAACGTGAATTTGTTTATTTTGATTGGTTTATGGTCTAGCACAGCATCCTCAACATTTCAGTATAGCTGTTGTATAGTATAGTACATGCTGAAATTGTATGTGCAAGGTATATTTGAAAAAAAAGTTTRTAATTATGGTGGTTACAAGTAGTTGTTTTTATATAGAAAGCTGGACCACTTGCTAGTGGTCCTTGGTTTTGTTTCTTTGATAACAGCATTGCTAAAGGACTAGGGAAGGTAACTGACTTAATTTACATGTCTGTACATGCTGAAGCCCTGGACAGTATATATTGATGAGAATTGGCCTAAACCTGTGAAACCTATGTTTAACTCCTGGAATCTAGCAATATTTGGGAGATAGTTGTGGATTAATGGTAATTTTAGTCATCTTTATTCTCATTTATTTCTTTAGCTTGTGTATTTGGAAGTATTTATGCTGCCTAACTGCAGGCATCTAATGGTGCTATTGAAGTTCAAACTTTAGTCTCTGTGTTTCTTACAAGTAAAGAAAGTTTTAAAAAAGTTGTCAAAATTTCTACTGGAAAGCAGCTCAGAGCAGGTTTTTTCACTGATTACAACCTCCTACCTTGTACATCATAAACACCCTTTATAAACTGGATAAAAAGGCAAGAACATTTTTTTTCTTTTGCATGCTTTTGAATGAGATTGAGCAAATGGTTCTGCATTTGGGATGAAAGCTTTTTTTCTTTTCACTTTGACCTTGATTGTAGAGATTATTCATGTATCTCTTGTGATACAGACTTTTAAATATATCTGTTTACTGAAGATACATGGATCGTTTAAATGATTGTATTCAGTAGTAACCGTTAAAGTCATTCATAGTTTTTCATGTGTAGAATCATAATGCCCTGAAAATGTTTTTGAAGAAATATGTACAATCTAAGATGATCAGGAAATCATTAATGACTCTCATTGAACAGATGGAACAAGACAAAAGAGGTACGCACAAGATATGTTAACTTCACTTCATTATTTGGATGACCGCTTCATTCAGCCTCGTCTTGAGAACTTGATATCTAGAAGTCGCTGGAAAGATCGATACAAGGTATGTAGCTTGTGCTTTAATCAGTGAAGTGTGCTCTTGATCATACTGTTGCTGACAGATATTTCCATGCTCTTCCCTAATTCTCAGTAAAGATATAATAATCACCATAATTACATATCCTTTCTTCTTTTTTAAAAAATTTTTTCTATTACAGACTCATTGCTCTTTACCTTAGGTAACTTGTTCTTATACTTACAAATATCAGAAGTATTTTATGTGATTATAATCAGATAAACATACAGGTAACTGAGATCTTTTCTTCATTACCTGAACGCTTCTCCTGCTAACTTCAGTAGAGGTGTAGAAGTTTTTTGAGAATTTGTTGTGACATACTGTTATAGCAAAATTGCTCCCCATCCCCAAAGATACATTAGTATGTTAGAATGAATCTTCTACAAGCTCAAAAATATGAAGACAATATACAGTAGTCTAGTCATTGTATGTGAATTAATAGAATAGTATTAGTGTTCTAGCTGTCATGATCTAAGGATCACTGTAATAATGCAGTATGGTTAGGATAGAGATGTATATTTATGTGAAGTAGACCAACTAATAAAGATATTTATTAAAAAAAAGAAAAGTGCTTGGATGCAGAAACTGTTTTTAATTCTGGAGAAGAATGAATAAATTAAATGAAGTAGAACTGGGTGCAGTGTTGGAAAATGACTGAAAAGCTATATATTCACAATGGAATTCCCAAAGACTTTAGATTTGATTCCCTTTGGTCTCTTGTACTAATTTCGTGGGAATGAAGCGTGCTAGCAACATGTTCAGGCATTTGTCAATCTGTAACTGTAGAGATTCTTTAATGTTATTTGAAAATTTTTTCAGGAGCGTGTGGATTGTTACCCAGATGTTCGTATAATTATGAAAAATTCAAAAAGTATGTCTTGTCAGGCCTGTGAATTGAATCGATATTGTAAGTTTGATGTGTTGCTGTCTGGAAAGCTTTATAACAGTCAAACTTTGGAAGCAGATGACTTCATGTCACATGACAAACAGGTAACTTCAGACATGCACCCTATGTAATGATTTTTAAACTTTATCTAGTGTTATAGAAAATCGTACAAATAATAGAAATTTTGTCATCACATCTAATATAATGTTAGAGGCAAGGGTTAATTTAATATACTTCTGTGTCTGAATTCCTATTCAGCTCTCAAATATGAGGACCATTTTGCGGTATTGAGGAGTATAGTCTTTGATTTGGCTAGGGAGTAGGTTATGAAGCTATAAAGTTCCTGTGAAATGTAGAAGTAAGAATAGAGGTGTTCCTCTGCCTTCCCCTTATCCCCTGCTGAAGAAATAGAGATTGTGAAAAGTATTCTATAGTAAACCTAATATTTATTATGAAAATAAAATTGATATGTTTCTATGGCCTTTCTTTTTGCCTTCATCACAAGGATTGGGGTGCTTTTTCTTCCCCATTCTTGCCACCTAGTGTTGGTACCTATACAGCACATGTACTTGTATTGCAGGGAATAGTAACAAGTATATACAACCATGAGCAGAACCTTAAGAGTTTCAAAAATGTGATAGCATTCAATTCAGTTGAGGCATTTGCCTCAATTTTTCTTCTGTTTCAAATCTGCATTCTGAGCCTTATCAAGAGTAAGAAGAAAACTCTACATAAATAGCATCCTACACATATACATGACTCAGTATACTCCTCCTTTTGAGGTGCATGAGGAGGCAGTCTGAAACATCTGTCAACCAGGCTAACAGCACACATGAAGATTGACATGCTAACTTAAATTCTAATACAAGCACTCATCAGTTACTTCTAAAGTAAGATTTTTGTCAGAGAACGTTAATAGAGGATGCGTATCTTAGCAAAACTAGCTATTGTACTAAAGAAACTAGATGATGCTCTGAACATGCCTCACATTCCTGGTTTTCACCAAATACCTGAGAAATACTATGACTTTTTTCTTTCCCAGTCTTAAATAGATCCTATCTCCTTGCATCAGGAGTTTGATGCTTTAAATCAGGAATGATATTTGCTTTAGGCTTACATCTTTTCTAAATATCAGAATGCCTTTTCATTTAAATTACATTACTGGAAAGCCCTTCACCTTTGTGTGTGCCTATAATGCCCTTAAGGCTTTCTTAGCAGGAGCCTTGCATTGATCAGCTTTCAGAAGTGTTGCAGAAGTAACCTTCTGTATAGTGGACCACCATCTCCATTGAATGATTCTGTTTTCTACTTTGCTATAAATAAGCTTTGTTCTAATTCTGTGCCTACTGCTCTAGCATTTGGAGCCTTTATGTGCATTTCATCTGCTTTTGTTTACCCAGGATTAAGCATAGTAATGCCATTGTCATTCTAATAGTCCCAGTGCAGCCTTGTCAGGATTTACTGCTTCCTTCCTTAGACATTTTCATGTCTGCTATTTCCCATGTAGCTGTGCACTCAAGACAAGTATCTTGAGATCTCAGTTGCATTAACTGGAAATTGTTAATCTCCTTTTGAGAAGACATGTGCCTATTACAGTATGTTCTATTAGGGCCTTTTCTTCATTGCTGCATTATCAGAACAACTTGTCCAAATGGGAAAACATTTCTGTTTAGATAATCTTGCATCTTTCTCTCAGTCAGTTGTCTTTACCAAGACATTGTGAATTGATTTTTTTTTTTCCTTCTGAGTGAAAAACATCTTTCAGATTGTTAGGTAATGTTGCACTAGGCAATCATTATAGAGGAATGAACAGTCAGTTTTGCTTTATTTCATAACTGAGACTTCTGAAGATCCTGAATTTTAAGATCTTAAGTGTTCTTAAGATTTAGGGACCTTCATTTCACATATACAGCCACCAGTAGTTGTAATGATTATCTGTACATATGACCTTCCTAATAATGTAATTCATGACCTCTTACGATAAAATACACACTATTTGACAAAGACAAAATACTTCTCCAATTGTATCTCAAGTTCGTATCCAAGTTATGAGTGTCTTCCCTTTCAAGATGTGTAGAAGATGAAATCCTCTGATTTGGGAGCAAGAATTTCTGAGTACAGCTGGAGTACTTCATAGCATTTCCTAGGGAAGGAAGAAAAAGTGTCACCACAAGATACATTCACAGCACATTTTGGAATGAGGTGTAACTGTACTTTTCGCATAACAATAAGGTGAAACTCTCCTTAATGAAGCTGAAGCCTATTTTACATCCCTGTGAATATTCTTATAAGAGATCTGAGGAACATAAGTGTGATAATCATTATGTCGTCATATTAGCCTCTGTGTGCAATGCATTACCTAGAAAAATCTGTGTTACCATTCTTCTTAAAGAGGTTACAGAAACTTCTGAGTACTATTTGCTAGTACTCTATTTTGATGAGTCTGCGTGTGCTTGAAAATTAATAGCGTTAGGATATCCCAGTAAGGCTTTCCCCTTTACTTGTTACAGGAAAACATTAAGTTCTTAGGATGTGGGGAGGCAGAGTTGCCTTGAAATTTCGCTACTATTGATACTGCAGTACATTGTACACATTGTGCATTTGTACAGTCATTGTTCTTCCTTACATTTGGGTCTCTAATATAGTTCATTAATTTATAAATTAGATTTTCATGGGAAAGGTGTGCCTCACTTAAACAGAAATAGTAAGTGAAATAGCATAAGAATTTAATCTTTACACAACTTCCAGTTTAACCCCAGAAATAACAGCAAAAATGTACTCACTGCTATGCAAATTTTATCCCTCATAAAACACTGGTTATTCTGCTCTTTGAAAAAACCTCGAAATGTCCTATTCAGTTTTGAAGTAACTTGCTCGATCATCTTTGTCTTCTCAGTAGAAGAGCATTTTTACCCTGTATATCCCAGCATCTGGTGGGATGCCACCTTTGTGCATACTCAATATTGAGGCTGTAGAACAGACCCAGAGGAGAGAGAGCACTCTGCAGTAATATTTAGTAGAGACTTTCTTATGTAATGTTCATATTCCTGTAATGACCTGTAATTTAGCCAGCTAAAGGTACTGTTCTTAAGTAGTCTTTGAAGTTCTGCTGGCAATGCATTGATCAACTTGTCCTTCCAATTTAGAAAAAAAGGAGGGGGGGAAAAGGTTAAGTGGAGTTACATGAAACTGGCACTTCAAGTAAATAACTGAAAGAGAAGACAGTTCAGCACTGTCAGATCAAATTGAATGGAAATATATGGCTGGACTCTTTCTAAATTTTTATTTGAAAATACTTGAGAGAAGTTGYTGGGGAGAGAGCAAAAACAGACCTCCAGCCCTCCTCTTCTGCCTGAAGTTTTCCTTTTCTCTCCTCTCTGAAGTATTCTGCCTTGCCAGTAGGCCTGAAGAGAAACAGCTGTTCCAATTTTGCGTAGGTTTCCAGTGATTGTTCTGTGCACAGCTGCCAATTCTGATCCCTCCATGGCCAGAGAGAATTGAACAGTTCAATTATAGGTGTTCATACACTTTTCTGTGCCTGTGTGACCTGTACTGTGGATTGTGTTTTCTGTTCTCAGTCTTAGAGTTCTATTTCCCCTTACATCTATGTTTAACGGACATGAATTCAGTTGTTACATTTTGTACTACTGTCAGGCTATGCTCCTTCATTCCATATGAAGTGATTTAACACAACTTTGGCTGGTGCAGCCAGCTTGAGCAGATAAGTTAAGCGTTAGGATACAGTCACTGAGAAATGTGAAGGGAAAAAATTAGAATGAGCACAGTACTGAGATTCTTTCCAAAGCTACATTCTAAAATAGTGTTGTATTTTTAGACAATCTTTCTTGCTTTAAAAGCACAATACATAATAAGATTATATGGTATTTAACTGTTCTCCTCTGGCACTTCTCCAATTTGGAAGCCCTTTACACCTAGTCCATAAATAAACGATGAAACTCATGGCCACAGGATGCTTCGGAGGCCAAAAGTACAAGTGGGTCCCAAAACAGCGTAGACAGGTTCTTGGAGAAGTTTCTTCCATGCTGTAGAATATGATAGGCAGAATGATACAGAATATCTTAACTGTTGAGTGCTAGTAATGATCATTCTTTGTTTGTTCTGCCTCTTGTACTTTCTTCCTTTTGAAAATAGCCAGCAGGAGATACTTAGGAAGAACTGAGCCAGGCAGACTTGCAGTCTGATGCAGAATGGTAGCTGATATTTTAGGTCAAATAATGTTCCAAATACCACACCTCATTGCTTGAGACACTTAAGTTTTCAAATGCTCTATGAAACACCACAGTTCAGTTGATTCTTTCAGTATTTGAAATGGTACTTCTGGAAACATGAATAAGTCAAGGTTATGTATTTGGTTGGCAGGTTTTGCACCTCAGAGGTACCTATAGCGCTAATCATTAGCCTTAGCTTTTCAGTTCTAGTGCGACTATAAAGCGAGGCTGCATTTAGGTACATATATGTAATCATCAGAGAGTTGAACAATAGTAGTAGCAACTTTTGATCTCAAACCAATTTAACTTTCAATTAATAGCCATTTACTGTCAGTTAGATTAAAAGTTTCTTAAGCCTGTTTCCGTTGACTTTGATGATATTACACCTGTTTGTATCAGCTAGCTACTGGTTAATATATTTAAGAATTGATCAGAATTCTTTTGTAAACTATGTTTTTCTGTTATTGCCATTGCCAAGAAAATAGATACTGTCAGTGCTAGGTTGTACAAATAGGTCACGTGTTTTATGGAACTGCTTACTGATGCAAACATTTGGTCATGCATTACAAGCTTACAGAAAATTTGGGGTATAAGCATTGATTAAAATGTAACCTGCTTATAGTTTAAAAAATTATTCAGATTATTACCTATGGCAGCAATAAAAGGTACCACCATGTGGTTCAGAAGAGAAAATCTTGCAATATGTACTATAGGTAAGCATGTAATATGATTAGTTAAATCTAAAATAGCAATCAAATCACACCCTGCATTACTGATCAAAGATCTTTGATCTTTAGTCATTTACCTGCCTCTCAGGTACAAGTAGTCACAAAAACAACACAACACAAAAACAATCTAAAACAAGGCCGCCCTTGAAGGATAAGCTTTTACTGTGTGTATCAAGAACTGAATTTCTTTATGCCGACATACTAATTTTGTTGTTTGGAGGGGGGAGAGGAAGGGGAAGAGGAAACCTGACCTCCAAAACCCAGCCAGATGCAGATTTCTTACCTGATAGGCTTTGTTGTATCTATGGGTTGAAGTAGTAATCAGTACACCTCTGGGTCATTTACAGGGGACGGATTCCTCTTCTGATTTGCCATTGTCTGTACTTCTCTTGTGGAAATGGCACAAAACTTATTTCTGTGAAATGCAAGATGTCCTTACATACACATGAACTTTGGCTCCATTTCCCTCCCCACATCCCCAATTTCACAGATTCTTAGTGAAGACTTAAGATTGCAGAGGATTCTTGTAACCAATATACTATTAAGTATTTTAAAGTAAAGACCTTCACTGCATGACATCTTTCTATAAAATCTGAATTTAAAATACGTCCAAATACTTGCCTGTATTTAATGTTACTGCTGATTATGTATCTATGTAATCCAGGCTCCAGTTGTGCATTTACATGCATTTTTACCATTTCTTTATCTATAAACACTGCTATAAAGAAAACTGTTAAATAAAGCAGCTCGATCTTCTGCATGAAGGTTGTGGAATTAAAACTGGTAATAACTGGGAGATGGAGCAGCTTTGGTTTCGGCAGCATTATTGAATAGATTTCCGAGTCTGTTACAAACTAACATTTGCATTGTATAAAACCTGTGTTTTCATCTTTTATTTTTATTAAAGCCAGACTGTATATTATTTAGTCTACAAAATGCTAGAGTTGTTGTTTTATGTCCCTAGTATTACATGTAAAGTATTACATATAAAACAAAAATCATCAAATAATTTCACTTCCTCTGCTTTCACAGTTTTCTAAAATGCTAGTGATTTTGTTACAAAGCTCCACCAGGAAATTACAAAGATGAAAGACTACCAATTATAAACATAGTTGTGTACAGGTTTTGCAAGAAAACATTGCTGATAAGCTGCCATTGCATAGGCTTGCCAGCTGTCTGCTTGCTCAAAAATAGTTCTGCCATTACTGTGAAAACTGCATGTTTTTACTTCATTTTTATGCCATTTTTTATGTAGTGTCATTCTGTTTATTTCATTATTCAAAAAATCTTACTAGAGTGACTTTAGCCATTCTTCAGGTTGTCAACATAATCACTGTTCCAAGAAAATTTGTTCACTTTCATCTAGGTTTTGAAGGTTGGCACAGTATGTGCAAATCGTACAAGGGTTTATCATAATTTGAAGCACTTCAAATACAAGCTGTATTTGGATTGCAGCTCCGTTGCTGAGTTGGACGGTGTTAAGGATGAACCAGTCAAAGACACAGTGGATCGGCTTTTCAGCCATTTGGAAGGCAATGGATGGATTCAGAAGGTATGACTGAGTTACTTGATTTATCCTTTTGCAGTAGATAAAAGGAAGCTGATTGAAATAAAATTTCTGGTTTAGTTGGTCAATCAATTTTGAACTGTTAGGTTTTGATAATAAAATTTAGTTTAACCATTCATCCAGCTATGCTGGCCTAGTCTCTTAAACAGTGTTATGCCATGATTTTCACATAGATGTTGTTGACTTACAACATTAAGCTTGTATGCAGCTGCACAGTCTCTGGGCTGTGACAGGCAGGCTGCTGTCCCATGTAAAAGCAGCAACATGACAAATGCAACAATGATTGGAAAAATTTAACACGAGGCACAGCAAAAATATTTTACTCCGCTCTTTCTGTTCCAAGTGTTTTTACTTACTCAAAAATACTTCATGAATTACTATAAGACAACACGGAATACAGTTGTATTTAGCAAGCTTTCACATGTATTTGCTTCTGAACTGTTGTTGCATTACTGTTTATGTACACATAAACACATAAAACACAAAGCAGGTAAAACACAAAGCAGTTCCATTATTAAACTTGGATAAAATAATACAGAATTTATTTTATTTGCAGAGATACGATGATCTTGAAAACTACATGAATGATGCAGATAGTTTCCAAGAAGAGAAAATTGATTGAGTAGTCATGCAGCCCTTTAGAAGAGGTTTTGTAAAAATTTGAACGGCCCAGCATCCCTGCATGATCATCAAGATTCCTTTTAGGCTGTATTATACTTAATTCTGTATGTGTGTAAATTACTGTTTAAGAATATGCTGTATCTCTTTTTTCATGTGTGTCAAAAGTAACTTGAAGTTTTAATGAATCAGTTCTTCTAGTCRTAATGCATATGTCACTTTAATTTTCCCTTTTTACTTAAAAAAATCACATCTAAATATCTGTTTATCTTGAAATAAAACTTCTGCTTATTTACGTTGAGCTACAGTGCAGAGAAGAGAGATGCTGAGACCTTTTGAAGTAGGACTATTTGAAACTGTAAAACTATATTATACAAGAATGTATGACTTGCATCTTATCTTCCCTGTTGCATGTTATAAATTTGCAAGCAAGTCCAAGCATTTGGAATGATGGTTATGATAGAAAAGACCCAAGTGTAAAGCCTTATTTCCCCCTTAGGAATCAGTACAGAACATTGGAAAACAACAGAGGAAGTACTCTGCAGTCCTGCCTACATTTGCAGCACAAATAGTCTTTCCCCTTTCTTAGAGAGCAGGTGATGAGTCACTTTCTAAGCATCATACAGACCAAGTCTGGCTTAGCCATCCAGATGAGTACTTTAGTCTACTGTGCTGTCTCTGATAAGCAGCTGGGGCAACTTACTGAGATTTTAAACATCAAATTGTATTCTGCAAACATTCTGGCAACAACTTGCAGTAAGGGAAAAAGTAAGAGAATGGATGGATGTAGCCATGCAAGATAAGCAAGAATTCTTCCAGTGTATCTTGACATCAGAAAGTAAAAGGTACTCAGGACTGTGATGCATGGCCTACCTGAGTTGCATGAATTCAAAAGCAAAGTTTTAGTGGCCAGGGAAGTAGCTTTTGGAAGAGTTAGAAAGAGTTAAATAATTTTGTTTATGCTGTATATAAAATTAATTAGAACCTAGGTGAGATACTGGGCATGGGGTTTTGAAAACAGTCCAGAACTGTTCTTACCTCCTGCTGTATGCACATACACTTACTAGTCTTTTGTGGCTGAGCAACTTGGTAAAAGGGGAAAATGTAGTTAGCACTCTAGATTTTTAGAAATTGCTCTTTGAGAAGTGAAACTAATTAAGTCTATTTTCTAACTGATTTGTCCATAAGAACTCCCAGTGTTCATTATGCCACTCTACCAGGAACAGACACTGTATGCTGATATGGCTAGGCAGCTACTGGCAGATACGCTGCAAGGGTGAAATTCTGTTGGTTTTTTTCTATTGGAGGTGTAATTTAGATTTGTCATTCACTACTTATGTGCTAGCTTTCACTGTAAGAAATAAACTACTTCTATATTTTTAAGAGGTTGAAATTTAGCAGTGGATTTTTAGGATACCATGGTGAGCTAATATTCTCCTTTTTATTACAGTTTATTACATACACAAGATTTTCAAACAAGGATGAAAAATCACAGTAAACAGATTGAGATTCGCTCTCACGTAAACTTACATTGAAGACACGCTTTCCATACCTTAACTCTCAGTTATGTGTATGTATATATATATATATCCTGAAATTTTATGTATAACTTTCTCCGTGTTTACCAAAGCTGCAAGTAACTGTTTTCTGTTTTTTCCTTCACCATCTCTGTTTTTGGGGGGAATGTTGGTGGAAACACATCCATCAACTTAAATGTACTCAGGAATCAGTCTCAAGCACATCATCCTTAGGAAAGCTGAGGCCATTCATGCCCCACTTCCTTCTGTTAACARTCTCTGTATCATACTAAATCTCTGTTGGCTTCCCTGGAGTACTAAAATAACAATTCTGTTTGGTGTAACTTTATTCTTGCAAATGAAAATGGTTTTGAAATGAATGGCTTTTGTACCACATAATGGAGTACTCTCTCTCAGACAATCCCAACTAGTCTTCAGTTCTGTTATGTTCTGTATTTTCTGAAAATTATAGAGGAATGCATCATTCTTATTTTAAAATTTTGCTATCAAGATGAATGATCAATTTCTTACTTCACAGTGTATGAACTGATTACTACCAAATTAAAAAAAATGGAAAATTTTGACTTGCTGAGTAGTGATAATATATTGAGAATACATATATCTTGCTTAAAAATTAAAACTGGCTAGTTATTCTGGTGACTGATTGCACTTATTTGTGGATATCTACCACAGCCCACACCATCTTTCTCATCTCTTAACCTCCTCTTTGTTCAACTAAAAAGTCTAAGCTACCTACTTCCTTCATATCCCTGTGTGCATTTTTTTTTTTTTTTTTTTTTTTTTTTTTTTTTTTTTTTTTTTTTTTTCTCTAACAGAGTCACCAAAGTCCTAGGAAGAAAATGCCTGAGAAGGTTTACTAATTTTGTCTATGACACCACTATCTGGACTAAGAAGATACCTAGAATTGACATCACTTACTTCTATTTCAGTAATTTTCTATTTCAGTAATTTTCAGTAAAAGCCTGGAAATGCTAATCCTTCTACAGTATTTAGTGCAAAGAGGACTCTTACCTAATGAGGCTTTTGGGTCCAAGAGCAATACAAATATTTATAATAGAAAAATTCTGTGGAAATATCTAGTGGTGAGAGAAGTCTGATCACTCTTTTGTACTTCCTTTTCTAAATTAGAGACTTAGAGTTGAGGTAGGAGGTGAGATGATTTTATGTTTGATCTGACAGGACATTTTAAACCATCTATACTGTGAATTTTTGAATTAGTAGCTCTAAGTAAGATAAAAGTACCTTTCTTAATGGAACAATAAAGAAAGATCAGTATTCACTTAGACTTGGAGCAGGTGAAAAAAGGTCATACTTGGAAGTTATTGTAGTTCTTGTAATGCTTAAATTGCTCTAGTTTAAGCTCTATAACCTGAGACTATGATAATGATAAAATTCATGTATGAGTATATGCACAAGATCAGCCCTACTGACATGCTCCTGGGAGAGAAGGCCCTTTTCAGTCTACATTGTGTCCAGTTCTTACAAGGAGGAGTGAAAAGTGATTTTTTTTTCTCTCCTTGTCCTTCATTTTTTTGAAAGAAAGTCATCAGCAGATCAAGAAGTAGCATGGTAAACTTTGCTAGTAGTTGCTTACTTACAGCGTCATTTTTTAGAACATGAAGGCTTCTCCAGTTTCAAAAAGCAGCTATTTCTAGTATTTCAGCAGGCAGTTACAGGCAATTCCCATGCTTAGCTCTTCTAGTTTACTTTTATTTGAATAAATAAAGGCCTGTAGTTTTATCCTCCTTTAAGTGTTTCTAGATAAACAGAGTGGGTGTGTTAGCTAAACACATGTAAAAGCGGTATCACTCCAAGAGAAATACTCAGCACAAAACAAATATACTGTAGAGTTGCTGATTCCATTTTGAGAAATACATTTCTATTCTGTACTTAGAGGTGAGACAAAAGAATGTAAGAAAGTATGATCTACCAGCCAAGGAAAAATATGAGATATATGTTAACCAGTGTTTAAAAAAACTGGTAATACCTCCCTCATTGGCTACACTTCCTTGAATAGGTTATGTGAATTTTGGTATTTTTCTAGGCAATGAAKGATATATATGTGTGTATGTGTGTGTATATACATATTAATAAGATATTTTTATATATTATATATATCATGATTTTATATCTATTTGCTGTTATTTGTAAAATAGGATGGAGACACGGTTTCTTTAGATCTCCGTAGAGTTCATATTCTTAATTAAAAAACTGCTGTGTTCAAGATTGTTTATTTTACAGTTTACACACAGTAGTAAGGCATAAGCCTTGTGTCCAAAACTTAAGAAAACTTACTCAGGTGTAGACAGACTCTTTACTCCAAAATTAATCAATTTACCAGGCAAACTGCACATTATGTTCTAACAGTATGTTTGGCTGGGAATACCACAGGAAATAAATATATCTCTAGTCATTCAAAATGTTTAAGTACCCTTACTGAAAAACAAATCATGGGAATGGCTGAAAATTCAAGGCCGTAATTTGCAAAGAACTGCACAGGCTTGATATTAAGCATGTTCAGTTCCAATAGAGCTAATATGATTGTAGATGAACTGGGTATGCGCCTCGATTTAAGCATGTACTCAAGTCTGTTAGTGACATAGGTTTAGTACAGTCTTTTTGTTCCATTTTTGGAAAGTTATTAACACAATGGGACTTCTATGGTGAGAATTCCCGGCTGTGAACCCAGCACAAAATAGGGCTCTGCTGATCTGGAAGGGGCTGCAGCCTTAGGAGACTTAAGAGCTTCAATAGCAGCAGTGAGTTCACACAGAAGAAGAACCCCAAGGATGGCACTTCACGCAAGATTACAGTATGATTTTAAAAGGTCACAAATTAATGTCAATAGAGAAAAAGGTAATACATTTTCAGGACTGCTACTTTGTTATGTTACTGTTTTATTATGTGCATTTATTATTAGAGTAACACATATCCCAACTGATGTTAAGAAGGCTTTGCTTATATGAAAAATGATAACCTGTCAGTCCAAAAATGATACTGGCATTCAGGGGTTGGTAGCATTCAACAGAGTTTTCTGGACAAAACTTTAAGAAGCTGAAGGATGGACTTACTGTATTTCTGTCTTTGAAACACCGGGGGCAGTATTTGCTGTATATTGTGCGGCCAGGGACTTGCAGTGGAGCTCCGCAACCAGCTATCTCTAGCCCTAAAACCGATATATTAAACCACAAAACGTGAGTTGCTGTTTGGCAAAAGTGAATCTTAAAGATTTAAAGTTACAATTCAATTTTTTGTTGTTGTTTTGAAAGATGATTTGCTGAGTTCTACAAAAGCTTGTGAGAGAGAATTCCTACAGCTACCTATCTTGATGAGCAACAGCATTGCTTTCATATTCCCACAGCAAGTTCGAAACTCCTAACCAAGATTTTATTTGAAATACCCTCCCTTATTATCCATGAGATTTGTATTACAGGTACATGTACATTCTGTGGCTGACCCTCTTAAATGCAGTAGGGATATTTGAGCTATAAAGAATAAATAAAAGCCCTGGAGAGGTCTGAAACAAAGGTAACATTGTCTGTTATTTTACAAACATTAAAATTTCCATTTTTTCCAACTGTGCCAGCCCATTGTTCTCAACAGATGCATGCTACTGTTATGTACCAAATAATAACCCACTCTTCCTCAGTTGTTCAAGGTTAAGCAAAAAATCCCTTTTTCCTGTTAGCAATAATGTCTTCCTCTGAACATAGCACATCCACAAACCGGGCTTCAACAGACCTGGTGCCTCGCTTAAGAATCAACCTTTGCAGGATCAAATGTAGGTCTGAATGTGCTGTAATCCAATGCTCACATAACCAGTTCTTGGAAACCCACATGCATGTTTGTTGCAACATGAAGGAGTTGGGGTTATGCAAGAGACAAAGGAGGATATTTCCCCAAGGTCCAGCACTGCGTATCTTTTATGTATTTTATAGGAATTTCAAAGAATGCATCATTAGCCTGCAAAAGAACTGTGTGTACACCTTTGGAAGGAGGTGATAAAAATAAAGGGTTGGCATTAGCTCCTCCTCATCCTTGCCTTCATGCTCCTGAGCTGTTACTGTGAAACACACGCTGTTCTGACTGGTGCCACGGGATGCAGCCTTGTTCTGGGCTGTACACTCCCCAAAGACTGTACAAATTTTGCATCAGGGATGCCCAGGCTCTGTTTGCGTGGCTATTTTATTCCAAAGCAGGTATCTGGGAATTTGCACAACACACCCATGGGAGCACAACACAAAATGCTTTAATAAAACTGATCGGATCCTACCTATTTTGCATCCTCCCTCACAAGCTAGCTACAGCAAAACACAGGACCTCACGCCAGCCGGTTTCAGGCAAGGCCAGTCCCAGGCCAGGTGGAGCAGTTGTTGGCCCGGGTCTAAACGCAGGAGCCAGGCAAGGGAAGCCCCGAGCCGGCGGCGTTCCCGGGCGGAGCCGGAGCGCGGGCGCTGCGTGACTCCGCCGGGACGCCCACGCAGCTCGTACCGGGGCCGGGCGCTCCCGCGGCCGCGGCCTGACCTCCTGCCTCGCCGCACGCACGGCAGCGCCCTCGGAAGCGCTGCTTGCTCCCCGCACCGCGGCGAAACGCGCCCGGCGGAGCGGCTCGGGGCCGTGACTTGCCCGAGAAGGGCCCCGCACCCGCCGAAGGGTCTCGCCGCCGGGGGCGGGGGCAGCGCGGGCGGCGCTGCGCGGCGGCGCTGCGCTCCCAGCGCGGCACCGCGG